>NC_134311.1:75634089-75960570 GCF_949628215.1 Phalacrocorax aristotelis | reverse complement strand
GCTGAAGGTACGCTCGATCCCATCATCCAGGTCATTGATGAATATGTTGAACAGGACAGGACCCAGCACAGACCCCTGGGGAACACCACTAGTGACAGGCCTCCATCCAGACTCTGCTCCATTGATCATGACCCTCTGAGTTCTGTTGTTCGGCCAGTTCTCTATCCACCCCACTGTCCACTCATCCAACCCACACTTCCTTAGCTTGCCTGTGAGGATGTTATGGGAGACAGTGTCGAATGCCTTACTGAAGTCAAGACAAACAACATCCACTGCTCTCCTTTCATTGACCCAGCCAGTCACACCATCATAGAAAGCTATCAGGTTGGTCAGGCATGATCTTCCCTTGGTGAATCCATGTTGACTACTTTGGTAACTTTCTTGTCCTCTATATGCCTGGAGATGACCTCCAGGATGAACTGTTCCATCACCTTTCTGGGAATGGAGGTGAGGCTGACTGGCCTGTAGCTCCCCAGATCCTCCTTCTTGCCCTTTTTGAAGATCGGAGTGACATTTGCTTTCCTCCAGTCCTTGGGCACCTCTCCTGTCCTCCAAGATCTTTCAAAGATGATGGAGAGCAGCTCAGCAAGAACATCCACCAGCTCCCTCAGCACTCATGGGTTCATCTCATCAGGGCCCATGGATTTCTGAGGATCCAATTTGCCTAAATTACCTCTTCCTCGTCGCATCTCTGCATACCCTGACAACATTCCTATATTCCTCCCAAGCGGCCAGTCGCCTCTTCCACATATTGTGAACCTCCTTCTTCCATTAGAGTTTCTCTAGAAGGTCTTTGCTCATCCATATGGGTCTACTGGCTCCTCTACCTGACTTCTTCCTCCTGGGGATGCACTGAGGGATGCACCTCCTAGGGATGCACCAAGGAGGATGCTATAGGACTCTACTTAGATTTTGAGAAGGCATGTGAATCTAGGAATAAAATAAAAGACTTCTAGAAACATTTAGTTTATGCAAACCTATGGTTATGCTATTAGCTCTGTCCCTGTAGGTTACACCTACAGAGAAGTAATGCAAAAAGGGACCTTATGACCTATGTTCCTTCTGACCAAGAAATAAGTTCCTTTTGTTAATAAACATTCAAGAATATATATTTGTCTTGAACCTTGCATGCCCTTTCATTTGATACTTGAGGGACTTACTAGGAATACTAGCATAGATTTTACTGCTTCAAAATTAAAAACTCATTTTACATGAGCTAAGGAACAGTCAAATCCTAAGCCTTTTTAGTAAAGGGATTAAAAAGACTGCTGAATAGTGCTTGTTTAGCTTGTGTAGAATTGTGTGTTTTCTGATCTTTTTCCCTAGGTTGCTGTGAAGTTCAGAATTTAGTCATGTGTTTATTTACCTGCTGTTTTATAGTTCAGGCTGCATATGAAAAGCCTTACAATTTTGTAACAGGGCTTGGAAGCTGGGTGGCAATTGCTGCCTGATATTGGGTTCAGATGGCTGACTGGTGACAACAATGGTCTTCCTTCTTGCTTATGCTAGCATGTCCTACTGTTTCAAGGATGGCCTAGCTGAAAAGCCACGGGATGATGCTCTCAGGATTGAGAACTGCTGGTCTGCTTGGTCTCCATCTTGCCCAGCTCTGACAGCACCAGGCTCAGGGGTGTCAGGAATTAACTACATCTGCCAGGGTAAAGTTCTTGTCCCACCCAGCTGCCACACTGTCATGGTCTTTGTGAGGCATAGCCAGGGATGTGTGGTGGGGCGGTTTGGCTGGAGCATGCCTGAAACACCTGGAAGCTCCAGGCATATTTCTTACAGAGCAGAGGATGTATTTCCCACCTCCTTCTCCTAATAATGTACCTAACTGACAGGAGAACAACTCAACCAGCTTGTACATCTTCCTGGGAGGGTTCTCAAGAAGAACAACTACACCCAGTAGGCTAAGGCACAGCCACTGCCAGCTTGCAAGTCAGAAACCAAGCAACCCTCTTGGAGAGGCAGCTGAAGTTTCCCTTGTCCACTAGCCGTGATACCTGCATCATCAGTGTTTTTCCATCACTAGGGCATCCTCACCTTATGTTACACCGGGTAATGGCAAGTTGACTATAAAGGTGTCTTTATTTTTACTGTTAGAATAAGCACTTAGACCTCTACAAGCTTTTAGCTGAGGATCCCTGTAGTCATCAGAAACCTGTTCTAGTGAAATAAGGAAGCCTAATTGCAGATCAGGAAAATGAATCACTGAGAGTTTAAGTGGCCCACTAAAGAAAATATGGCAAGACAGTGATAGAGCCAGTAACGGAACCTGGGAGTGGCGGTCACCTTTCCTAATCGTTTGAAACAGTCCAGGAAAGTTGAAAGATTGTATTTTATGGAACAAGTTAAGAGTGAGCTTTATATATTTAGGAAGAGCATTTTAGGATGTGGTGCCTGACACAGCAGGAAATTGCATTCAATGGTTTTGGAGGTCCCTACCAAATTTTTGCTGTGACAGGTCATTCCATTATTGCCCACTAAAGACTTTCTTACACCTTTCTCTGAAACATCCGACACTTAATTCAGAGATAGGATATTGAACTTAATGGATCACTAGTTTGATCTATTATGTCAATCCTTACGTTCTTATAGATGCAAACAGTATGTAGGGCATAGGTTTTCCTTACTGTACACAAAGTCAAATCTAAGCATATGTACTGACTGTGGTAAGGGAGAACTGGCTCAGAGATGGGGGAAGGTGTCGATGCTCACACCATTTTGTGGCTGTTCAAGAACTGAACCAGAAGTTTACTTTGTAGAAGAAAACCTCATGTACACTGTAAATGCTGTTGGCCATGTGACATCCCTGTATTCTTCCATGGGCAGAAGTCATTTTCTTCCGTGCCTATATTTGATTTCAATTAAAAGAAGACAGCTTGCTTAATCTTTCCTAAAAGTTGATATGGTGCATACCTGAGTGAACTGGCCAATTTCCCTTATAAATTATGTATAAAATCCACAACTGCATTCTCTCTCTGAAACTCAGAGGAAAATTCAATTTCTCTTTTAGTTTATATTTTTTCATGGTTCTTGGGATATTCATTTCATATTTTCTGCTCATTTTTATAAATGTCTTATTTATTCAAGCTCTTCATAGAGGAAAGTAATGCCATGCATTGCTGATTTTATTACTTTGGACAGTTTACAATATCTCTTCAGAACCTAACATGTTAATTGATTTTAAAATTTCTATAAATTTCAGCCATGCTTTAGGATCATACATACTGAAGCCAGGGAGACTTTTTGAGATGTCCTCTATGGCCCCACTAGAGTTTATCTAGATGTGTATGGCTGTTTTCCTTCTCTCTTTCTAGCAGAGATGTGAGTGGAATAAACTGCCACTGCCCAGGCTCCTGTCTAGGGACAGTAGCTGGGGTCAAAATTAGATGTCTGACCCCCCAGTCCTACATTCTGTCTCTTAAAAGTACGAACATCCACCCAGTATTATTACCTCCCATGATAACTCATATTTCTTGCTGCTCGACAGTTTACTCTCTGTTCCAAATACATTATTCTGCTGCACTTCAAACTACAGATCCTATATAATATAGATACTTATATTTTATAATGACTCACATGACTGTGATCTTTATTGATCACGTCTGCAGTACATAAAAGACAACAAAAAACTGAACTCGCAGTGTCCCTTTCCATTGTGGAATGGCCTCAGAGTAAAACCTGGAAAGAATTCAGTGAGAGGAGGTTCATCCCAGGTTATTGCAAGCCCTCAGTCCTAATTATGGAGAAGATTTCCCTGGGACCTTACAGGTATATCAAGCTCTGTTTCACTGGAAGCACAACTGACTTAATCTGCGACTAAAGGTTTGCAAATGAGTGAGGAAACAATTAAAAAGGATTCTGAGTGATTTCATCAAGGAAATATTCCCCATGCAAAATACTTCTCTTTTTATTCCCCTTTGGGAACCTTACATTTACACATAGTATTTCTAGCAATGTTTATGTCAAGAATAAAACAAAGCAAAGCTTCTGCCTCCTCTATTTCACATGCTACAAACACAGGCTATTATTACATGGGTAATTTCAATATCAAGTTGCAGTGCAGTATGTTTTCTATGACCATAATTATATATATTTGTATATATACGCATACACACATGTATATGTGTAATACACATGTTTACATGGCATCTGTATTGCACAATAGTACTATTTACAAGGAAGAAGATTGTTCTAAATATTGTTGTTACAAAAGCACCAAGATATAACCAAGTTTTAAGACTCGACTCAGATAAAGCAAAAAATAATCAGAGTTGGTCTTCACCTTACAAGTCTTGCTGTTTTGATTAAAAAATTAAAAAAATATCCCAAAATCCAAAGAAATTCAGGCAGCACAGCATATACAAATAGTGTCTATGAAGAATCACAGTTTTTCTGTCCTCCTCTTATTTTTTTACATCGTTTTAGGATGAGGGTTTATTTATTTGGCATTTGATAGCTGGGATCTCAGTAAAATATTTGCTGAAGGAAAAATTAGATAGAAAGGAAAACAACCAAAATTAGGCAGGCTAGGGCTCTGCTGGGTCAACAACACATCAGAAGCCCAGGTAAATCCAAGTGGTGGTGTTGTGGATCTCCATAGCCTCTGCACTGCAGTTAGATTTCTCCTGGGTGTCTACTGTCTAATTCTCCAGATCTCCTCACATGCAGTGAACCTCTTGTGTCTGCCTGTCACTCAGACCTGAATCTGTTTGCATTTAAGGGCTCTTCTGCCTCTAATGAAAGGGTTTCTGACCCTACCTTGTGTAGGATTTCCAAGACTATGTGAACACATTCCTTACATCTGTAAACTATCCACTCGGTTAGGCTCACCTTTCCAGTAAGATATCTAGTAGGACAAAATATCTGTATAGGCCCTATTGCATTATCACATCAGGATCTTTAAGTGATTTATTTGCGCTATATTATTTAGTATTCCCTCCCTTCTTTCCCCAGATGAGAGCAGGGGGTTAAGAAAGATTTGATACGTGCTTTCAATACTGAAATGTGCTTTTCAAATGGCAAGAGAGGAAGTCAATTTCAACATTCAGCTTCCACACCTTCTCTTAAGAGTATTTCCAATTTAATTAACACTCTATTTTATCCACGAGTACTCTATTGGCTCTAACATCTACCTGCTGATGATAAGGCACAGGACCACCTTTCTTTTTTGTATTCCATGGATTTGCTTTCTCCATTTATTCCTTGTTGACCTGGGAAATTGCTGAATGCAGGGCTTCTTGCTGCCCATAAACATCATTGGTCATACTATATGATTGTGGTGTCTTTATTGGCTTGGTTTCTTGACTTTGGCTCCTTTTTAGAATTGAAGTGCAGGATTTTGAGGGCTTGGTTTTTTAAACTCTGTCTCAGTTACCACTTGCAGAACAGTGTACTTGGAACTAATCTGTGGGTTTTTTGAGGTATCAGCTATGATGGGCATGGTAGCTCAGAACTTCATGTTAGCTATCCACCTTTGCTTTGTACAGCACATTACCTATTTTGTGGTGTTTATTCTTATCTTGCAAAAGGTGCCAAAATGTTGTAATATGAGTTGCATTCACCTCTGCATTTACCCTTCTTTATTCTCAGAAATAAAGTTGGCAGAAAGCTCTCCTTTTGGATGTATGCCACGACTCCCCTGTGAAATTTTAAACTATCTTCCAAGTGAAAATAATGGAAAGAACAAAGTCCCCAGTGAACTTCCTGAAGTTTCACTGACATTTGTTCTTTATGTGACAATGCACAGTTTCATTGGATTAAACGTTATTTTTTGGTGGTGAGGAAAGACAAGGACATGGGAACGAACATGGTGGTGCACATGTTTGATTCTCAGAGGTAAAACCACCAAAGAAAGAAACAAATAAATCCCCAATGCAAAAGATCAAATCAGAAGGAATTACATCTTAAAGCTAACCCTCTGGAGAAGCATGTGCAAATTCTTCTCTTTAGGTCTCATTTACTTTGTTCTCACTCGTTGATGTGCATCTTGGAGGACAGAATTTCTTATGATAAGGGAAATTTCAGCTATTGCTTAAAATCAGGATTAGTTTTTAACTGACAGGCTGAAAACCAGTGGAGAATCTGGGAAAAGGTGAGTTGTGCTGGCAAATGTCTAAACTGCAGACTTTTTAATTATTACTGTTATTGACAAAGGGCTAATCCAGCATGAAAAAGTATTTGGATTTTTAATTTTTAATATTTTAACAAAACATTATAGTAGTGATATCAGAATCATAGGACACATTTTTGAATAAATAAATAGAACAACAAATATTAACAACAAAGGCATTTCAAAATATTTTCTTGGATTTTGTTTATTTGTTTGCTTGGGGTTTATTCTCCAAAGAGTAGTGGGAGCAGGAAAGAAAAGCTATTTTATTTTGCCTTTGTAGGCCTGAACACACATACATGCATGGAAACTAGACACACTTTTGAATCTTGAGAATATCACAGTGGTTTGTTTTGAAGATCAACTTTGCAAAACTACTGCGTTGCTACCAAGTCATAGCTTGGGCTACTTGCCCAGGAAAGCTGAAAGTATGTTTGAAGCAAGTACAAATACAGCTGTATAGAAATCAATTTTAAAATGGAAACAAACACTTGAGAATTACCCAATTGTCTCTCTTTAGCTGGAGAAAGTAAATCTCTGTCTTGAAATTAAGGTTTGTTCTGTTAAACATTTCCTGTTTCATTCCTGCAGTGGATGTCCTTTAGACCTGTCTGGAGTAATAAACAATCCCTATCATTTCGTAGGTATGAAAATAAATTATATCCTCCCCATTTTCACAGAAGGATCATTTTCACTAAATCAAGGTATCATGATCTGCACCCTTCCAGCACAGCAAGAGGACTTACTCCCAGAAGAAGTGTCACAAGAGCACATTCACACACGCGCTTCCTCCACTTTTAGAGATATTTATTTGGTTGATCTGCTAGAGAGTCTAAGCACTCTGCAGGTAATAGAATAGGCACTTCTCAGCAGGGCATTCATAACATCATAACATTTCAACTTGAGATGGACTGTCTGAAGAATTATGCAGCAGCAGGAGGAATTTACAGCTGCGTTGGAAATAATGCCACAGCAATCAGTAACCCTCTAATCTTTGTGTGTGGTGACAGAATAAACAAATTAGATCTCTGTTGCTCTGGAGCTGATGTACCAACCTAACTGGTGATCTAACACTGATGCCAATGGCTGATAGGTCTTTCCACGTTCACTCCCAGTCACCCCAGCTGTGCTCAGTTATATGGGTTGGGAAAAAAGTGTTTCTAATGTCATGGGTGCAGCTAACTCAGAGCTGCTTTTCATTCATTAGCACCGGAAAAAACAGTGGCATGGAAATAGAGGATAAGGTTACTTCAAGTGTTCCAGGTGAGACAGATTGGCTGTGTTTATACTAGCAAATTCAGGTGTGCCTGGGTGCTGAAACATGATGATTCTACTAAATGACTGGACTGTTTCCTGGTGTGAATGTGGCCTCTTTCAATTTGCAGTCTTCTAACCAGCTTGGAAAGTGACTTGGAGTTTACCACCATAAAGGCAGACTGCTCTATGCCAGCTGGCCCCAGAGCCCAGGAAGATTTAGTTTACCAGTACAGACGTACCCTGTGGGTGCATGTGCTGCCTGGGACCGAACTCAATAAGTCCTTCCACTCAGACTTGTCCTTAAGTCCACCTGGTGCCACACTGTGCTGGATGAAAACAATCCAGGACTTCACTCTTGTAGCCTTCTGCTTCAATCCATTTGGTAACATACACAGATATGTGATACCAGTGTGCTGGTTTTGGCTGGGATAGAGTTAATTTTCTTCATAGTAGCTAGTGTGGGGCTGTGTTTTGGATCTGTGCTGAAAACAGTGTTGATAGCACAGGGATGTTTTGAGTATTGCTGAGCAGGGCTTACACAGAGTCAAGGCCTTTTCTGCCCCTCACCCCACTCCACCAGCGAGTGGCCTGGGGGTGCACAAGGAGCTGGGAGGGGACACGGCTGGGACAGCTGACCCCAACTGACCCAAGGGATGTCCCACACCATATGACGTCATGCTCAGCATATAGAGCTGGGGAAGAAGGAGGAAGGGAGGGACATTGGGAGTGATGGCGGTTGTCTTCCCAAGTCACTGTTACACATCATGGCTGAGATGGGCTGGAGATGGCTGAACACCTGCCTGCCCGTGGGGAGGGGTGAATGAATACCTTGTTTTATTTTGCTTGTGTATGTGGCTTTTGCTTTACTAATTAAACTGTCTTTATCTCAACCCATGAGTTTTCTCACTTTTACCCTTCTGATTCTCTCCCCCATCCCATGGGGGGGAGTGAGCGAGCAGCTGTGCGGGGCTTAGTTGCCAGCTGGGGTTAAACCATGACAACCGGCTACAAAACTTATCATGCATACTTCTCCACTGAAACAGATGCACTTTAATGAGGACAAGCAAAAGTTTGTGGAGGTCTTTAACATACTATTTGCCACTAACAGAAGTTTGAACCTTTCCTCCTCTGCAGTAGCCCAGGGTGGTGGGTGGGGTGGTATCTGCCTCCAGGAAGGCATTCCACTCCACTCAGACCTCACTGATTGCACAGCGCTGTGGAAAACTTCCTCCTTTTCTCAGGGCTGGCTCTGCTGATTACCATAAAAACTTCTGTGAGGATATCTGCTCCTTTTTCACCCCCCAAAAATAAAATTTTTGGGCAAATGCTATTATAAAGCAATATTTGTTTCGCTCTTTATGAGGAAAATTGGGATGAGGGAGCACAATGAAGTAAGGTATTGTAAAACATCTCTTATTACCTGTCAAAACACAATGAATTGATGCAATATGCGGAGGTCTCAGATGAGACATTATCTGGACTTCTGTAGGCAAAACCACCAGTGAAGTATGTGTACCAACTGGTAAATGTCTGCCTATCTGGGAGAACTGTACCAGTTGCACTGGGGATGTTTCCACTGGAAAGTCACTATGCTGATTGTAAGCAAATGTGCACTTCCCTCCCATCTGCCTTGGGAAGGTCTGGTCAGATAATTCACATTAAGCTGGCTTGGTGAAGCTTTCCCTGACAGGCACATCATGCCGGTTGGATTTGATTTTTACAGACAGGCACCCCACCTTTGGCAATATCATTTGCTGCTGTGAATTAAGTGAAACTGAGCTTGCTCCTTCTAATGGAAGAGAATGAGGGAGGTGGACTGAATAAATATAGAGCCACTCACTACAGCAGTACCGACCTTGCTTGACCAGTGCTGGCAATGTGTCAGGCTGCTTCCAAGGTTTTGTGCTCACTGGAGAAGAGCAGGGCCACACAGAAGGAATGTCTTGTCTTCTTCCCCATGCTGGCCTGCAAGCCTAAGACTTAAGGTAATTCTTAAGGAAGAGTTAACATGAAACATGTTTTTAGTATTTTTTTTTAAGATGGCAGCTAAAACAACTCTCAAGTCTTTTGTTCTACAGAACTCATCTCTATCCCCTTCAATTCAGCAGCGAGCATTAGGCTTGTCAGCCCCCATCCTCATATACCCAGAGGACTCAGGAGATGCTGCTGCATTGACTTCACAGCCATCTTGGGAGCAAGAAACATTTTGGGACTAGAATAATGACAAAATGGATGTGAAACAGATGATGAAGAACTGCATCCTGATGAATATAAAGCCCCCATTAGGCATCATACTGGGGAGTCATCCTTATTAAAATTTGATGGGAAGACCAGCAGATACCAGCAGTACCCTTATTATGCTGTTTTCAAGCATCAGAGTTTTGATTTTTTAATTTTTTTTTTAATGTCTGCTCCATGATTTTTATAGAACCTGACTCCTCATATTAAACTCTTAGGGATGATAATGCTGCTTTCTTGTTGGGAAAGAAAAGCCATGCTTATCTGCCAAGGCAGCTAAGGCTGCTGCTGCTGGCAGTGCTCTGTGTGAGTAACATTTAGCCCTGCAAACAGAACGTTGTGCTAACCTTTTTCACAGGAGAGAATTTCACACAACTCCAGCCTTTACATCATGTGCACACCTTTCTAGCTAATCTCTACCTGATGTGGATTTTTCTCCCTCTCCCTCTGCAGTTAATAGGTATTACTAAATGATGCTGGCCACAGATTTCTGCTGAATGTCCTGCTTACTGACTGAGAAAGGAAATGCTTCCTCATGATTTATCATCATTTCCACTTATCTCCCTGTTTAGGAGATAACAAGTGGCACAAGAATTTGTATGCATATTCTAACAGTCCTTAAAGAAGAGATTGAGTGATACAGTCAGGGGGGAAAGAAATTAGATACCAGCTTCACCATAGCTGTTAATTTGCACCCTCTAAGAGAGAGCAGGTAAGTTAACTCTGAAGGGTGTCTTGAAGAATGTGCATGCAGCAACCAGGGACCTTCTGATGCTTTGTAAGTTATTACTCTGCAGTGGCTGATTTGTGTGTTGGAGTTCTTAACCACATTAAGGCAGAATAACTTCCCAAATGGAAGTTATGGACTGTGTTGGAGGCAAAGCTGCTGATATAAGTGTGGGAGATTGCTGTTCAAGTTTTCCATTAGAGTGCAGGTTTGATGAAGCTGGGGTAGCTATTGCTTTTGGGCATCTGTCAGAGAGGGAAGTGAAAGCCTTATGGAGCACTGGAGCATGTTATTGACAGTGTTGTAGGCAATACGGTGGTGGAAAGGATTACAAAAGCTGCTTTTACACTGTTTTACTATGTTCATCTGGATGGGCTGTGTTTTGTCTTCACTGAAAGAATACGGAAAGAAAAAGGAATTCAGGAAGAAGTACAACTCGGGGAGGGGAAGGGAAGGTGGAGGGGGAGGGAAGGGGGAGGGGAAGGGAAGGGGGAGGGGGAGGGGAGGTGAAGGGAAGTGCAGCTTCTGTGGAAGAGTAATTCAGAATTTGTGCTGTTTTTTTCTTATGGAGCTTTCCATTAAATAATGAAGGGACAGTTAATGGTGTTGCAGCAACCTCAAGACAGGGTCTGTGAGTGTTGGAGGCCAGAAGAAAGTGAGGTGCCACCTTCTTTTGGAAGGTGCAAGTCTGTTTTTAGGGATGAAATTATCTCACCCATGTCCTGGGTGAAAGAAAGGCCCTTCCTTTCTTCCAGACTTTCTTAAGCTAAACAAAGTCCTACAGCTGCAGAAGTTCCCTAGCCACCAGGCCTAAGGAGGTTCACCCCATCTTCCAAGGCTGGGCATAATTCTAAGCACTGGTAGGCTGAGATGCTTTTAACCTTTTTCTCACTGACTGCTAGGTTCCCCCAGGGATTGCTAGATAGTCCTACCAATACACAAATCCACTGAAAGTCAGTGAATCTCTTTTCAAACCTTCTATTGTCTCTTTCTGAACTATTATATTTCTCATACTGCTAGGACGTAAGTCCCTAGCTGAAACCAACTTTGCAGCATTTAGTATAATATGACTGACAATGAGAAATACTGTAATCAACTGTCCGGCCTCGAAAGACTTCAATGAGAAGGACAGGCTGCCTGAGAGGCAATGTTAACTTATCTTGGAATTGTTGATCGGCCTTTCAAAATGTTAATAAATATTCATCTGAACTACTTCCTTTGTGTCCTGAAACCAAAGTAATGTTACTTTGTTAAAAAAAAAGAAAAATGCAAACTCAGGAAATTCTGTCAAATAGACAATGATTTATCTGACCGATGTTCATTTCTGTTCCCTTTATCAGGAAATGTGATCGATACACTTTTAGATAGTGTCACTACTTTTCCTTGTAATTCGCATTGAAATTTTGTTTTCACAGTAAATAAATTAAACAATGATCATTTTAATTAAAAGGTTACATACAGTCAAAACATATAAACTTGTGAACTTAATAGATAGTAACATCCCTTAAGTGCTGTCAAGGTTGTTAAAACTTTTTATAAAAGAGGATTATGGAAAGTTCATGGTTAGAAAGACTATTAAAGTCATAATAGGCTTCAATCTTAATATAGTCCTGATTACACATAGATACACAGTCACGCTGTAAAAGGCAGTTGTGCTCCTGGATATACTATCGTTCATTGGTGACATAAAATTGAGGTGCTAACCAAATGTGGTCATGGTGATACTATGGTACTTGTGTGGTAGTATGGATGTTGGAGTTATCCTGGACCATCACTTAAATTACATTAATTACCCTGCCTCTGAAAATCTCTAGGCAATTACAAAGTGGTAGGCTGTTCTTAATTTTTCTGTTAAGCTTTAGTAAAGCATAGATGATGCTTCCACTGAACTTTGAGCAATTATTTCCTAAATAAGGCAGGCTGGAAATAACTGACAGTTATGAGGAGAGATTAAATGGTGGGTGTTAACCTGGGGACATAAATATTAAGAGAGACTGTGATTTTGTCATAGACTTTGTGTGTGACTTTCAGAAAGTAGCACTTAGAGCCAGTTTTCAGATGAAGTTTTAGCTTTTTTAATAGGCCTTTCCTTTGCACAGTGAAAGGGCGAGGGACAACAGACACAAGTTGTAGCAAAGCAAATTACTATTAGACATAAGTAAAAAATTCTTTACTGTGAGAATGGTTAAATGCTGGAGTAAAATCCCAGCATTTCCAGTTAGGGAATCTCTGTCCCTGAGATACCAAAAAATCATCAGGCCAAGGCTCTGAGAAACCAAATGCACAGGAAATGAAGGGATGCTGTTTGAGCACAGGACTAGACAGTATGTCCTCCAGGTGTCCCTCCCAACTGAGATTGTTCAGCCATTCTGTGATTCCGAACCTGCAGAGTGTCCCTTTCCACAGCCAATCTGGAGCCATGCCGGAGTTCACACCGGCCTGGCACCTCCCTTGCGGACAGCCAGGTTCAAGGTGCAGCTGGTTCATACTGAAAGGACCAAACTCTTCTCAACAACAACATCCCAAGGTATCATTGTCTATTTGTGACAAAACAGATTTCTTTACAAACCTGATTTAGATGCTAAACTCCAAGGAGAACAGAAATTTTAGGCAACTGCTAGTGGATAACAGAGTTTCTGAATACCCTGTCTGATTCACTGTAGTCCTCACAAGGATTATAAAAGGAAATTATGTGTTTAATGCAACTGTTTCATCATGGAGTTGATGATCTTACTTCTAGTCCCTTAAATACTCTGTTGAAGCTGGTCTTGAGCTCATTTATTTCTCATAGCCAAAAAGGGACTATAACATTTACCTTCCTTAGATGCATGTAGTGAAGCTTCATTTATATTTTTTTATGCTACTTTAGACTTTTAAATACAAACTGGGATGCTAAAATATAGCTATAAAACGATGAAAAATGGGAGAAAATTACTGAGATTATGAGAAGAAATGATTGCATTCAGAATATGTAGGAAAGCTGTATTATTTAAGGTAATTTTTTAATGTACTTAATATTTTTTCTTTTCTTCCCTCCTCCCCTGCTGAACACATCTCCTCCCTCTCTTTCTGTTCCTGCTGTGTGTGAGTATTACCTTGCTGTCTACCTTTGTTAGGTCTCTGTAGGAAAAAAAGCAATTAATATTTCAAGAGGCCTCCTTGTAAAATAAAGGTTAAATCAAGAAAAAAATATCACAATATAAATAAATTATGAATTCTGCTCTTGTTCTGGAAAAGTTAGCACCATGTAAATTTAAAGCCAGCATTGTAGTGTTTTCAAGTTGCATTTGTGAAGTTACAAGGTATATACATGACTGCCTTAGTTCATCTGTTTTATTGACAGATTTTTAATTCTTTCACAAAAATTGCTAATGTCCCTCTATTTTAAATCTTATTATTATTGTGATTATTACAAATAGCAGTTATCTTTGGCACTTCGGGTGTTCTTGCAACACAAAGGAAAGGGACAGAAACTTAAAATGAACTATAAGCTTGATGCAAGAGGGAAAGGGAAGCAACCAGAAAGATTATGAGGCCAAAGCTGTAAATTAGAGAACTAATTTTGCTCCAGCACCTTAGGAAGCAATACTAAGATCAGAAGTATTCAGTGACATGCTGAGAGACAAGCCCTCTCTAAAAATGAGCAAACAAGGCATGAAAAGTTCAGGGAGGACACTGGGAAGTAAAAGGGACATGTCAAAAAGTTCTATGTCAGATGTGGGGTATGTGTAAGACAGGACGCTGGAGTCTCTCCTTTGCATGTTATCTGTTGGAGACAGCACACACAATGCTCTTATCCTGTGACCTGAACAGGGTTTGCCTGCAGAGTCTATTCATCTCATGTATAGCTCAAGAGGTGAGTTTAAGGAATACCCAACATTTTAAAAATTGGATTCCCACAAGTACATATTACAATAAGTAGTCCAGTTTCTTGAAATGGACCCTAAAAGTCTTTGGGTTGAATTTTTGAGCTCTGAAAAGAGAAACTGTCACTACAGGTGCCATGTGAAAGTGCGCATACCTAACTTCAGGTGACTGTGTATGAAAATGGTGAGTTCTTTTTAAATAAACTGAAGAAAAAAATAGCGTATTATCAATGTTTATTATTTTTTTTAAAAAGCCAAATGCTCATGATACTATGGAGCAAAACAATAAAGTTTTCAAAAGGTTTCATTCACAGTAACCTTATGCTAATAAATTCCATATAAATATTAATTCACAAAAGTTAAAGAAAAAAAACCCACATATGGTTTTACCTTTTGGGAATAGTATTTAATGATTGTCAAGTAAATTCATTTGGCCAAAAAATAATCTTGCACTTATTCCCTGTTTGCAGAGCAAACATGAAGAGGATGTTCAAATATTATTTAATACCTGAAAAATATTCTCTTAATTTAATTTTTATTTTAATTTAATTTTAATTAAATCTTGACTGTAATAAGGAAAGGGCAAGGATGTTCTAACTGTACAGAAATACTATAAAGTTCACCATCCATCTAATTCATCCTTACACTGAAGTCAGGAGGCTTGGTTCCCAGGCTGAATACAAAGTTGATGGTTTTATATTAAACATGACTGTGGTGTAATTGGAATTACACACGCATATATTTGGCCCAATGACTTTATTAACTTTCATCCATAGGCAGTTATTGAAAAAAATATTGTCAGCTCTACTTATTTAAAATGAGGTTTGCTTTCTGGTTTGGATCCTTCTTGCATGAGAGTTAAAAAAAAAAAAAGAAAAAGGGAGTATTTTGGTCTGTACCCAGGTTCTGAACACTGTGTCATTCAATTTCAATTAAAAGAAATAGAAAAAAAGATATTTTTGTTTGTTGCTTCCCAAAACATGAAATAAGCCCTGGGCTTAGGTTCTGCATCCTTTCTTTCAGATATGTATTTTCTTGTATTTCCAAATTTGAATCAAGACTTGCTGTCACACTGAACCTTGCTGTCATTTGGAATAATATTCTTTTTATCCTGTTTTACCAGTTTTTATCATCATGAGAATGACAAGAGTTATTCTTGGTGTTTGAATGATGATGAAAGAAAAATAAGCCTGAGAAGGCTGAAAGACTGGTACCATCTCATGTAACTTCAGAGCTCTGTGACACAGGTCTCCATTTCTCAGTAGTCAGCCACAGCTGTATTTATGTCTCTCTTTCTCTCCATGATGAAAAGGTGCAATTCATCTCAGCCATCACAGATATCTACCTTAAAATAATATGGACCACTTTCTACAAGTGCCTGTTCCTTCCGTTGCCTCTGCAGAGAAATGAGGAGCATAGATGAGATGTAGATTTTGGCCTTCTTTTAGTTAGATGAATCTCAAGGTGCCTTCCTGATTTTACTATTACTGAAGTACCTGCATGCCCTTATTGAGGTCAGGGCCATGCTTTGTGGGTGTAGTGTGTATTCCCTAAGAATAATGGGACGTCATTTGTGTTGAGAAAAACTGACATCTTAATAGAGAAGATAAACAAAGATGAATGGAGATGAAGTGACCTGCCTCAGATTAGTGGCAGAAGCTTGGAGAAAGCTAATGTCTTGGTTCAGTACCCAAATTATACAAATATGTGGCCATTTGGGACACAAATCACTGAGTACATGGGAAGGCTGCATTACACTAATACGGCGTTGCTGCATGACCTCTTTGTTATCAACAACCTTCATGATCAGCAAAATTTTATTGTTACTGAGGGATGCTAACCATATTTAGGATTCTTCCTTCCAGGCACTGTGCGTATATAGTGAGAGACAACCCCTGTCAAGCAGGTGTTGGCCCCACCATCATCCTGAGAAACTATTTGTTCAGATAGGTGGTCAGCAAGGAGGGATTTCTGACCAAAGGAAAACCTGGAAACTGGCGGAACAGGAAACCATGGACTACGCTGAGCAGCTGAAGGGTCAAGCCAAGTGGTGGTCTGTCAGTAAAAGGGCCTGGAAGTGAATGAGCTCTGGGAGAAGATGGAGTTCCCCTATGGTGGACAGGAGAAGACAACAGTTTCGAAACCAGGGACATTGTAGTGTGGAGGGGGGAAGGCTGGTGTATGGAATTGATGCCTTTGACTGACAGTTTAATAGGCAAGCATAACTGCTGATTATATTGACAGAATTGATATATGATAAAGCATTAAGAATAGACAAAATCTGGTGATTTACTGGTCACAACTACTTGCAATAAATATAAGAAAACTGCACAGATGATGCAGAAGGAATAAAAATAATCACTGTAGGAAATTTCACACCATGTTTCTACTCTGTTTTTTTTCAAGAAAAAATTACATTGGTGCTCAGAATGATAATTACAGAGTTACATTCAGGATCCTCTAGAACTATTGATAAATTATGATAGAAAGTATCTGGAGAAAAAAAAAAAAAAGGAAGAAAATAAAAACCCTCTGTCAGTTACCTGATACTTACAAATCTACAAAAAGGATGGGAGGGGAGCGGAAAAAAAAAATCCCAGGCTTGTATCTTTATTAGAAGCTCAAAATGTCACATATAAGCAAGGAATACTACATAAAATATTAAGCGACTCTAATGCTGACTGGGAAAATTTATAGAGTTGGAGCTGTCTGTCTTAAATCATGCCCTCTAGTTATCTGTGCTTCATCTCGCCTAACTTGCATTCTCTGAGGGCAGTGCAAGTTTTTAACTCTGTGTATTTATAAAAAATTTACAAAGGACTAATTTAAGCACTACATTAAGATAATAGTAATAATAATGATAATAATCTGAGATGCACACAGAGAGAGGGAGAGAGATGTTGCAGGAAGGAAGGTTTACTAAACAGCAGTTACAAAGATGCAGGCTTTTTTCTTGTTTGTTTGCTTGCTTTTTAATGAAAACTGATGTTTTCACATCTGAAAAAGTAATTATTTGGTGGTTTGTTGCTCTGTTATGAAGAAATGCTGCTCTATGTTGTTATAGTCGAAACTAGCCTTTCATTACAGCTTTAATAATGATTCTCTACCTGCTACTGCCAGAAAAATAAAGTTCACCAAAGTAACTTACTAACTTACACCTGACTGAAAGGTATTTTTGTTTCCTTTTTTTCCTTCATTTTTCATTTTGTGTCTTGGACAAAGCTGATGCAAAGGAGGTAAGATGTTGGGGATGTATGAACGCAGCGAGCTAAATGCACTTCATGCGTGAATTCCCAACACTCGCTCACTTCACCCACCATCCAAAGACCTTGAAGCCTCCATATAAACCTAAGATTTGATGATATTTGGCAGTCTTTCTTTATTTAATTAGAGCACTAAGTGGCTGCCCACAGGTGTACTATTATCCAAAGCAGCATAAGCACCAATTTGGGATCCTAACCTCCATTGCTTCAGTGCAATGAGCACCATAGGCAGAGTAGGGCTAAGCAGGGGACATCACACAATTGATTAGACATCTTAAGAAGAAATAGTAAAGGAAACACAGGTTTACATGTAAGAGGGAATTAGTTTGAGAACCAGGGCATGAACAGGAAGAAAAAAGACATCCATCTATGCTTATAGCAATTTCTTTCTGAAAAAAAGCCCGAACCCCCACATCTTTACATGTCCTTTCCTGCAAGGGAACACGTTAAGGAACAGCAGGATAGGAGTCAAATGGAAGACACCAATGACACTGATGGGAACTTTTAATTTCAGTGAAATCTGTGTGAGGGTCTTGAAAAAAGCAACCATTATTTTTAACTAGTGACCTTTTGAGGGAAATAAATTGTTAAACTGGGAGTCATAACTTCAGGTGTCTAAATCAGCAGAAATAAAAATTCTATACAAATGGGATTGATTTGCAAAATTATCACTGTCCCATATATTTAAAGGAGGAAAACTGAGACAGAAAGACAGGAGAAAGGCAGGGAACATGTGAAACACCCCTCCTCTGACTGAAACACTGCAGTGAACTGCAGCATCTTCTCACCATGGATTGTTTTGGAAGATGCATTCCTCTTATAATCCTCCACATGATATCTCCAGACTATAATTCTCACAAAGTGTTCAGAATAGGCAGTTTAATCTTTATCACACGCACAGAGAAAACTTTTTAAAATTTATATTAATTTTCTTTGATGAACCTTCAATTTGGCATAGAAATTCTGACCTTTTAACTCTCTGTGTCTTGTTTTGGGATGAAAATGAACAAGAAGATGTTGGACTAAAAATACTGATTTTTGACCAATTCATTTTTCTTGTTGCTTTTTTATATTAATTTTTAATTAATTGTGCTGTAGAAAGATTAAGTTCCTTAGTGGTTACCTTGTGCAAACAGACAAGAAGACTGTCCCTGCCTGCCCAGAATTTCTTTAACCTCAGTGATTTAAAAAAATTTGAAATAAAGGAAATGTTAGTATCACCTGTATTACTGATAAGGAAATTAGATTAAACATTTTAATTTAGAGAAAGCAATCCAAAAGCAAAGTTGTGGCAGAAGCAGAAACCAGTTGTTATAAATTCTCCTCAGTGCTCTGTGTTCAAATAATCCATTTCTATTTTTTTTTTTAAATCTAAGTTAACATTTGTGGCACATGGCCAAGCCTGAGAAGATGCCTCCATTACCAGTGGGGCCTGAATGTACTGCCTGCTCAATCCCCTGTCAGTTCGAAGAGCCCTACACCATAAATCACACAGGGGAGGGAAAAGACCTTTCCTATGGACCCTATAATGCATGGAGTTACCTGTCTTGAGTACTTCCCTGTCTCCCTTAAATACAAAGTGTTGTTACTGAGTAACAGGGATTCATGGACGACAGAGAGGAGAAAGGAAAAAAAAAGGAGACAAGGTACCACCCCATTTTGTAAACTGGAAGGACTTCAGCTAATGCTCCATAAAAACTGGCTTAATATACAGTTATTACAAAGCTTCAGTTTTTTGACAGATTAAGTGCTATTAAATCACTTTGCTCTGAAGGCACTAAAAGGTCACAAGATGAATTAGTTCAGGCCGTCTTAGCCTACTCCTCACATGTTGCTCCACTCAGAAAAGAGAGGGGTGAAAAAAAAGAAAACTGAACTAGAAATTATGACCCTCTAAATGTCTACAGGATGCGAAGCTGTGAAGAATGACAGTGCCTTGTCAAAAGCAGGCAGATGGGCTTTTATCAGCTTGCAGGGCAATTTTCTTCCCTTTTTTCTTTCTCTTTTATTTTTCTTTTTTTTTCTCTTTTTTTTTTTTTTTTTTTCTTTGGTAGACTCTGATCCATAATGTTGCATTCTGCCCTTTAGGAAGAATTTTCCAGTTGAAAAGATCAGCAGGCATAACCTCGACTACTGCTTAGGACATGTACTTAGGTTGGATGCATTAATTTTTTTAACAATACAGTTGGAGCGTATTTTTTTAGGTGGCTGCTGTATTAGGAAAAACTTTCCTTCTGATGGGATTTCGTATGTGTTTTGGTAAGGATGGCATCTCATGCCCAATAATATTTTATTTTTCCGTCTTTCTCAAGGCATTTATGCATTGAAAGCAGCCAAAGACTGTAGGCGTGTATTGTTTCCAGTACTGTCTTCTCTATGTAGATTGATCACTTCGCTCTCAGTGAAGTTATTCCAGTTGCAAGGTCAGTGTAAATGGGATCAAAACTGAATCCCTGATGAAGCTTTCATTAAATCACCGATGCATTTTTGGCTTCTGCCACAGCAGGAATGTCCCCTGTCTTTGGGAATTGTATACTGACTCTGCCAGGGGTTTAATTTCACCCCAGAAAGCAGAAAAATTCAGTACTCAAGAACACTTTGTCCTTAATTCACCCTACTGGGGCCTAAAAGTTGTCGATCACACATTGTATTTCTCTACCCAGCGTTTGAGAACAGCAGGGGATCTTTACATTCAATAGGCCATGAGCTGCATTACTTCAGCACAATTGATGAAGAAAGGATGGATCAGTGACCTTCACTTTTTGGATTTCTTTACATTTTTATGGATGAATGTCATGGCTGTCACGTCTTTTCAAGGCTGTTTTTCCATTATCATCCTCAGTTTTCAATTCTCTTTCCATTTTGTAGATCTAAACCCTACTTCCTACTCCTCACTAATGACTTGCTCTCAGCAGCTCAGAAGGTATTGATGCTCTTTGTGCTAACTACCTTATTTTATAATACAGAACAATCTTGACTCAGCAAAGTACTTAAATATGTCCCCAACTTTAAGCATAAGAATAGTGAGAGTAAAGTCAATGGAAGTCATCGGCGCTTAAATTTTGACATGTGCTTAAGTAATTTGCTGTATTGGGTCTTCCTGTGTATTAAAAACCTGTTGGTATGACAGCACCTCTCCCTCAAAGCCCTTATTGATCGTGTGAATCGATCTTTATCACAGATAGAGGAGTAATCATGTAAACAAAGAACCGCTGAATACTCGGTCTGAAAAATGAAAAACACAAGGGTTGTTTAAATGCAGTAGTCCGTGCAGCATCAGTTCCCTCTTCAAAAAGCAACCCAAGTACTCAAGTAAGTAACTGTACATCAACTTAAGGTAAGCACATTTGTAATAGCAGCGTAGGACTAAGGTGAGATCAAGGACAATCCAAGACACCACTGAAAACTTCGGCACATGAAGACTTAGCTTCCAAATCCAGCTGTTGCAGTAAAGCTACTTTCTGATCCCAGTTTCCAATAACAGGAATTCACTTTGACAGGTATTCTTTCCCTTATGGAAACAACCCGAACATTAAACCTGGATTCACTAAGAGCAGAGCTTTGTCCATGTACAAAAAATGCAGAAGAGTTATAAGAAATATGCTGAGGAATAATTTCCATGAAAACTTCTAATTTCAGTTACTTATTAAAAGGCGGTTTGTGGTTTAGCCCCAGTCAGCATCTAAGCACCATGCAGCCGCTCGCTTACTCACCCCACCCCTGTGGGACAGGGGAGAGAACTGGAAGGGCCAAAGTAAGAAAACTCACAGGTTTAGATAAGAACAGTTTAGTAATTAAAAAAACATAGAATTGTAATCGCAATCGTAATCATAATTGTAATAGTAATAGTAATAAATGGTAATATAGTGAAAAAGAAAATAACAAGAGAGAGAAACGAAACCCAGAGGAAAAATACCAAAGTGATGTAACCGCTGACCACCACCACCGGTCCCTGAGCCGCAATAGCTACTTTCCCCGTCCAGCTCCCCCCAGTTACCATACTGGGCATGACGTTACATGATATGGAATATCCCTTTGGCCAGTTTGGATCAGCTGCCTTGGCTGTGCCCCCTCCCGGCTCTTTGTGTACCCAGCAAAGCATGGGAAGCTGGGAAAGTCCTTCATCAGTGTAAGCGCTACTTGGCAACAACTAAACTTCTCCACATTATCACCACTGGTTTTAGCACAAATCCAAAACATAGCCCCATACTAGCTAATATGAAGAAAATTAACTCTATCCCAGCCAAAACCATGACAGGAGGATTCATGAACAACAAGAACTTGGGGAATAGAATATTGTTTCTAACTGGATTATAACTTCTGGTGGTAATAACATTCAAACCTTATTTATTTTCTACTCACAAAAGACTAACGTTATTGAGCTCTATTTCTTTGAAAATGATCCCTTGAATGTTCAGTCCTCTCTCCTAGTAGACAAGTAAGGATTCACTCCACTGTAAACCAGAACCAGACTTTTCTAATCACCAATTCTATGCTAAAAACTGAAGTCTGACCTTCTCTGAACAGTCATCACCGTAGACAAGAAAATTAAATTATAGTTTAATAGCACTTCAAAAGGGACAGATACTTTTACCTAATCATGAGACTCAGTTTCTCATTTGCTTTTCTGAAAGCTTCTCTTTCTCTATTAGTTTCAATGGCATTCAGCTCTTGTCCTGACTAGCAAGATAAAATTTCCTGCATTTTTTTCAAAATTAATAGGTTGCAAGTTAAAGTAGTGTCAACAAGCACATGAACTAAGCTTTCCTTCCTTCAAAAGGAAAAAAAAAAAAAAAAAGAAGAAGAAAAAGGCACTTTATTAGTAGAACTAAAGATGCTTTTGGGGGGATGTTGACTCCTTTTTTCAAGAGAACTGTTGATCCTCATGTAAAACTAAGAATTTTCCACTGTGAAATTTTAAACTTTAATTGAAATTCATGGGCTTGGTTCCAGCTGTCACTTAAAACAAAACAAAAATTGTGTTTGGGTTTAAAACATGAGGACTCTTAGTGTATAAACCACAAGGAAGTCTTATTTTGAATCACAGTACTGATTCAAATGAGTTAAAACTTTAGTACAAGGTCAGCCATAGCACCTGGCAATGAGTGAAACCTACCAACACTTTATCATAAATTTCTGATAAGTCTTATGTAAAGAAAATCTGGGGATGAACAAGATAAATGAGTAAGAATTGGGCAGAGGTACTTCAGTAGTACTGAAATACTCTGCCTGGATTGATATAACCTGCCTCTCAAGGAGGTTAATTTGTACAGCTGATGTGTTAATATAGTCATACTGGCCCTTGCTCCTGTTCTGAGCCATCACAGATATCAAGTATGGGCAGGTCTGAGTTGCATATACATTTTCTGAGGTGAAGATGCTCTCACAGCTGCATTGAAAACCTTGTTAATGTCAATATTAGCTGTTTCTCTGCTCATGTCTTCAGCTGATGAAAGGTGAGATGGGGGAAGAAATGAAAATTGCTGAAAACTAATGGAACACCAGGAGGAAAATATAAAGCTATAGCAAGACAAAGAAAAGGGGAAGAGGCAGAGGAAAGGAAGACAGGGAAAGAAGAGGAAAGGACATTTCATGGGGCAATAAAGTAGTTAACAAATGCCTGGAATCAAAGAGGACTTTCTGACCATATTCTACCGTTGACCTTTTGGCACTGCCATCAGCAGATCTTTTCTTATAGTTGTGAGTGGTATTACTGTCTCCAGTTTATAATTCTATTCACAGGATATATAAAAGTAGTTTGACTCCTCTCTCCAGAAAGTTGATAGTTAAGGCCGGGGAGAATTAAGAAGGAAAAGCTGGAGTAGCCCACAGTTGTAATTTATGAAAAGCCAGGTTTAATTGCACAAGGTGAGTGAATTGCAAAAGAGCAAAGAAGAAACTCAAAATCCCCAAATTAAAAAGAAAACCAAGTCCCCCTAAAAGGTCTGTATGGCATTTTTTCCATAACTTTCCATGACAATGGGATTTAAAATCAAAAAATCATACAAACCCATGAATTCCTCTATGTTTTATAAAAAAGCCTGTTCAAACAGAGGGTGTACCTTACAAAAAGAGTCAACAGTATTTAACCTAGTAAGGCTTTGTTGTAATTTTACTGTATAGTAGTGCTGACAAACAAGAAAAGAAAATTCATTTAATTAAAGGTGTAATTTTTACCTTGCTATTATCCATTTTGAAGTCTACATGTATTCTATTTCATTTTATATTTCTCCTCATAATCACTGGTTCAGAAATTCTGAATTTTAACAAATATTCAGTTGCTGTTTTAATCCACCTCAGGGGAAAGGAAAAAGATTTTAGCAAGTAAAATTAAGCTTATTTAAACATTTTTGCTCTTTAAATGAATTCCACTTCTTAAGAATGGGCAAAAGTTCACTGACTACAAGAGAGATGGATTTTCTCATTAACACTGTGAATATTTGGCATAGTGTTTTTGAGCACAGACCTCTTATCTAGGTAAATGTTAGTCAATAAATAAGCTTTCTGAAAGATTACATGCAGGCTTGTATGCAAACTGCCCACTGCCTTTAAAAAAAGGTCTACATGATATACTAGCAGTGATAAAAATGCTGCAAAGTAACATACACAAGGCTATGATAACCATGGCAAATCATGGAACCAGGAACTTGGAAAGTTGGGGGAAAAAAAGGGGGTGTAGAACTTGAAGTGACTAATTCCTTCAGGTGAGAGCTGTAGAGAAAACTGTAGACAAAACCACTTCATCTGGCAACATCTCTTAATATACGCTGAACAACGAATTACAGTGACATCCTCTTAACATTGGAATCATCCACACTCAAGGATGAATTTTATCAACACAGTGAATTAGCCACAACAGCTCTTCCAGAAATCACATTGTAGAGTACCAGGGGCCTCTTACGGGTGTACACACAAAGACTAAACTTCCCCTGTAGCCAACGGAGAGCAGAGAGACTATTCCACGTTGTGTTTCACAGCACAGCACCTGAATTGATGGCAGAATAATCTCCAGTGAGGAATCTTCTTCCCTCCATTGATAGAGGTGTGGCGTCAGAAGTTAAGGTCTGCTGGATTTAGCCTTTGTTAATACCAATTTGATCTGACAGCAACATGAAGGCATCAGTATCTTCGTCTGCATAAGATACTTAACACCCAGTGAAGAACATCAGCAGCTCAGACTGAAGCAGTTTAAGACCAATGTATTTTCCCTGACATGTCCATGGAGAGAAAATAAGCGAGAAAAAAGAACATTTCTATGGAGAGGACATTTTCTGGGGATTTCTTATTTAGTTCAACAGTCTTGTTTCTTTATGTTCCTGGACTGCACTTAGCTGTTTCATTTTCTTCCTCTCTCTCTCTCTCTTATATTTCTACCTCTATAGTTTTATATCCTAATTGTTCTATATTTTTTGCTTTGTTACATTTCCCATCCTTTCTTCCCTTTTTTTCTCTCATATTTTTATAAATACATTTCATTCCTTTCCCCACCACATAACAAAAAGTAGAAAAAATAACCAATGAGATTATTTTTTAATGCTAAGGTCATTTGCTATGCAAATATCATTCCTAATTAGATGGTAAGTTCTCTGAGGACTCATGCATTTGAAGAGTATTTGATTTGACTCCAGTCCCGATTTAGCCCTCCAGGCCTAACTGTAAACAGCGATTCCTAGGTGCTTATCCTATTATAGGTCTATAGGCTACAAACTGATATTTCTGCTACCAACGAGGAATGATATACACGAAAAGGAGGGGGTTTGGCAAAATCCCTTTTTCATCTGCCTCTTAAACTACTTCTTAAGATACATATAATGCCAGGCAAATAGATTGCTTAGCACTGTTATCAAAAAAGTATGCGCTTGTGAGGCAGTAAATATATTTTCACTTCAGTGGAGTGTCAAAATAAAGTTTTCTTTGTTTCTTTATAAGAAAGATAAGCATGAAAAAATCTTTGCTTTCTGCATGATCCTAGACACAGCTGAAGTCAATGGGTATTGAGAGAACCCAACACCTGATGGCTATTACAGTTTTTCTTGTTATTTTATCTTGCCCTTCTGGCCTGGTCTTTTGATTGCCTCTATATTTTGCAGCTGTCAGTAGGATGTTAATGTGTTATGACATGCTCATCATATCACAAAGGAAGAAATGATTCATCTTGAAGATCAGACCTGTCATATAATTATACATTGACTATACCAAATCAAAATAAATTATTCCTTAGAATATACATGCACATTATACATTGGCTGCACATGAGCACATGTGGGCATGTGTGTGTTGGGAACAATAAAATAAAATTAAATTAGAATTGCAAGGAACTGGTAGTTGACATATTTCAAAGATAAAGTATTTGAAAGAGCTTATTTTTTTGACAAGGCAGCTCAGAGGTCCTACATCTCCCCCCTTTCCTGCATGTCAGGTTTGCCTGTGTCTAAAATTTCTGGGTCTACTGTAGCTCACACATACACACACATGCACACACACATATTTCTCCTGAGGAAAGACTTCAACTTTGTGGCAAAACTGAAGAAAGCATGTCAGGAGGCTGTCGGAAAAAAAGCAGCTTCTTTCCTACAATTGTTTTTGGACTCTGTCCAAAATTCACCCTCACTGCCGTTTACTCTTGACACATCTTCCCTACGGAGTTGAATTTTTTTATTATTTTTTAAACAACTGGCAGATTTTAGGTTGTGCACCTCCATTGCCAGTCTGGGAGTCTAAGATTCAAAGAACAGTGACTCTATATTCATGTCAATATTAAATAAGCATGGCATTTAAAAACAACTGTGGGCATCTTTTTCTTCTGATGCTATCTTGGGATTTTTTTTAAAGGTTTTATATAAGACATCAAATAGTTATGAGGAATGTGGCTGTGCTTTTTATAACAGAAGAAATGTTAAGAGCAGAAATCTTTATAGACATTGTAAGAAGTTCCAGGAAAACAGAAAGCTCTGTGGACTCAGAAGATGGATTTCACCTTCAAGACTAGGATTCAAGTTCACCAGAGGAATCTCAAAGTAACAAGTGTTTTGATCTCAGCTCAGTTCTTTCAGGGCTTTGTGTGTGTGTTGGTTTCTCAGAAAGAACTATATTTTGCATCTAATCTAAAGAGGTTAGTTCCCTATAGATTAAAATTCAAATGGCAGGGAAAATACTTAAAGATTCTCTGTAGTTTGAACCCATCCAAGTTTCTGGGAGAACTCACTTGCTTCCAGATATCTCATCTCATGAACTATTTCTAATTGGCTTTAGTTATGTTTCCTTTTGCTGGGTGTTTAGTTGTTCAGGCTGCACCTACCTCTCCTGTGTCGTATGGATAAGTGTCCATTGAGAATGCACAGGTATCTGGAGATGGGTTTGAGTTTTGATGCAAGTAAGAGAAGAATGAAAGGAAGCCTTGCATAGGCATGCAAAGGCAGGTCACAATTCTGCACAAAAGAGGGGACCTTTGGAGAAGGAAATTACAGTACAGTAAGCTGGCTCCAATAGAAGAGACCAGTGGAGGACCAGTTCATGCAAGCAGAACAGAATCTTGAAAGTAGGCTGTGGGCCTAGCAACAGGTGAGACAGTAAGGACAGGCAATGCATGCAGTGTTGATATACAGTATATAAAAAAGAGAGACTCTGAAAGAAAGAGCAGGTCTAGAGAACAATATAAAGAGTACTTGAGTCAACTGATGAAGCAGGCATGAAGTAAGCATGGTCTTAAGAAAACAAAAAGGAGAAAAAAATATCCTTACTAAGTAAATTGCCACTGAATAAGACTGCAGGCAGCAGAAGGGAAGGTTAAGGCTGGTACAAGGGAAGGTCATTATTTAGCCATTTTTCAGTCTAGGAGATTGTTAACTGGGTATACAGACACAGCAAACAAATGTAAAAAAATTGTCCTACATCTTGGCCCTCTCAGTCTCACAAAAGGTTCTTATAGTTATCTGAGATTCTGATTTATGTATGTATTTGCTAAACCTTTCCTTTCATGTGAAAAAGCAGAGGAAAGGACAGGTTAATAGAATGGATTTATACTTCTGAGCCTTCCCCTTGGTTTTCCTGTGATGTTCTCCTCCTCAGACTGTTTCTGATGGTAGGAGCAGCACAATACCAGATGTGATTTTTCTTCTTTCCTTATTTCTAACTTCAACTAGACTTTTCAGTGGTTCAGAGGCATGATAAACATTTAGGAAATGGAGAAGATGGAAACCAACTGCATGCAGAACAAAACTGACTTTTACAAATCAAAACTTGGAATAGTTAGTGAGAGTTATGTGAGCATCTAAAGAGCAATGCACTAGAAATCAACTACATGTGGTGACACAACCATGTTCAAATATGAGAAGGGTGTTTAGAGTATGACATGCTGCATGAAGATGTACACCATGTGAAGACGAAGACCTCAATTCAATTGTGCACATTTAGGCATCTGATGCCAATTGGCATGCCCCAGGTTATCTGTCCAGTGTCCAACAGCCACTCTACAAGCTACAGATATCCCATAAAAGCTGTATCATATATACCAGTGATATTTAAATATTTTTGATATTTTAAGTTATTACTGGTGGATGTAAATATTTAGGCTACTGAATGAAGCTCTGAGATTCATGTGTCAGGCTGGTGTCTAACATGCCAATATCTATGTGTAGAATAAATTTTAACTGCAGTTATGGAGACCTAAAGAGACATATAGATGACAAAATGTATATCTGCTATGGGATAAACTGGATAACTCTCTAGACCCTGCTGACTGCCGGGACTAGACCTTCAACTGCCAAAGGACTTTGGAGAAACAAAGTGCCTGTAAGTAGGCTCCTACACTGAAAATACATAAATTTATCAGCTCTAATCTATAAACTGAATCCCATCTCTTTGGAATCTAATGAGTGGCTGATACGCCAGAGGCTGTGCTGCCATCCAGCGAGACCTGGGCAGGCTGGAGAGCTGTGACAAGGGGAACCTCAGGAAATTCAACAAAAGCAAGTATAGGGTCCTGCCCCTGGGGAGGAACAGCCCCATGAACAAGCACAGGCTGGGGGTGACCTGCTGGAAAGCAGTTCCACTGAGAAGGCCCTGGGGGTGCTGGGGGGCAGCGGGGTGACCCTGAGCCAGCACCGGGCCCTTGGGGCCAAGGGGGCCAGCGGTGTCCTGGGGTGCATGGAAAGGAGCGTGGCCAGCAGGGCGAGGGAGGTTCTCCTCCCCCCTCTGCTCTGCCCCGGTGAGGCCACATCTGGAGTGGCGTGTCCAGTTTTGGGCAACCAAATGTTCACTACAAGCATACAAATAGAAGAGGATAACCACCAAGAAACAAAGAAAATTGTCACAGAATGATGCCTGGTTGTGGTTTTGGAAAATTACATAAGTTCTTATTAACAAAATAATCATTAGTCTCTGATTAAGAATACAAGTGGCACTTAATAATGGAAACATGATCTTTTTAACATGTGCTGTGTCACAGACAATATTAAGTTAAAAAGAAAGATGGTCTAGAGGTTACCATTCTCCACCCTGGGAATTAGGAAATACAAGCTTAATTGCCATCCCTGCCACAGATTCCTCATACCATTTTATTATTTGTATTAAAGTAGTCTTTAGTAGACCTACTCACGTTGTGTTATAAATTCTTAGTCATTTAGTTTTACAACCCCGGAAGTTAGAATAACAATCTTTTTTTTTTTTTTTTTTTTAAATTGTTCTGGTTTATCATGTCCATTTATTTTGCTTGCGAAACTCTTTGCACAGCTTCTGCCTCAACTTCTAGATTCACAGAGCGTTTTTTGTTTTGGTTGGTTGGTTGGTTTTTTAGCGGCACCAGTCACCCTGCCTTGTACACCATAGGGCAGTACAGTTACACTTACACTGGAATAACTCATTCATATCTGACAGCAGTGATTTTCTGATTTGGCAGCTTGCTTCCAGTGCAAGATGCAAGTCCCTCGATACAGCCCCTTTTGTACCACATTACTGGATCAGTTTGAAGTTCTGTCCAGTTTGCAACTGGCATTGTGTTTTCTGCACATGCAGAGAGTGACAGTACTGTCTGATTCCCCCCCCAGAAAAAAATACTTTACTATATACGATTGTATAGTCCCATCTGTTCTGATGGAAGAACCCACCTTACCACAAGAAATAATAATGAGCATCTTCAAGGCAGCATGTGGGGTCCTGTCCCATCAGCAGTCTCCTGGGAGAGTGTGATGCTGGGGCATGTGTAGTCTGTCTTCAACCCTCTTGAAGATCGTGCTGGTTCTGGCACGATGAGATGCAATACTGTACTCTGTGGGAGAAGTTGTTGTGTTTCAGAGACGTACATTTTAAGTTTCCCAGAAAGGACTTAACAAAAGATTATTTTTTTACCTTGTAGGACAACTACAGAGGGGTCTGAAAAAGAAAAATTACAGGATAACACCAAGCTACTAGAAATAGTTACACTGTGGTATATTCTGACAAAAGAACACTTAAATGGATGGATTCGGGAGATAAAAAGAAAGCAGCAACTCTGAAATATTGTAATTGTTGACACAATATAATGCAGATGTTGGCAAAATGCTGTGTTCCCGGGGAGAAGTGAGTCAGTCCACAAACCATCTGACCATTCGTTACACCGTGGAAACCTTTGGAGTGCATTCAGTACAGCAAGCACAGCACTGTTCTAGCTGATTAAGTTGCACCCTGTATTTCAGGCTCTCAAGGCCACAAGACAGAGATGCCAATTTTAACAAAAAGGTTTTTCTGCAGGAAGGAAGCAGGGTATTATTATATATTACATTTCTTGACAAGGCAACTGGAAAAAATGCCTGCATTCTCTCTGACGCAGTGCCAGCTTGTTGGCTGGGTATGAAATAAAGGGATGTGGAGGATTTTCTCTGTCTTCAGAGAATCTAGGAACAATGGGGCACTGTCTCCTGTGTAATGAAGCCCCTTTGTATCATGGTCCAGCATAACCTTTATGTGGTACCATGAAGAGAACAGAAAATAAAGGAAATCAAGGGATGCCACTCTAGTTAGTCCATCAGACAGCTTTGGCTAGGCGGGAGATTGAACAAAGCCTGTCCGTGTTATGGACTGATAGAATGTCTTAATCTGTGGGGTAGGTGAAGCTTGAGGGATGTGACACAAATTTCAGTTATTTGAGTTTTGTAGAAAAATTAAAAATATTTGTAGTATTTGACGCAGAATGAGGCTGATAATTTTGGTACTATTGCAGGAGACAGGACACCTCCTTATGCAACAGATTATTTACATGGGTGGAAGTGCAATAGGAAGGATGACTGAGGATTTCCTTCCGAAAGCCTCTATAACCTAATGGACAAGGAACTCTCCCTAGCAAAAATCAGATTTTACTCTGGTTATTTCTGCAGTGGGTGAGGACTTCAGCTGTTCTGCTGTTGTCAGAAGCAAGGCAGCAATTCATGCTTATCTTACCATTTAGTGAAAATCTTGCCTTCTGATTTCTAAATCTTAAAGGTGTACTTCAGGAATATTTTCAAATTATTATTCTCAGCTGTGACAGCTAAGAAGATGACTGGAGAAGTGAAATAGAGATTTTTACTAACTCATATGGTTCCAATAGTTAACATGTGTCCCCCCCCCAAAAAAAATCTGCCCAGTAACGTGAACTGCAGTAAGCACTGAGCTGCCTCCGCATTTCCACTGCCAAAGCTTTTTTAATGGGTGTAAGTAGAAGTTATCTTAAAATTTAAAAAGATAAAGAAGGGAATTCTAATTATATTTTTAAACTATAAGTTGTCTTTTAAATTTGTACTTGAAATTTTAATTTTGAAAATGAAGTCTATCAGCTATGCAATGCATTTTATGAATGATCTTGCTGATGTATCAGGAATCATATACTGGAAAAACTTTAAAATACTCATAAAATTCTCTATTTTAATACAGATTTGTACAGAGCCCACTCTGTGGTAACCATACAATAAATAAAAAAATCTTCCAAACAAATAAATAATAATAAACATCACTCATGGTGTTCTCTCAACCTCTAAAGCACTCTGGCCTATAACAATCCTTTCTCCTCTGGCAACTGTTGCTCTAGTGATGCATTTCAACACACTGAAAGAACAGCTTACTCTTTTGACATTGTTTTTGTAATATTGAGGATTGCTACTGCTTCAGTGGTGTATTATTGTAATACTTTATCAAAACAATGCCTGCCAGGAGTTTCTGTCCCAAGAGAAATTTTATGTAGTTCTTTCAAATGACAAGAAAAAAAGCCCCGCTTATAGAATTTCTCAGCAATCCTTACATAATCATGGATGCCATGGAGTCAGTGTGGCTAGCAGCAACACTAGGTGTTTTATTGCTTCATTGTGAAGGGGCAACCCAATTTTACTGAAGAGTGGCTGAGGAAAAGAGGCAAAATTCTTAAGGTCTAGGAATCTTTCTGAGATCTCAAATTCCCAAGGCTTTTTAAGAAGAGGAAAATGAGAATAACCACATTGGTTTTCATCTCATTATCAAACAGGTTCCTCAGGAAGAATGAGAAGGTTTTGCTCTATGACTCTCCCCTGGTTTGGACTTGATTTAAGTTGCTTTTGCCCAGGGACTGTCTTACCTGGATGTGTTTTTTAAGCATGTAAGAACCATCAATGCATTTTCCTTTTGTCAGCTTGAACATTGTCCACTTGAATGTGTTGAAACTTTTATTATCCACACAACTCCCTTGGAAGGGAATTACACAAGTCTTCTTACAGCTAGTCTTCTAAATTTGTAAAGAGTGAACTCATACTACCTGTTTTGAATACTGTTTTTTTGAGTTTCTTTTTTTTTGAACAGGCAATGAATAATCAGTCCTGATTTACCATTGTCATTGTTTAACTCCAGCCGGCAACCGAGCCCCACACAGCCACTCACTCACTCGCAGCTGCTCGCTCACTCCCCCCCGCCATTGGAACAGGGAGACAATCAGAAGGGTAAAAGTGAGAAAACTCATGGGTTGAGATAAAGACAGTTTAATTGGTAAAGCAAAAGACGTGCACTCAGACAAAGCAAAACAAGGAATTCATTCACTCCTCCCCACGGGCAGGCAAGTGCTCAGCCATCTCCAGGAGAGCAGGGCTCCATCGTGTGTAACAGTGCCTTGGGAAGACAAATGCCATCACTCCAAATGTCCCCCCCTTCTTCCTTCTTCCCCAGCTCTATATGCTGAGCATGACGTCATATGGTGTGGGACATCCCTTGGGTCAGTTGGGGGTCAGCTTCCCCAGCCGTGTCCCCTCCCAGCTCCTTGTGCACCCCCAGGCCACTCGCTGGTGGTGTGGGGTGAGGGGCAGAAAAGGCCTTGACTCTGTGTAAGCCCTGCTCAGCAATACTCAAAACATCCCTGTGCTATCAACACTGTTTTCAGCACAGATCCAAAACACAGCCCCACACTAGCTACTATGGAAAAAAATTAATTCTATCCCAGTCAAAACCAGCACAATCACCACCCAAACTTTCACGATTCTGTAGGGCTCCATCATACCCTCTCTGCATCATCTTTTCACCAAAGTGAAAAGTGTTAGCTCAGTTTGTCAAAACACCAGCAGAAAATACACTATACTTTTTACTATCTGTTACTGTTCTGTGAATCTTTTAACCAGTTGTCCTCCTTATTATGAGGGCAGTAGAGATATACGTGGTACTCAAGGTGTGGTTGAGCCACCTCTGCTGAGGTCTCACACCTGAATGGTATCATCTCAGAAGTGTGGCATTTAAGAACTTCCAATTAACCTACACCCAAATGATCAAATACACAACCTGTATGGAAGTCCCAGTGGGGAAGGTTTTCACAGCTAAAGGTCTAAAAGCATCAGTAGCATCCGAAGTTGTTCCACTGCACATTCCAAGAAGTATCAGCATTTTGGCTAGCCCAGGCATCTTAGGGACCTACATTCATTTGGATTCTGGATGCTGGGCAAATCTACCACTTTCTTAGCTAAGGGACGTAATTATCTACTGTCTAACAGGAAGACATTGAACTCACCACAAGGTAGAATGACCACAGACAATTGTACTAAAAAAAAAATTCATTCTAAAAAGAGTCACTTCTCCTAAAATAAGTGTAAGCAATAGTTAGCCAGGAGTAGGAGAGCAGGGTACTAAGATCTCCTCACCTTCAAGGGTACAACTCCACATTTTCCTCAGCAAAATTACCTAGCCCTTAAGAAGAGTCTGAGCTACAGGGACCCCCTTACTGTTGAATAAGATCTATTGTGTATATGCAAAATAAAAAAAAAAAAAAGAAAAAACATACATATGCATGTATACACCCCTCCATGCATATCTGTACATAACTATACATATCTATATGTATATTCATGAGACAAGAAATGGATTCTACAGACCAGTGGGGAACTCTAATTTGAAATCAAAAGAAACTGTCTTCCTTTCCCAAAACAGTAGTCCAGTGATGTGCATAACTGTGTCTAATACATCTAAATCTAATCTCAGCAGGAGGCTTTTCATGGCTACTCTAGGTGTATTCCAGAGGCTTAAAACTTGTGCAGACACACAAGGGACTGAAATCCACTGCAACAGATACAGCTAGGGCCTGAGATCAAAAAGGCAGCTGCATTAAAAATCCAGAAGCAGAGTCAAAGCAGTCCTGAGTTCACATACCATAGCCACTTCTATCTGTCCATTTTATGCAACATATGGAAACAGAGAGTTATAGATATATAGGTATAGAGGTATGATTATAGGTGTTCTTAGGTGCCAATGCAGAAATAAATATATGCTGAATCTTGTTGCTGATATTCTTGGAGAATAAACCTGTATCATATTGCCCTGCCAGTCTGCTTAGAAGAGCTTTTGAAAATATCCAAGAACTATAAATGATGTTCTTTTTAAGATGCCATTGGTACACTTTGATATTGCAACCTATAGGTCAGAGGCTGGTGATTAGATTCACCCATCCTAATATTTTACCTCTTCTAACATATTGGAAAGGACTTACAAAGGACAGGTTCCTCCATAGGGTGAGTCAGGTAGCAGATGGAAGAAGCTAGCCTTGAGGCAGCCAATTTCTCCCCGTTGACGGAGCCAGGGATGAACACGTTTCCATGTGAGCTTCCTTTCCTGCAGTTAGACTCCACTCCATACTGACTAGCTTCCAGTAGCAACTGGTACCAGAACTGATGAATAAAATGTTTAAACTCCATGAACATCGATTTTAGGACAACATCATTAAAGCAAACCCAATTTTACAAAAAACTGAAGCCCCCAAAATCAATAGTAAAGAACTCATGGTTGCGACTGTGAGAGTGTGTGGATACAGCATCTGTAAATCTTCATAGTGCTTTTCAATGCCCATCCAAAATATGTTTTAGTTATGAACAAAGATTGGGTTCGTGTCATGGTTTAGGTCCAGTCATCAACTAAGCACCACACAGCTGCTCTCTCACCCTCCCCCCTGGTAGGATGGGGGAGAGAATCTGAAAAGCAAAAGTAAGAAAAGTTGTGGGTTGACATAGGAACATTTTAATAAATAAAATAAAAATAATAATAGTTGTAATGAAAAGGAAAACAACAAGAGAGAGAGAAACAAAACCCAGGAAAAAAAAAGTGATGCAACTTCTCACCACTGGCTGACTGACACCCAGCCAGTCCCCGTGCAGCGATCACTGCCCCCAAGCCAGCTCCCTGCAGTTTATACACCAAACATGGTGTCATGTGGATGTGGATACCACGTGTGGCATGGAATATCCCTTTGGCCAGTTTGGATCAGCTGCCTTGGCTGTGCTCCCTCCCCTCCCGCTTCTTGTGTGACCAGCAGAGCATGGGGAGCTGGGAAAAACTCTTGACTAGTGCAAGCACTACTTAGCACAGCTAAAACATCAGTGTGTTATCAGCATTATTTTCATTTAAAATCCAAAACACAGCACTATGCCAGCTACTAGGGAAAAAATTAACTATCCCAGCCAAAACCAGGACAGTTCAATACAAGTATAATGGGATAAAATGTTATGGCCTATGATGTACAGGAGGTCAGACTAGCTGCTCTAATGCCTTTCTGGCATTAATCTATGAATAAATGAATCTATGAAAAATAAATCAATATTAGGGGGAAATGCTACATAACTATTATCATTGATCAGCCTGTTTGTTGTAAATGTCTTCTCAGTTTTACATTTTCTTTGTGGAGCAATTTCTCATGATGCGTTGTAACTAAGTCACTCTTCTACTTCTAGCAAGTACATTTATACTTGCCTGCTAGTACTTTCTGAGGCCCTGGCAGTCTTACCACTGAGTTCAGTGGGGGCTAAGAAAGGTTGATGATGAGGCCTTTTAAAAAACAAGCCCTTAATCAGTTAATGTTTCTGAGGCAATTTAAATGTGCTTGTACTTGCAGTGATTACTGAGATTCTTTAAGACACTAGGACACCCACTTGACTGTCTTCCCTCATTTTTTTAAATTTTCTTTCTTCATTGTTTCTTTAACAATTTAAAAACTGAAAACCAGGTAGAGTTACTGAGTTGCAACTTGCTCCCAACCTATATGATATCTCAGACTGTCAAGTGATAACACTTGACAAATATTACCTGAAACAAACATGGTCAAATATTAAAGAACTATAAAGTTTCACAGTATGTGACCATGTCTCAATAGCAGGCTAATGTTATTAAGAAATACTTTGTTACTTCCTAATGTGTATGTTTATATCTGAGTATATGTATATATATTTCCAAGCATTTTCAGGTAGCTTCAGCTGATGAGCTGATGTATACAAGTGTACTTTGTAACCACTTAGGACCAAACCCACTAGTTTTACAACCTTTATGATCAGTTAATGATTCAAAACACCAAAATTATTATAAAGATCTGAGCCATTTAGTGACTGGCTTAACACAAACAAAACTATACAACTATTAGCAGTATGACTGTTTACTTTGCTTCTACTTATAAGATACAACAATCTCCTGCAGCGTGATGAAGCAGTAATCTGTATTTTTCCACATTCTAGCATAGCTACTTTTGATCGTTTTTGAATGGCATCCTCCCAGTATTTCAGACCTCCTCGGTACAAAAGCCTATATCTAATTAAGACTACTGAACTGCAAAATAACATCTACACAAGGTCATTTACACCTGGAAACTGAATAAATTGAGATTCTCAAAAGTCCTCTGGACTACACAAGCTTTCATTCCTGGTGTAATATCAGCTCCAACACTTAAGTCAGTTGCTTCAGAAAGATCTGTGAGGAGGAGGCTTCTCATTAAGTGTTCAACCTGATTTTCTATTCGGAACAATTGACACAAAGGCAGAAAGAACTTCAGAAACACGGTCAGACATTGTGATTATTCCTCCAAAAGAAATCTGCAAGACTCCTGAGGATGCTCATCACTGTTGACAATGTACGTGAACCCAATCTTCTGTGGTTACCTTGGTCACCATGGGAGTAAAGTTAAGGAAAACACTGAGTCATAAAAGTCAGACTGAGTCAGTTGTCCAGTTCATGGTTAAAAGAGGCAGATAAAAATTGGTAAAACAACCTTGCTTTAGACCAAATCGCTAAAGCCGCCAAAGCAAACTAAGAGAGACAAAACAAAGGGCACATCAACATAATGTACATATTGTGAGGATTCTTGAAGGTCAGAGCATGCTCTTTTACTTCTTAGTGACATATAATGCCAATATTTGTCAGACCTTGATGAAGACCAAAGCTCAGTCAGAAAAAAATGCACTGCGTGACATTTGTTCTCAGACCTCTACCTTTGAACAGTCTTTATTGTAGGCACCTGGCTATGAGCATAGTTTATAGCTAAAAAGAAAAATAAAGTCTGGGTTTGTCACTAGGAGGTTGGGAGAGGGCTTCCACTGTTATATTTTCATGTGACAGTGAGTTGAAGTTGCTGATGAATGAAAAAAACATACAAAGAATAGAAGTACTTTATTTACATAAACATCAAAATAAATAGCAGGCTTTTTTCCGATATCTTTTACTCTGAAAATCAGCTGGAGATTTAATGTAAAAATTATATTAATTTACTTGAATTTCATGTTGATAGAAGTAAAGAAAAAATAGAATAATTATATTTTAACAGTTTATCTAAAAGTAATAGACTTTCCAAGTCTTTGTCTATCTACAAAACTTCAGGATGTAGATCTCTATATAGACATTAATCTGTTCAAAGATGCACTCTTTCAACTTACATGGAGTGCTGTTGCTTTTCTTCTTTATATTTTTTAATTGAACTAAGAACAGCCTAAATCACTCTTATGTACTAAATGAATCTCTGACTCTATCTAGAACCAAATATTTCTGTAAGCTACGAGTGTTTGAGTATACTTGTACCTTGTGAATCTCTTATTTCCAAATGATTGTATTTCAGAAAGCTTTATTCATTACCATATTATATTTTATACTGTCATTTATGTCTATGGAAACTAGTTGCAAAATGACAACTTCTCTAATCTGATGGCCTCTTAAATGCACTGTGAAGCACCACCAGGATATTATAGTAGAAGCAAAGCAATAAAAAAGTTAAGGATAAGAATCCTAGCTAATATTTACAAGAGTGACACTGATGAAATATATACTCTGAATTTACAGATTTTATTTTTTTATTTCTTATTAACTTTGTCAGCTCTAATGAGGAAAAATAATAGTATAAGATAGCATGAAATAGGTTAAGATTGAAAATAAAATAAAATAAAATAAAATAAAATAAAATAAAATAAAATAAAATAAAATAAAATAAAATAAAATAAAATAAAATAAAATAAAATAAAATAAAATAAAATAAAATAAAATAAAATAAAATAAAATAAAATAAAATAAAATAAAATGGAAAGGGAGATGGAAAGGGAGATGGAAAGGGAGATGGAAAGGGAAAAGAAAGGGAGAAGGGAAGGGGAGAGGAAGGGAGGGGAGGGGAGGGAAGGGAACGGGAGGGAAGGGAAGGGGAGGGAAGGGAAGAAAATTCAGTTAGAGAAAAACCTGTAAACTTTCTAGAAAATTAAATAAAATTCTGATTTGAACTATGTTATCAGGTTTCTAGTGATTTCAACATAAAGATGAATCTCCAAGTTTAACCAAAATCAAAGCAAACATCCCCTCAACCACCATAACCAGAATACCATTTCTTTCTGAAGAGTAGAAATACTTTAGTGTACATTGATATTTTATTTGCATTTACTGAAGAAGCACTGTAGCAGAAAGGCCGCTTAGGGTTAGATCAAAGATTCTGGATATGTGAGAACTGAATGCTACCCCGCTTTTCAGATCTGTCAGAAAGTTTTGTGAATCATTCAGTTCACAGGCTGACACCTAAATCTACTTTTTAGCTCTTCCGCAAAAAATAAATAAAGAAAAAAGAATATCTTCCTTGGCTGTAAAAACAACTATTAAACACAGTACTTCCCTGGCAAACAGAACTAGCCTGACATTATTTCCCTTTTTAGCTCATCCATGGGAAGTGCTACCTACACGGCCACGGTATTTCTGCTTGTGCATAGAAGTGCACCTGTAGCTGTCAGGCTCCCATTTCCTGTTTTTGGAGCTCATTAGCCAGTTTTATCCAAATCTGATCCAGGAGAGGAGTTTGAAAAGTTTAATGAAATAGTTGGTCTAAAAAGGAAGAAGAAAGTAAAAATTTCCTCAGCAGAAGAAAGAACACAAAGTATCTTCGCCATTTCCAAAATTAGAGAGCCCACAGAGAGAAAACTAATACACATGTCTTAAAAAAATGTAGTTACAACCAGAATATGTGTTAATCCTTCAGTATGAAAGCAAACAAACCAGTTCAGTGTATGTCAGAGGCACCCTGACATCAAAAAGGATTTGGGGATGAGGTGTTGGTAGCTTGATCTTCAATATCCCTGCATTTACAAGTGCTCAACATTTCATGGTATTTGGGTGTTGTATTAGGATTTTGCTGTGAAAATGAAGAACAAGACACTTAAAAATGTAATATAATCCTTGTTTATTGTCTTGTGTATAACAGATATATTTTTATTACTACTGGTTCATTAAGAAGCAACTCTACATCTTATCTCCAGACCCAGTTTTGGTAAGTGCTTGAAAATGGCTATGACAGACAGACAAACATGTATGATGGTGATGGTAAATTTTCCAGGTTAATCTCATTTCATCATGAGCCACGATCAGCGTTTTATCATTTTAGTTCAAAAGTGACTCACAAGCATGGTAACATGTAACTGACTGATGTCACTCACAGATTTATTGTTTGCCCCCTGCTTCCTCTGCCTAGCATTAAAATTTTCCTTTCAACCTTTGAAGCCAAGCAGAGTTGTTCATTACCTTTCGGATGCCACACCAGTTTAATCACATTGATAGAGGGCTATGCAATCAAAGTGACAGTTCAATGATGATTTGCATCATGCCTGACTCATTACTTTGTGAAGGATTTGGCATGCCAATCAATGGAAAATGATGTGCAGTCCCTTGAAAAATGACAGTAATCCATTTTCCACCAATTGGCAAGAGAAGTCCTTGACAGACTTACAAGTTAGGGCCAAAGCCAAATATTATTTGGCACATTTCTCACTTTGCTGCCATTTTGCAAATCCTAAGGGTATTTATCAAAGCAGTGACTTTTTTCTTTAATGTTAAGATCCTTATACCCTTCAGGATTTCCTTTTGTTTTCCAGGAAAGTGCATAGTTGTACAAATGTTCCCTGTGTTCATGTTGAATTCTATTATGACATCAAACACTTATAAATGAACATCGTCAGCTGGTAACATCCTAATAATGCTAATAACATCCTGTGACAGTATTGATAATATCCTTCAATAGCATCCTTGTCTAGTTCCCAGAGCGATTATTACACTTACCCTTCTGCAGAAAGCTTTTCACAGCTCTTTGACACTTCCTTAGGAAGATGTTGGACGGAGCTTTCATGGTGCATCTGCATTCAGGACCCACCTGCATTGGCCCAACATAACTGTCTGCCCCATTCAACACCAGTTTTTATCACACACTTAATTCTGAGTTAAGGAGGAGGATTCAGCTGAGATTTAAGAGAAATCAGAGCATTGCTATAACTTTGAGCACATGGAAAGTGATAGACATTTCACTGAACATCTCAACAGCTGTGAAGACAAGGCTGAGCACTCTGGAGATCCCACATAGTGATCCTCGTTCACCTCTGAGAGCAGGCGTGAGTGCTGGTATTGACTTTGCCTTGCTTTGCTCTGGGCCTGGATGATTTTGAAAACTCAGCAAGCTGTTTTACACGGTCTCCAAACCCCAAACTAGGAGACCATGTGAGCTGTTAAAGAAAGGGGGTTGTGGGTCTGTTATTAGTTTAAGATGGCTTAAATGCCTCTGAAATGCCAACCTTTGTCCATTGACTTCAGAGACTTCCAAGGTGACCCAGTTCACCTATGATTCCTCATCTGTTCTTTTAAGCTGACACTACAAATACAAATGTATTCCATGCTTCCTATGCTGCTTCTACAGCCGTGCTAGCTATTGCTTCTCCTTCTCTGTTAGCACTTCAGTCCTGCTCATGTAAATATTTCCAAGGCTGTGCTTATCAGAGAGCTAATCTAAAAAAATCGGGAAAAAAATAATAAAGAAAAAACTATTTTTTCTGATGTTGCAACTTGTTTTTCAGATGGCTCAGTGTTCTGCCTGAGGTGGTTTTTAACTGAACAAATAGTCAAGGTAGTGTAATTAATACAGCAGTTCATTATGGTGTTGGGTTAGGAAAAATAGATAATCGTATGGTGTATCTGAAAATAATATTGATGTTGAAGTGAAAATTATGCTTAGATGAGATACCCAAGTATATATGGTGAGATTAGTTTCACCAAGATTTCCTTTCTTTCATCTTTTTTAATGAATATTCTTTTAGTATGAGTATACATAGTGTTTATTTATGTATATGTTAAGTCTAAAATGGAAAGCTATATTCTGTCATTTATATGGGAAAATGATCTGGTAAAATCTGTCTGTTACTGGAAAGATTCTTTGTATATGTGTATATACAGTCAGCAAAAGGAGCTATATGCACTCTAAATATGTTATTTATTAATATCTCTGATTGATTGCTAAAGCAGTGAGATGTTAGTCCCTACTTGTATTCACTTGTTGTCATTGGTTCACAAGTCTTTTTCTGAGATGTAACATTTTTAAGATGTTGCTCTGCAGTGATGATTTTAAAATAAATGCTATCAGGCAGCTTTACAAAACAAGTAAGTAAAGGGAAAACATACTTTTCTCAACTGTAGACAGTTATTGCCACATTACTTTCCCACATAAATAATAGAAAACATCGTGAGTTTTACATTTTAGGCTTGGTATGTACATCCATAAATATTATGGAGAACATAGTTTAAAAGAAACTGGAAAAATCTACTAAAAATATTTTTTAAATTGAATTATTTAAACACAAAAAAGTGGCAAAGGAACAGAACATTTACAAACTTGACAATACTTTTATCCAAAACATGCATAGATGAATTAAAATCTTGAAACCAAACATCTTTGTTTCAAAAAATAAAGCTTTCTAAGTCTAAAGTGGGTTTCTCCCTTTTTCTTTTTTTTTTTTTTTCTTTTTTCCAGTTATATCCAGAGTCCTAGCCTCAGAGGTAATGCAGTTATAAAAATGCACATACAACTAATGTTGGCAGTTCTGGTTCAAGTACCCACTTTGCCCAGTTCAAGTGCAGACCCTGAATTTCCATTTCCCACATTCCAGCTAACTGCAGGGTTAGTGGGAATTTAAGATACTTAAGCTTCTCACACGCTGTGGTTTGTGTCTTTCTTCACAAAAAAATCCTATAGACAGCTTGTATTTTCCTGTTAAAAATGTTGAAATTGTCTTTAGGGCAGAAAGCTGTGTCTTGCCTAGCTCTTCATATTGATTTATTCAAACATATAGGTCCATTCTGCAAGGGTTCAACTTATACATCATTGGAGATAAATAATACTGCAAAGAGCTTATGGTATAAACAAGCCAGATGAATGGAAAAAGAAAATATTGTCCCTACATAATAAATGGGAATTTGAAAACAAGCAGCTTGCCTAAGGAAGTCTGGCTGAGTGCTGAACTTGAATCTTTTTATTCAGAATCCTGATTCAATGTCTCAAACACAAACTGTCATCCCTTGTGCAAAGCCTGTAACCCTAGTTTTGATATACAGCTCAAGCTGAAATTCTTTGAAAAAAAATCATCAATCTATTCTTCCCAGACTGTCGCAATGGCATTATACAGCTGAACTCTGGTTTTGCATATTGGCTACATCACGTTACCACTGATCCAGCTTGAGCATTTTTGTTATCTATCCTCTTTACCAGGTGATCATAACTCAGTACAGAAATCAGTGGCAATATTTATTGGATGAATGATAACATTCATTAAATCTGACCAACTTCCCCAAATTTGGGAAGGTTCTGCATTTCAAGTGCCTGACAAGTAGCCATAATGCTAACTTAGTGTGGTGATGTGTATTTATAGCTCAAGCATAACAGAGAACCTATACATACATCCAACAGAAAGCAGGAAAAGAAAAATTGGATTCTTTGCACAGTCCAATACGTATTCAGAGATTTATCACCAGCCTTCATATTTTTGGATATGTTTATCAGTACTGTTTCTTTTTCAAGGTCTGAAATGCAAACTCACAGGCAACAATGGAATACTCAAGGACAGAATGTGAACCACCCTATTTCCCTATTAGAGAGTAAAGAGTATTATTATAAACTGTTTCATATGCTTAGCCAGAATATTTTTGTATTGCCTTGCATAAGCTCCCTTTGTTTCTCCTCTGTAAAAGGGCATTGAGAAGACAGAATCCTCTTAATCCAGCACTTTAGAATTCCAGCGTTCGTGCAGTTATGTCTCATTTTATACAAAGGAAAATAAATGGCGACAAATGAATTACAAGGTTGTAAATCAATTGAGTACTTCTGCTGATATCCATCTCAGAGACACTGCAGAACAGCAGTGTTAACAGAATATGGATGAAATACAGAATATTTGCTACTGATAATTCATATTTTCCATCATCAGTTGGAAAAATGTTTGGAGTGTAGTGCTGTGTCAGCATAATTATTTGATGTTTGTATTTGAGAGTCATTATCACAACGGTAGTGCTATTCATATAGAGATTGAATGAACTTTGAATGCTCCTGGAGCCTTAAAACAATACAAAACAAAGCAGGTTTACTTTTACTTTTCTCCCTGAAATAGCAAAGTCTTTTAACCTCCCTGTGAAGGTGGAATTTTAATGTTTATAAGCTGTGGATACAGCCCAAACTTTATTGCTTATTATTAGATCTGTATATGGGGTAATCTATCCTCCTTTGACTACGAATCACTACAGCCACTTCTGTGCCAGGGGTTTCCCAACTCACAGAAGCAGATCCAGAGTTTAGGCTATGCAAAAGATGTTTTATAACCATCAACAGTGAACGAACATCACCGCAAACTCTCTCTTCAGGAGTAGCTGGTTCCAGTTACAGTCTGCATACAGCGAGGCAAGCTTAAGATGTGTATATGTCTTTTTCACCTGAGGCTGGGTTTTGTTAAATTGGTTTGCAGTGACAAAAGCAACGCTTGAAAAGAAGATCCGATTATTAACATTCAAGTGGGAAAAAACCTGAAAATCACAGAACAAAGCAGCCCCATCGACTGATAGGAAATGCAGATGGAGAGGTGTGTCCCTTGCCCTTCCAAAACAAGCAGAGAAGAAATTGTTTCCTGCTGATCTCCTCCAATTGTCTCACAGGGCATTAGTCTGGAACGTGGAAGAAACTCAGGGTCTCTGTGTTTGGTGTCTTTGAACTTGTGAATTCATGACCCTCCGTCAAGTGTCCCAGCCCCCGGGCTGTGCAGTCGTTCAGTCCCATCTCCCACCTGGTCAACGTTTCAGCTGTATGTACAAAGCGGATGGCTTCAGCAGGAGAAATTGATACTTGGCTTTACCTAAAACCCTACATTACCTAGGAAATAATTTGCTTGACTTCCCGCTGTAGTTATTGTGACTACAGGGATGCTGCCTTAAGCAGTGGAACCAGTTTCACTTTCTCTGTCAGCATCTGTGTTTTCTGGAAGGGGGCCTTCAGGTTGGAAAGGCACAGAGAGAAAGGGAGGTGGTGATGTGGGTATTAGGTAGCTCAGTGTGGTCAAGCACATGCATAAACATTGACCACACATGTGCAGAGGGGCGTAAGTTGAGGTACATAACTGTGGTAACAGTCTAAACAAGTATCTTGGTTACGCAAAGGCTAAGCAGAGGTTTGTCGATTTGTGATCTTGTGATGGGTTTTATTAAATGCCAAATTTAGTAAAGAATGCCAACGTCCTTTCTACAAATGTAGTACCTTGGCACAGATACAACAGATACATATGCACTTCTCAAGAATATGATCCATGCGTTTGAAATCATCACTACACTCTAGGTGTTTCCTACCTAGTTATGATAAATACTTTCAGTGTGAACTTCACTTTACAATTTTTTTTGTGTGTGTAAATATAAAAATAATGCTCTGTTCTTCACTGAGGTCTGCTTAAGGCAAATATTTTAAAAGCACTGATTTTAGAGGGCAAAGTCAGATAAGCTAACTAACATTGCACTAATTCCAGATACACAAAAGGTTTGGGATATGAAAACAGACTGCTGACTTCAGAGAGACTTAGGTGCCCCATTGAAGTTAAGGCTATAAAACAGAATATATTCTGTTAACATGACTTTAGTTTGGATTCAGAGTAAATTCCCTTTTGTTCTGTTGTTGGTATAAATTTCATTCAGTAAAATCAGTCATGAAGCTATCGGTGGGTGAAGAAGAAAATTGTATTTAAAAATGGAGGATTAAATTAGAAAATAGAAAGTTACACAGAGGCAGTGTAATAATAAAATAATAATAAAAACCCCTGAAATAAATAACAGTCAACCAGAAATAGAATTTTAAAACGTAATTGTAATTAAAAGAATAAACAGGTTTTGCCCTTATCTAATCTATCACTTGAACAGTAATGTGGTCTTTGAATTAAAACATGTAGTTGGATGAGAACAAATCCATCCTTACTGTGACTCCATTAACACCAAGTGTTACACTGTATGGGCTTTGACAAGAATATGCATAACTACCAGAGGTAAGAATATAAAGTCTGTATGGGCCAAATCCTGTCAATGACTCTTTTTCATTAGCTGGACCTGGGTCTCAGCACCAGCAGTTGTAGATCTGAGAGAAACCTGGAATAAATTGGTGGCATTACTCCTGTGGAAATCTGAGGAAATGTGGAGCGATTAAGTAATGTATTACACAGAGATTTGGTGGCAAAGCTGTGGACTGATCCTAGCTCTGCTACCTGTCATCTGCCCTCTTAAACACAGGAAAACCTGCCTGCTCTCGATACCCAGGACATTTTCTCTCCGCCTCTGTTTGTCTTAGTTATTTAGATTGCTAATCCAGCAGTGCCGGGACCATCCTTCACCACGTGTTTGTACAGTATGTGACTCAAAATGCCCTGCCTCGGCGGGGGCTTCATGGTTACAGTGCAAATAATTCTAATAATATTAATACTACTACCAATAACGGTCTGAAAACAGTGGTGTAAATATTTGCTTTAGAAGCAGTGACAGTGGATGTTATGGATAAAGCTAAGCATGTGTGTCAGGCAAAACAGCCTTTGAACTGGGATTTTGAAAGCCTGAAAAGGTGCTGTCCCCACAGTCCCAGGACATGGCAAAGCACACACACTTTATAAAATACCCAGTGCATTCACCAAATGCTACTAGCTGTGAATCTCTACATCCCTCTCCAACCTGAGCTCTACCATGGATTCCCTGTAGGGCTTGGCCCATCACCTTTTGGTGCCTCATTTTCCCTGCCTATAAGACAGAAACAACCATGTTAGCCTGATGCAGTAAAAAAAAAAAAAATTAATTTGAGTCAGGTGTTTTGCAAATAGTTGCATGAATGCGGTTCTGTTAAGTACAAAATTTTATTAAAAAGTAAAAAAAGATCTTTTAATTTACCCTCAAAGTAGACCAATCTCTTTAAATTGCATTCAATTACTTCTTGATGGGTAAAGCTCCTTTTTCCATCCCCATTTCTGGGTCCTCATCCTTCCCATATCAAAACCCACTCTAACTCTCTTACTATGGAGCTTTAAAAATAAGCTGGGGAGTCATAAAAACTACCCCTCTCCACAGATTCAATAGGCAGCCTAATAGAAAACAATTATCTTGAACAATAAAAAGACCCAATAAAATTTGGGACATTAATATTTTCATCAACAAGATGCACCTCGTCACTGCAAAGTCCTGTGCAAGCCAGCAGACCTGAGTGTTTGTGGCATCTATTTTGCACTCATGTTACACCATCAAAGATCAGAAAGCATCTTGAGGCACAAACTTTTCTGTAAGAGAAGCCAGCTACAGAAACAGGAGAACTTTAGTCACTACCCTCTGTTGTTCCATTGTACCCTAGTTTCCATGACACACTCTTAATAAAACAAAAGGGAACCTTCCGATAAAAATATCTCCCCATTTTATAATGTAAAATACAAGCAATTTTATCAGCATTAACACTGATTGGCTTCCATTAGCCTCTTGCCTTCTAATAAAATTTATGATACCTTTCAGAAGCACAATTTGATAGAAAGTGAAGTGATTACACCCTGCTTAGATATCTCTCCAGCATCTATTCCAACAATAATGCGGTAATTTTATGCATGAAATAGCACAATTGGCATAAATAGTTATAATACTGAGTGCTGTCTAAGGAACCTGACTGCTGGAAAATTAGAAAGAGCTTCACACTTTTGAAACAGGTAATTAGGATTTCTCTCCATGCTTATAGGAGGCAGACTGGAGTTTCGTTTTATATTTCATGTTTCATTAAAATATATGTGTTAAAAATAAATGTTGAATTTAAACCTGCACAGGTTATGAAAATTAAAGGTACAGCACTACTGCAGAAGGTAGAGTAGAACAGGCCTTTTTAACTTCTAATTTTGGCTCTGCCAAGAGTTTTAACACTTTCTGACAGGTAAATCAGGCTTCCACTGTTTTCAGAGTGTTCCATTCAGCAATAGCTGCATATGGCTGTGGTCAGCAAGATGGTTTTTTATCAATGTAGAGTTATGTCCCTAAAACTAGTCATAATTTTAATTTTTTGCCTGCTCAGAAAAGTGGATGCTTAATGATATAGGAAGCTCTTCAAAATTAGCAGTTCCAGGGCACTTCTCCCTGACCTACCTCCTATTTATCATCTGGTTGATCAGGGACCATCTACAACGCACTTGTCTTCCCATCCCAACCAGCAGCACCTCCCACCAGTGCCGGGAGGTTCACACTGGTGATCCTATTTAGCCCTTGCTTCAAGCCAAGAGTTAGGTCTTGCTGTGCTAAAGCCTACCAATGTATTGTGGCTAAGCAAGAGATATACAATAATCTTAGCAAGTTAATATTAGAGGGTAAGAGGAAAATAACAGCTTCTTTTTCCTAAGACTGGACTTCTGCCTTCCTCCTCTCCTATCAGATGAAATCACTCATTGTAACATTGAGGAACTCAGTGAGTTTCCTTTCCATCTGATATGATTCGAAAATGTTGGTCACAAGTCATAATAAATCAGCCCCTTCTTTCTTTTTCTAAGCAACTATAAACACTTGCAGAGGCTTTGTGTCATGAAACAGCTCAGAGAAAGGTGCAAAAGGTTTTTTAAAATCCTGTTAACAGCATGGTCTGACTGTATTTTATAAAGATATTTCTTTGCCTCTTCAGGGATGTTTACTTAAGGAAATAACACAATAAAAACAATATCATAGATGCTTACACAAAACAATAAAAAAATCCCCACAGATCACTTATACTAATTGATAAGGCTTCGAAAATTGTTTCTTACCAAAAAATTCCTTTGACCTCTATGATTTCCTTATTTTCTCTGAACGTAGTGAGGGTCAACACCTTAAACCACTTTATGTTAAAATATTGAAATACATTGTTCTGTTTCAAACTTCATGGTGAAATTAGGCTACTTTCCAAAGAAAACAAGCAGGCAAACAAGCAAACTCTCCCCCTCCCAAAGATAAACAAAAATAACTCAAAAAAACCCCACCCAAACAACTCCCAAACTCATTCAGAGTGAAGATGAAAGTGAATGCTTTAGTTAACCTATATGCAATGTATACTTTGACTCAAAATCCCTGATTATTTTCCCATCTTGTCTCTAAAATTTAGACAGTCTGATGACTCTACTTGTGAAAGGTTTTTCAGGTTGCTCTATGCCTGTTTTATGGGAGCTTGGCTAGTTACAACCCCACTGAAAAACAAGCAAGTTGGGAATGAACGTGGCTCAATTATCACTTAAACCTGCAAAATCAAAGCCTATCCATCATAGTTAAGAGCTACCCTTTTGCAAGGGTGCAAGGTGCATTTCAATAGACTTGATTGGGTGGAAATATTTCTTAGCTGCAATTTTTTTTTTTGTGTAGCCAAGGCTGGCTTTTTATTCAGGAAAACTTCAGTGAGGAATGAAAATAACTACCTTTATTGTAATAGACAGGGAGAAAATGCTCCCTAAAGAAACCATCAACAATGGGGAAACTTTATTATCATTTCCTTGTCCACACTCAAAATCTCAGAAATCCAACTGAAATTAAGTACCTGTTGTACAAAGAAAAAATCAATGCATTTAAATCAATGATAAAACTGCTTCAGTTCCACTGAAGAGGGAATAGCTTTTCTGCTAGCAGCTGCAATCAAGAAGACACTTACCCAAACTGTTCTTGGTCAGTAGAATTTAAAAGAATTTTATGGCAATAATATTAAACTATGAAGAAAAATATAATATCTGTGTGTGTTTCTATGCACATACTTGACTATGGTCTGGTAAATAAGTTATAACATTAAAGCCTCCCGACTTTGAAAATAAGAGCAACATTTCATAATGTTGGACTAGAATCCAACAAAGTAATCTCTTTTTCAGTGCCTTAGATTTCAAAATTTGATTGCTATTGTTCTCTCACCATATGTAGGGTCCTCATGGAAAGAAGGGAACAGAAGACCTCAAATGCTAATGTGAACAGAAACAAATAAACTAACAACCCCCAGAAAATAGCCAACTTCAAGAGAGTACAAGGGAAAAGAGTAAAACAAAGTGTTCAGCTATTCTTCACACATGAAGCAATAAAGAGAAGAAGCAGTTTTTCCTCCTGCTGTCCAGCTATAAAGGTCAAACATTGTTTACTCTTGTTAGTTAATGAACAATAATGTATTGTTTTTCAAGTTCTGTTTTCTCCAAATCCTTTTACTTCTTTGGTTGTTCTGTTGTTGTTGTTGGTTTTTTTGGGTGTTTGCTTGTTTGTGGGTTTGTTTTTTTTAAAAAATACTTCTTTCTCTGTCACATATGCTTCAGCACTGATTTCATCAGCTCTTGGTTGTAGGGAACAGCTTGCAGCACTGAAACCTGGCACAGAGCACATCTGTGCCTTGGTCTCTGCAGCTCGGCTTGGAGGGGAGACGAGGATTTCTCTAGACATCGCAGGTTGTACTCCAAACACACACACTCTGTCCTGCTTGGGACACAGCCAACTTCCACTTAATGCACAGTACCTTTTGGTAATGTGCCACCAAGAGAGACTCCAGAGAATACACAAGAGCGAACTGAGTTATTCCTGGGGAATAAATTATTCAGGAGATTTGGCCTTTGTTCCCAAACCATTCCTGATCACTATGAATGTGATAGCACTGTGAAAGTATTTACCAAATAGTTTATACAAACAAATTGCAGCCTATGGATAGTTCGTGAATTATTCACTTCAGCTGTTCATTCTCTGTTATTTGTAAACTGTGCTGTGTCCCTGAAATCATATCATCCCTGATTGGATGAGTAAAAATTTGCATCTCACTGGTGTCCCAGTGGGTAACTGAACTCTTCAGAAGAGGGGAATAGCACATAATGAGCAGCAAACAGCAAGTGTGTGGTGCAGTGGCACACTAATTTTTGGGTGGCAAAGCTGTCTTATAAGGTTCCTTCCCTCCTTGACCCCTGACTCCTGTCTTTATCCTTCTTCAGTCACCAAAATTTACCATATTTGCAACTAATTTGGCAGCTACAAAATTCTTAATGTGTGCACATTAAGTGTACTTGCTTCTGAAAGGCTTCAGCAGCATCATTTTGGGGCTAATACTTAAAATTCTGACTGAGCGTAGGAAACTGAGGCAGCTGTAACCTTCTCACCCTGTAACACGGTATTGCCATTGCTGTATTGATATTATTGCTGTTGTTATTGTTATTAGTGAAAGTTTTCATACATGGTGGTATTCTTTGTGTAGTTAGATCTGGACTAAAAGTGATTCTTAGATTAGACTGTTACTATTTCAATTTTACAATTCAATTTTAAATAAATTCTTAACTTTATATATGTATATATGTATTCATATATGTTTTCTGTTTGCCCATAAGCAAGATACTGAGCATAACACAGCTGAGAGCTAATCTCATAACCGAGGCATTTTCAGGTGTATTGGGGGCCATGGGTGCACAAGAAAGATTAAAAAGGCACAGCTGATGATGAGGAAATACCCAGCCAGGAGTACTAGGTGAAGGGGAATGGGACCATCTTTTTTATTGTCTTTCATCAGCTCAGACTGGTGATGAAGAGCACCTTTCAGACAGTGATAAATTATAGCAAATGTTGGATGTGAAGCTTGTTACTCTCACAAACTTGTTTATGGGCAAACAGTAAACATATCTTAAATATAAAGCCAAAAGTTTATCATTAGTATAATAAAATGCTAGTTGTCTAATCATTATCAGTCCCGATCTAATTAGTGTGGGAAAAGAAAGAATACTTCTACGTAGAAAAAGTTTCAGCATAATGTTGTTGAGACTGTCATACACGCACATCTGAATTTCCATTCCATTTTCCCGGTGTTATGCTCACCCGCCTCCCACCCACTCCGCAGGGTCCCAAGGTCAGTGGTTTCACCCTGGTGGTAGCAGTGGCAGGGCTTATGGTGAGTTGTCGTCATCTGGAGTCCTTTGTCAGTAGGAACATGATGTTGGTGGTTTCTTCTTCTTGACTTTAGGATCCGCTTGGGGTCATTCTTACAAGCTTGCTAGCACATTTTTACACTTTCCTCTTTTTTCGTCGGTCTGTAGCTCCACATCCGTGTATAGATGGAGCATCTTGAACTCTCTTACATGGACAAATTATGTACCTACCTTACAGGTCTGTGCTCTGAAGGTCTGGTAAACAGAAGTGAGTCTGTTCGACTGGTCCACTAAGAGGTATCTAAGGAAGTTTCTGCTCCAACAATGTATTTGCAGGCCTAGGGAGCTTAAATAGTAGCTTTCTTCTTAAAAGATGCATGTTTGAAGAAAAGAAGGTACTATAACAAAAATTATTTGTTCATTTCCTAAGCAAGCTACAAAACAATGACGCCAAGAAAGCCAGAAAAATGAACTTGATGCCTTGTCCCAAAGGGGAGGGAAGTCAGCGGACAATCACATGACTGTCTCATCTGTGTTACTTCATATCGTCCAAGAGGAAAAAAAACTCATCCTGGACACTCTGAAAGCATCACTTGTTAAATAAGTTGCCTATTAAACAACCTAAGCAGAAAAACAGTGATTGTCATAACTACATGAATGAAAGAATAGCATCTCCTAAACTTGTACAAATAACACAAGTGACTTTCTGTGTCTGTTTTTAATGGAAGACACAAAGAACACTCTCAAAGCACAATCATATGAACGAAATCTTTAGAGGAACCACGCGTAGAGCTGACAGAAAATGGTTCCTTCCTTAGACTTCCCTGTTTAATTCTAAACACTGGATCTAAGTGGAAAACTGTAAAACATGGCCAGGTTAATTTAGCTCCTGGTGTAGCTGGTTAAGACCTGGAGTGTAGCTAATTCCTGTAGAGAGGAACTTTGCATATGGACATGACTGCGTGCCCTTTGTTTTTCAGAGCACTACACATTTTCAGGGACCCTCCTTAGGGATAAGAGGTTGAATTTGAATTCTACAGCTCACTCCTGTCCTCCCACCCAGCTTGGCTCTGGCCCCCCAACGCTGTGCAAAGAAAGGGTGCAGTCTCATATCCAGATTCATCTTGCATTCACCCTGCCTCCTTTTGCTATTGGAGTGGCACATGCTTCTTCCTCCAACAGCTGGTGGGCTCATCTGGCGCAACGTGCAAACTGACTCTCTCTTTTGTTTTCCTCTTGCTACCCCTAATAACTTTGCCAGCCTTTTCTGCACGCTGGCGACGAATGTCATAGAAATGCCTATCAGCACATAAATTAAGCAAACACTTCGGGTGTCCTAAAGAGCTTTGCAAAGTAATGTCTGAGATGCCAGCAGGGTTGCGTCTGAGTTAGGCACAGATTATTACATGGTCAACAATAGAGCTTATACACAGCTCTGGATGAGGAACAGGAACCCGAGTAGGTTGCTGGCCATCTGAATTTTACTTGCTGAGTTATTTCCCCAGATAGAGTCTTCAGTCACAGCCTGGCAGCTGCCTCAAGCACTGCCAGAAAAGTCGCACCACTTTATTAGCATAACTAATGCCACTGAAGAGGATCTGCAGATATGGAAATTATTCAACTTCATATGAAATTTCAACATGCCATCATTTAGGCTGTCCAGCCAGCATCACTTATGAGAACAGCTACCTGCAGAGGCTGTCCTCTCATGTCTAGAAAGGGCAGGAAAAGTGAACTCTCACATCACTTCTTCCCTCTTTCTATCCAAAAATCACCACTTCTAAAGTTAAAGGGATACAGGAAAATAATATTTTGGCACCAGTTTTAGAGCTAAAAGCAAACAAAAAAATGCAGGGCTTGGCTAAACTGGAAAGACACCTGATAAAATGCTTCAAAGAGTCAAGAGAAAGGCTTTTAAAGAGACGCTTCCCTAGTTAAAATACTTTGCTAGATCAGAGAAAAGAGAGGGATTCCCACCTTAAAAATAAAAGGAAGAAGAAAGTAAATGTTCTCTTCAAATGGAATTTCAGACTGTATTAATTTTGCTGTATAAATTATATTGTAACGGAACGTCGGCACTTTCCCGTCCCTCCTCCAGCCAGCGAACCACCCAATTCGCTGTGTCTGTCAGCAACAACAGCCAAAACCAGCTGCTTCCAGAGAAAGTTTAAAACTCTGAGTGTTCCTAATTGTGACAGATTGGGGTGTACCTGACCCAAGGTACTGATCAGTTTATGCCCTGAAGCATGAGAACACATAGTTCTTGTCATTTTTATCCCAGCTAGCAAAACTGCAGATGTTCTTTTTCATTTAAAAATGTGCTGAGCTTCCCTCATTCAGCCTGTATGTCCTTTATGCTGATGCCTTGGGCAGGCCATATCTGCATTTCTGAGAGGGCATTGAATACAGGGAGACAAGAGAGCTAGAAAGAGGAAAAAATGGACAAATCAATGGATGGATTCTGGGTTTGGAGTATGCCACAGCTCCGAAGTTCTCCTTGTAATAAGCATATTCTTTTTTTTTCCGATAGCAAGACAGTGCTGAAAAAGGCAAGTATACAATCAGAAAATCCCAAGCACATAATGATGAGATGGAGGAGAGGTTAGGTTTAAATGATAGCACTTATTTTAAGGCAAAATATTTGATACTAGAAGTGCCTGGGGTTCACGTTTCTCTGCAAACAGCATATGTGACCATATGGCTAGCGACATGTCCTTGGGCTGCTCACTGGTGTTGCTCTGTCATTCTTGGTATATGGATCGTTTTTAAATGCTTATATATGTACATGTACGTGCACTATAAGAGAGCTGTGGAAGCCATCCTCTACATATGTTAATGTGTTACTTTCACCTTTCTTTACATTAATCTGTCAGACTAACTGCCAAACTATACCATGGGTCAGAAGGCGGTGGGGGGGGGAGTTATTTAGAGGGAAGGAAAAATCTGTGGGAGTTATAAACAAGCCACTTGGCAGCTTGGTCTAAAGAGATCTTAGGAATAAAGTAATATTTGTGTTTCCTATAATGAGTCTCCTAATACTGGCTACTATAAGAGATAGGGTTAAATGGATCAAAATTTTGATCTGCTATAGCAATTTCTGTTCTCTGTATTGCAGACTCGTTTCAGCTACTACAGTGACTTTTTCCCATTTCCTCTCTGCAGCTACTATTTATAATAATGTGTTTTCATACTCTGTAAGACCATCAGTGAGTGCTAGCACAGCCCATTCCCATTCATTCCCATTAATGTCATTGCCCCTGTTAAAATATCAGCCCTTTTGCAAACTGCTGCTTTGAGTCCCGGCTCGTGGCTTCCAACGCGGGGCTAGGGATGCTGTGGAAGACAGAAACCACTGATTTTTCTGATGGAAAAGTTTTAAGTAAGACTTAGATGCATGTACATTAAAAGCTATGAAGTCATGCCATCAGTTTCTTTTCCCATTCAGGATTATTTATCATAGAGGCCAATTTGGTGTGTCCCATCCCCTCCCCCCCACCTCAGTCTTATATGTATTTTACAATGATGGTCATACTACATTCCCTTGGACGCTTCTTTTCATCCCTCCTTTTTGGAGGTTTCAGGTCAAGATTTTTAAAACTTTCTGTTTCTGACTTTCAGAACTCCTGAATATCCAACTACTTCAAATAAAGTTAGTGAGAGATGCTCCATAACTTCAAAGATCTGATCCTAAACATGATGAGAAAAAGCAAAAGCCAGTTTGGAAATATTAACCTTTTCCTGAAATGTTATTTTTATTTACACATTGTAAGCAAAATATCTCAGATAAGCTAGATTAATCCAGGCTTATGAAATACTGAAGCCACAAAGGGAAAAATATTATAATAGCAACCAACTGCAAGAAATAATTAATACCACCAGAAGAGCCTGCCTGGCCAGAGGAACAAGAGAATGTTGATTAAAATAAAAAGCATTAGAAATACAGAACGTAGGAAAAACTATGGCAAGAAAGGAGTAGGAAAATGGCATTATATCTGGAATATTACCTTTCTCTATCACTTTATAATAGATCTCTGACTAAGAAGACGACAAAAACATGTATGCACCTTGTCAGGTTTCCTTCCCCACAATTGCCGGTGAGGCATGGGAGCTGTCAGTGGGTGCCCGAGGTGCTGGGACAGAGCGGAGGAGGATCCCACAGCACATACAGAGCACACAGACCCTTCTCCATCTGGAGCGAGGGTTTGGGGGGAAATCAGGGACATGGCAAGGACTTATTCACGTTCTTCTCTTTTCTTTCCTTCTGGAACAATCCGACCCTTGAATGGGAGGCTAATTTGACTGAATCCTCTTGTTAGCTCCGGTGGGATTCCACTACTTCTGTGCAGACTGTCAGTCATGAAGTGCTTTGGACACTTATTGGCAGCTAAATCAGGAACCTGCTTCACCCATATCTCTGTTCAGCTAGAGGAATGCAGAGACTGCCCGAGGGCTATATTTCAAAAGGTAAATTCAAATGTGATGCAGTCCCATTGCAGGTTCAGTGAGAAACTTGAAACTGGGGAGAGCTGAAAGCCACCACTTGGTAGGTCAAGGCAGTACAGTTTCAGTGTCACGGGAGAAGCATCATGGGCTTGGTCACCACGTTGTTTCACAGAGAATATCCAAGGGCAAGTGTAGAACATTAGATGATGTTATATTTCTGGCTCTGCTCTTCATGCAGTGTTGTGACTTTGGGCAAGGCAGTTAAAACTTACTGTCTTACACTGCCTATCTGGAAATTAGGAAAAAAAAAACAGTTGCAAACCTATGCCAGTGAAATATCCTTCATAAGAAAAAAGATCATTTATTGTTGTTATTATTATAATACTAAATTGAAACATTCCATGGAAGATAGGTGCATAATTGATAGCGATGACCTTCACAGCAAACTACAGACACGTTTCAAGCTAAGCGACTGGTCTATAGTTATTGATGACATGTTATTGAATTATTTATCACAGCCTGAATGAAGGAAATGATATTTGCTGTTCAAAACTACAGTAATAGAGAAACAATGGAAATTCTTAGAGGAGAAGTGCTAGTTTTCATACACAGAGAGGATGTTGAAGCAATATGCATTGTACATAATTTGAGATGTGGGGGGAGGCTACCAATTAGGCAAATTATTAAGCCTAGTAATTTAAAAAGAGAAAGAGAAAGATAGAGGAGAAAATAGGTGCATTAGCAAACCCTTACAACAGATGGCAAAGTGTCCTCAGATCCTCTAGTGGTAAAAAAAGCCAACCAACTTTTAAAGAATATTTTATATGATGATATCATCTAGAATACACCCACTCTGAGGGCTCAGAAAGCTATCTAGGAGACATTCAACTAAATTATTTATCACAGGATGACAGGAAAGAATTAAAGAAAGAAATTTTCCTATCTAAAAGTTAAAGCAACAATCCACTCTGTATCCACTGTTAAAGCTCAGGGTCCAGATGGTTGCCCAATAGAATTTTTAGCAAACATTTGGAGAGATAATAAGGCCTGTAACAGTAGATAATTACTCTCTTCTATATGGCTCAGTGCCCCCCTCATCTACATTTGTTTCTATAGCAGGTTTTTTGCCAAAAAAAAAAAAACAAAAAAAAGGGAAAAAGGAAACAGACCATCAGGGTTTGGTTTTTTTTTTTTTCTGTTGTTCTCCTTCTTCCTAATTTGTAATATCATCTCTGCCTTCTCAATGCAGATGTCAAAACCTAAGTGTCTGCCATCTTGCTATCCATGGGCCAATCTTGACAACTTTCAAAAAGGTAAGGCTGCATTGAATACAGTGAAATTTAGTACTTTTTAAAGTTAAAAATAAACTAGAATTAAATATAGAACAGGACTTTGGATTTTTTTTTTTTAACTCATTCCATCCATGGGAATAAACAGAATGTGTACCAAGAGGAAAGAGGGGATGGTGGTCTAATTCCCTACAGTAAACCATAGGAATACTACTGTGATTTAGACACAGTATTTTGTGATATGGCCGCACTTCAATAGAAAGTAAAAGAGAAGAGCTAGACCAAAGGGTTTAGTATCAGAAATTCTCCTCCTTTCAGCAGTTAATGGGGAAAAAAAAAAATCCAAAGCCTCTTGTTCTAAACCCTTAGGTGTAAAACCCACAGCAGGGTTACCAAAGTCACTCTATGTTTGCAGCTACAATCTATTTCTTAGTCTGTAAAAGCACTAATGCGAAATATATGTGCTATGAACCAAAAACAGTGTTACCATCAGCAAACTGATGTGTAAAAGAGACATTGTTATACTAAGTTAACAGAGCTGTGACAGTGTCTTAGAACTTACTGTTTATTTTGATTTTTTTTCTTCAAAACCAAATGTGCATATATAAAGTGTGAAGATGCTAATATCTTTGAGAGGGTCATCAGAAAGAAAGCAAATCTTTGGATGCTGATGCCTTTCTTTTTTCCTTAATGGCATACTGCTCATCTGAAGATCCAGTAGGTAACCAACTTCAGTTTTAACATATTTTAGGTAACAAACTTTAGGTGGGCAAACAGATTGGAGATCTGCTTTCCTTGAGCTTAGATTGAACTAAGCCCCAGGCTCAGATTCTCGGCTGGTGTAAACTGGCACTATTTCAATTAAATCAATGGTGCGGCACCAATTTGCAGCAGCTGATGGCCTGACCCCTTCATTCTCTCACCCTCTCAGCTGGTAAGGAACGAGAGGGCCATTAGTCCAGTTGTTAGTGAATCATCTGGACAAGACAGTTGGAAGAGATATTGCATAAATAAATAAAATGAGAACTACTAAAACCGGGGCAGGGGGAAGAAGAGATCAGATCCAAAAAAAAGGAGAAGACATTATTCAAAGGAAAACTGAAGAACATAAAGATTTCTCCTTCCCCAATATGCTTATATCCTTAAAAAACACAAGAACAGCAATGAAAGAAGGAAGAGTTAAACTGTCAATGTTATGAAGATTGAAATGTTGGCAAGTTGGCAAGTGATATAGAAGGCTTTAATTTGCTGTTTCAGCTGTAGCCAGGATAAATTCAGCTATCAAAACTGTTTCTGGATATTGTAATTTGAAACACAAGTCCAAGTTCCACGTCCTTTGTTCCTGGGTGTCTCTGCCCTGGGCTGGACCTGAAGTGAGGGCTTGTGCTGAGCCTTCCTCCCACCTCCTGCTCCACAAGGCCAGGCTCTGGGCAGCCACTGCCATGCTCATTTACATCTAGCCCAGCAAACGTGTGTGACGTCTGTGATACAGAGGCCTCCCCAGGCCCTCAGCACTCACACTGTAAATCTGATTGACTCTTACTTCAGATCATCTCTACAATATGGCTTTCTACATCCATCCACACAGGAAAATTCTCACCTCTACTCTCTCCACCTTGTATCTCGATTCGTGTAACAACCCTTTTATCCGGGTCAGAATGCTGCAGGCAATATTTTTCTTGACGGACAGCCTGGGCTTGTCTCTCTTTTCCCTTCTTCTCTTCACCCTCTCCCTGTTGTTTCTCCCACCAAGTAAAAAAGACAGTCATAGCTCAGGACTACTTCTGTACATAATCTTTCACTTGCTGTCAAGAGGTTAATTCTGACCTCCAGTTGCCATATGGTGTTTAACCTGCATCATCAGCTTCTGAAATTTTCAGTCACTTTGTGCTTTCCACTGTACTTATCCTCGTGGTGTTTCCTTGGCCTTTCCAATAAACAAGAGCCATAACATCTCTGCAGTCTCCTTCAGACTCCTTCTTAAACCTCTTAGTTACCATAACACCTCTACAGAAAGCCTGTCAATACAACAACAAGAAGGAGGAGTGGGTTTTTGTTTCCTGTATTCCTAAAAAGGTCTTTAGGTTTTGCCTTTCTCTTGCCCAGTATTTTGGGAGCAGGGGCCATGTTTTTGTTCAATGCCTGTAAAGTACCTGCCACAATAACATGCTCTGTAATTAAGGTGTCCAAGTCTGTCAGTAAAAGAAATAATAATGAACATCTGAGGACTGCTGACTGCTGAGGTTGTTCAAATCAGGACTTTCCATCAACACCGGGATAAACTTGATGCAACTTGATATAATATTCTGACAAGAACACACTATCTGATCGTGGAAATCATGAGGCTCTCCTAAAGGAATGAAGGGAAAACCAGACAAACATAAATAGCTGACTGAGAAGTTGCATGACTGAAGTTATTGCTTGGATACCTTTGATTAGTCAGTAAACTGGAAGAAGCAGGGACCTTCCTCAGAGTTTCAGTCCTGCAACTAGATAATCAGAGCAGATGTACCTGGGGGATATAGCTATAAATATTCAATTAATTCACCATTTTCTTGTATTTATTGAAGGTCAGAGCATCACAAATCACAACATAGAAAGTTCTGCACTAACTAGAGCACTGGAAATTTTTATTATATTAAGGAATGTGAAGAATTACATTTGTTAACTAAGTTTTGCAAGTAGATCAAACCAAATTCAACCTATGTATAAAGAAGGACAGGATTCATTGTCCTCTGTAGGAATTTCACTTAGATTTAGTTAAACCATGAATGGTGCAGAAAAGTGATGAGGTTGTTCTTATCTGACTGACTGCTGAATCAAACCCCAGGACAGTGTTAGATAGCACTCTGACATGGGAATTAAAATCTTTAGTATGAGACAAAGTCTTAAGCACTTTGTTTCAGACAGTTAATAGCACTTTTCTTGCAAGAATTTGGGATGTCAGCCCTTGTGATTTGACCACTTCAGGAAATATTCTGAGATGTCATATAGGTGACATAGCTGTAGACTCTGCTTTGGTGCCATACAGGCTTTATACTCCTGCTCATACTGCACCATAATTTCTGGGGAAAGGAGTCAGTCACCACCACCATCTTTTAGGACTGACTGTTGTTGATCTCTCCATGCAGCAGATGATTTATCCAGTTTCCCAGTGCATCTTATCAGCAGAATGCACAGACTCACCTGGGCAAGCAGACCTGTCTGCTTTTCTGAAGAAAGTCTGGACTCTGGATCCAGCTTTTCGTTGTGAGTGCTTCTCAAATCACGGAACTGAGAACTTCTTTATTTTCATGGTGCGCTCCCAGTGAGGGCACAGGTATCTTCTGACCCACATGAAGAACATGCTTCTGGCCCCATCTAGTATTTCACACATAATACCAAAAAGATGGGATACGTCTTTGTGTTCCTTTAAAACAAAAACTTGGTTGCTCAGAGATGAACCATCAGAGGTGCCAGCCCAGTGGCAATACTGTGAAATGATGGAATGTTTGTGCTACCTCCAAGGACATTGTCTTGTTACACTTCTAGCTATAGTAGAGTTACTTCTTGGGCGAACTGCAGTTGGTGTCATCTATAATATTATGCAGAGGTTATATATACATATGTCCATCTATATATGTTAAAGTTATTGTTATTTCTACACTACCATACTGAAGAGTTACTCTTTGGGGTTTTTTCCCCTTCTTTTTCCTTGATGGCAGAGATTTTTTAGAATATATGACACGTAATTTGGCAAAAGTCAAAGCAGGACAGCATTGTTGAGGCAAAGTGATAACAGTATGTGCTGAGCCTAAGGCTACAGCCAGAAAGCAGCTGTCAATGGACGAGTAATAGTTACCATTGGAAGACAGAAAACCCACACAGTTACAAGAAGTGTCACATTTCTCACATGTTGTAACAAATAAAAATGGCCAGGAACTGTGAAGCTTAGTTCCCTAACCCTCTGGCTTTTAATTCACAGTTTTTATGCAGTTCTTTTCCAAATCCTAATAGCTTCTTATTAGTAAAATTGAATTTATAACTGTCTGGGCAACATTTCTTTAGGCTACTTAGCTACACCTTTAGGTTTCTACATGAAAATGAGAAACAGGTTTGGATGGCATCTTCATATTCAAGGTCAAGTTTTGTGCCAACACTGAACTTTTCAAAGTGAGAAAGAGTTTTCACTCCTAACTTTGTCATTAATTTTCTTAATATCTCTCATTCATGGCTTTTAGCTGAGTGCTGAAGCAAAATGTCCCACATAGGAAGATAGCAATGAATTCTCATTGCATTTCTATGCCAAGCTGGTAGAAAGAGTGAAGGGATAGCACTCTACCCCTCTGAATTTCACTTTCCACAAACGCTACAGTGCTGCAGACTTTCACGTTGATCTAGCAGGTGCAAAGGCAGAAGGACCTTGAGAACACACTCATGTTTAATGAGCAGCCTTTGCTCTGTTAAAGGGACATTAGCATTTCTAATCCTCAACAGTATCATACACTGACCAAAGCTGGGTGTTCTCAGAAAGGCATGCAGCCAATTTAACCAAGCCAGTTATTTAGTTCAATAAATATCTTCCTGACCTCCACTGGAGATAAGCTTATGCCCTGAAGTATGGCTCCTGCCTTATCAATGAAGGAAAGCTAGGCACAGATGGTTTTAAAACTATCAACTGTGTATTCTGCAGATAGAGGAGATGGGGAAGAGGATCGCAGTGGTTGCACCCGTGTTGCATGCAGAACACAACACCTGGGCCTGCATCATTTCTATGTACCTGCAAACACTGTGTCAGAAAGGGGACCTGCTGGTGGGTGGGAAAAACCATCATCCCTATTCTGCGCTGAACAGTGATAATATGTTAATAATGTTAACATATATTAATAATATGTAATGCATCTGAACAGTGTAAATATGTTTCCAGTCTCTCAGAACAACTACCCATAGTCCACCTGCCAGAGTCTAAATCACATAGGATCACACTTGCCTGAAAATATACAACAGGCAAAGGTGTTACAACCTTGCTGTAAGCCAGACCTATACCCCCTAAAGCTTTTTCTGTTTACTGGGCAGTCTATATTGAGTAGTCTTCCAGACTGTTTAGAAAGAATGGAAAGTGTCTTGGAATGGCTACATAATCTGAAGGGCATTAATAAATGAAGCTTGTTTTCTTTATAATACCGCACAATGCTCATCATATTCCCCAACAACTTCTGTCTTCTGCAGCTCCTTTCAAGTGGAATGTGAGTTTTCCTAATTATGAGATAATTTTATTGAGATCCAGGGTTTCCTTTATTCTGAGGTCCTTTTCCCATCAGTAACTATTTATAGGTGCTCGTTTTTCCTCAGTGATGAAGAACTTGTTGTTTGATTGCTTGAGTTTCAACATTATGAGGTCAATGCCTTTGCTCCCCACTTATGAAAGCAGGTAGGAGAACACTTCCCTGTATATTATATCTAATGAGGTGAGCATGAAAAATAAGCCTAGGGCTGCAGAAGGGCTCTCTATTAAAGCAGTTGTCATGAAATTCCTAGTAAAGAGAAAAATGAGAACAGTTGCCTTGATCAGCAGATGCAAAATGATAACTTTCTTGTGACAGTGGAAAGGCATCTCATTTTTCCAGGCCTTATGAACTAGTGGGGAACCTCACATAAAGTCAACAGAAAAGTTGCATGGATATTGCAGAGGGAAAAATGGGCATGTATTGCCTCATTGAACAAAGGTGATCACCCAGATGATATCAGTAAGGAAGGACAGTTTCCCTTTCATCTACAGCTCAGAAGAAGGCACGTGCCCTGAAATATTTAATATTTGCAATCACTGTGGATGGAAATAAACGATACCTCTCACTTTCTTTCTCTCCCGCCCCTAGTCATCTAGCAACTCTCATAACTGGCATATGCTATGGCTGAATGACCTGGCTTCATTCACAACTAAATCAGTACTAAAACAGTCAGGATGATAGATAGCAGCTTATCAATAATTGAAAAGAAAGGCTTAGAGATGTCCCATTATCTGAATAATTAATGCCGCACATGGGCTTTGTAATTCTTTAATAAAACTGACTGATTGATTTGCTTAATTAATTTCCTTCTTTGACAGGCTTATTGCTTTCTTTTGAGACAGGGCTGGGGAAAAAAAAAAGAAAAAATAAAAAAAGCAGTAAAAGGAAGACTCAAAATTAGGAAGGAAAAGAAAGATTTAAAATCTTTCATAAACTTTAACCCTCCACTGGAGAATAGAAAAGATGTTCAACAGTTAATTCTGCCTTACATCCCAGACTCCCCCCAACCTCCTCCATCTCTTGCCAACCACAAAGATGGCTGCACAAATGGAAATATCGATAACAGAAAAAACACCCAACAGATTTTCCCCACCTCCTTTGCATTTCACCTCTGTTCATGTCCCAGTGCACCTGATCAAACATTATGATAAACCGTAAAGTGTCCCACGACCACACCAGTAGTAAACTTGGCTGAGTCTTAAACACTTTTGAATAAATTGATCTGAATGAAATGTTTAAAGGCCACTTCAGTTTAACAGCAATAATTACTTTGAAAGTTGGCTTCTGCCACCACTGCACTGCTCTGTCATAAATGAAGTGCTTTCTCAGGTTGGAGGGTTTACCTTAGGGAAAAAATTTAAGTACTGGCTTGGAGTCAGCAGGCATTGTCGTCTCGTTGTCTTTACTTTTTCACTTTTTTTTTTTTGTTTGTTTGTGTGTTAAACTTACTTAAACTGCTGTGGACTAATGTTTTTATCTGGTGTGAACTTCTCCAAGTACCAGCGCATTCACTCTTACAACAGCTCCCTATCTGGTGCCAGATACAGGGGTAAAAAAAAAAAAAAAAAGAAAAAGTGTATTTATGAGGTTCAGAGAATGTGCTGAGAAGGTCAGTCACTGAAACCTGGCTATAAGGGTCACATAAACAATTCCTACATGGCCAACACCCCCAGAACATGATTTATACTTCTGTGTCTGAGCAACGGTTTTGATCCAGACACGTTCTTCATTACTTAGCGGCACAGGATTGCTTGCTGTGTATTTGGCTTCATGCAGAAATGGATTTATTCCTAAAATCTGGATACACATAGTCCTAAAATTTGTCTAAAAATGGGCCTGAACTAGTGATTAAACCAATTTCTATTTATAGCTGTTCGCCTCTAACCTAGAAAATACCAACCCAGACCTCAGTCAACACATGCTGCTAAAATGGTGTTTTGCATTAAAATAATATCTTGCATAGAAAGTCTGTTGACTTAGAGTCGCCTTGCAGAGATTGCACCTTTATCTTGCCATTTTCTAGGTAAGCAACATGAAAAAAGTGAACGGAATCTGCTGAAAAGTGAACAAAGTCAACAGGTTTTCTGAGCTGTGCGAACTCAGGCGGCCAGCATTCTGTACTGTATGAAGGTGCTCTGCAGAGAAAGTGTAGATTACTGTGCAGTCACAGTTTCTGGTCTGATTTCTGTTATATGCTGATGCAGAGATCCTTACAGCATATTGAAATCTACAGTGCAGGCGTTCCTGTAGTTTTTAACTGCAGAGAGGGGATCATTATCATGCCTTTGACAAACAATGGAAAAGGAATGTGTGGACAAGATGATTCAGATCAATATTCATCACAGTATCTGCTTTGAAAAAAAGGACGATCATTTGTCTAACAAAATTTGTTCCAAATTTTCTACATGGTTAATAAATGCAACATATCTGATCTCTCGAAGGTGGGTGGTCCGGGGTTTTGGTTTTTGGGTTTGGTTTTTTTTCTTTTAGACAGAATTTTTTAGGACAACTTTAGTATTTTCCTTACAGCTTGGTCTCTTTGAGGTGAAAAAAACAGAAGGGTGAAAAACATGGAAGTGGAGAAGGTTGATCAGATTTGTTGTTAAAAGTTAACACAAACTTTCACTTTAATTGTTTTAAGCTTTGCTGATTCAAATAGCAATGGGCTGAATACTGCGCTTCTTTCTGAATCGAGGCACCCATTGAGAGTGAAGAGAAAAATCATACAGGCTGTCTGAGATGGACCTTATTGTTGACGGGTAGTTCTGACCCAGGCCTTCAGTATTTGGAGCGTTTCTGGTTGTGGTGTCGGTACTGCACCATTTTCTCTTGTGATGATTTCATAGAGCAGTCAGAAAGGATTTTTTTCTGAGGAGCAAGTCTGTACGGCCCGGTGTGTACATTCAATCAGTTATTCAAATCTTGTGCATGTGCAGAGTGTCTGAATCTCAAATGACACATTAAATTGGATGCACTGTTGAGGGAAATAATTAGCATAAGAAATGGCTTTCTGGAGACTCATGATGAGGTTTCCAGGCTCATCATAGAGGAGATTTTGACACAACCAAGACAACTCGCTTTCAGCAGTTCTTCAGCTCCATAATCCACTATCCCTCTACTCAGCATTTCAAACCAGAAAACCACTGAGACTTACAATTTCAGCATCTTTTGGGGCCAGCGTCTGACATCAGCATTACTCACTGCCTGACATGATCAAGCCAGTTATTTCCTTCTGCCTCATTCGTTCAGGATGGCAGCACCCCTAGAAAAAAGGATGGACTTTTTAAGCTAGACAGTTCTCATGCAGAAGGCGGAGTCTGACAATTTAACACTCCGTTTAAATAAGATTGCTTCTCTATCCTGTTAAAAATGGTGTGACAGAAGAATTGAAGAATTATCTATGTTGCATGGTTTGAAAACAGCTACAGTGTCTTTTATTTATAGGAAATTATTTGCAAGTGTTTATTTTTTTTCCCCATGGAAACAGGGATGTGATTGTAACAGGTCCAGGCTATACCGAGATGTTCTGCTTACACCTCTCTTCCTCCTGCCCCTGTGTTAATCCTATGTGGAAACACAGGAAAGGGCTTTGTCTTTGTGGACTGGATTTTGAAGCCTAGCCCTAACACAATGCACAATTCTGGATAAGTAATTGAAAATAGTTTCCACTTAGTTTTCAAAGTAATCTTCCTAATTGAAAAGTAACATTTAATACTCAGAAAAAGTTTGTAAATATATAAGTATTTATATAAGTACATGAGACAATAAACCACATTTGAAATATCAAACTACATTGAAAACAGAAGTTACTCATACTGCTTGCCCACCATAGAGTTCTGCCATAACACTTTATGTATCTGTGCTAAATACTTTCCTCGTGGTCTTTACTCTGAGAAAGTATCTCAGAGCACAAAGCCCTTCCAGATCTCTCTCCAACAGCCTGTGGCCCCCAGCTCAGCTGTGGCAATGGATTACACAAGCTCCCTGACTCTGCCTTGGGATTTTTTTTGCTCATGTAACCTGTTTATACAGACATATAGAAAACTGGGCTCATTACCGTTCTCGTGGGAGGCTCTCCTTGTAAATTAAGCTAGAACAACAGTTGCTGTTCTGCTGAACCCAAAATACAGTTTGTACTGGAATCCCAGCCACAGAGGAGATAGACAATTCCGAAGCCATTTCCCATGTCCTTACTTAAAGTCTCCCAAGGGCTGGCTGTGCCGGGTCAGGCAGATGGTCCAAGGCAAATGACAGAGCACAAACCATGCCCTGCTCCTCAGGGCTTCCCATTCTCCCCACTTCAGCTCAGCTGCCTAGTCCTGCTGTCTGCCTTCTCCTCATTGCCTCTAACTTTAGGACAAGTGAAAATTTCTGCAGCACAACTCCTGTGCATTTTATGTTGTTACTGGAATGAACTGTGATGCCTCATGGTGCTGTGTGTTTTGCCTAGGAGGTATTACCGCTGCATAGGCTCAGAATAGACTTGGCAGTGCCTGTCAAGGAAGCTTCTGTCTCAGACACAGTCCTCAGCACAATATTTTGGAGTCTCCTGTCTCGTCCATTGGTACTATTTTGCTTTCACTGAGCTGAATATGAATATGGAGCTGAATACTTGCTGGTGGAATTACATTCATTAAGGGGAAAAAAAAAAAAGTAACTCTAATTTTCAATTTACCGATTAGGATGTTTGTTTATGTTCTGCCTTTAAGGCATCTTGTAACAGCAGACTATCATATTTTGGTTCTCACGAACCTCTGCAGTACAGAACAAAGATGAAGTGTTTACAATCTTTTCTTAATGAAAAAAAGCATCATTGCATTAAGTTGCACTTTGATTGTATTGAAATGAAATCTCAATTTCAAATAAAAAATTAACCTAACATTTTAACATAGGCATATTTATGCATGTATATGTATATATATGAATTAAGAAACTTTCAGCATGACGTGTATATCTAATTTTATACATATATACTTATCTATATTTGCATGAGCTTTATGCATACATGTGATTATGTATTTTTATACTCATTCCCTCACATCTCTCTTTTCCTTCAAAGTATTTAATACCATATTTGAAAGAAATTCAATCCATACAATGAGGCCAGTGTTTTTAAAAGGTTTATTATGCTAAGAGCTGAAGTTTTGTGAAAATGTAGCCTTTATATTTACCAGATATGATTAAAATTAAGTCTTCCTCTAGCAGTGGAAAAAATATAGAAAATTAAAGAGGCATCATGGATTTTTCACTCCACCATTGCAAAACTTATAGTTGTGCATGACTAGAAAGTATAGTTTCTTCTTTTTTTTTTTTAAGAAATTGGATTAAAAAAAAGAAAGTTTCCCAGATTTTCAATGTAACAGTATCCCCATTCTTTTTAGCACAGGGAAATAATCCTCGAGAACTTATAAATAATGTAAATATATAGATTGTGGTTTTCATTTATATTTTTTTCAAGAATTGTTTCCTGGGGGAAATAATAATACAGTTCAGTGATGCTAGAGATTTTATGGGTACCATGTATGAAATGAATGTTTCCTTAATTGTTTCTGGCATATAAACGTGAACTGAAAAATGCAAGATCATAGCAACTGCAGGGAAGCTGATACTAAGCAAAATGGAACTGGGATTCTTGAGCTTTAGCCTTTGATTTCAAAGGAACCACTGGTCATGTCGACGTATAGGGTAAAGTTGCCTACATGCGACAGAAATGAGTGGTGCACAGGGTTACTGGAGAAATGGTCTGAAGGACTGAGAAATAGGAAGTCTACCTAGAGTCTACAGTGCAGTAGGAGTAAATTGGAACTTAAGGAACAAAAAGCTGCACAGCAGAGTAATGGACAAGATGTCTACAACCTATAAAAAGATACATTCTCGTTCATACCTAGAGATAATACCTATGGGTTGATCTACGCACTCATGGCTTTACTTAGCTATTAAGGATATTATATAATCAAAATATGTGATCTGGAAAATGGTCACATATAACATTTATGGAAATTTGATTTAATGGCTAAAGCGGGTACCTAATAATGATGAAGGTCTGAATATGTGCTTGATGCATAGTTAACATCCGTTTGCATCAATAATCTCTAATAGACACATACCAGAAGACAGCGAACATGAAAATGGTTCACAATGCCCAGATATCTGTATATAAACAGTACTGAGATAATAATGACTATAGCTAAGTTTAACAAAACCAGAGGCGTTAGAATCAGCCTGTCAGATAGGCTTTGGACATATATGCAAGCTTCTGTACTTATCTGAACCCAACCTTTTATGTTCTGTCTATTGCCAGGAAAAGCATTGATCCATATCCCATTTCAAAGTGGAACCATACTAAACATTCAACTGAAAATTAATAAAGTTTGTTAAGCCATCAATTGCTCTCCAGCAACACTTAAGAATTTCTGAACTGGTGTTTATTGAAATGCAAATCACTGATCCTAAGTCCCACAGCCTTCATAACCATCATTTAAAAATTAATTGCACAGGCCAAATCATCTCACTGCTTGAGTGTCTGCCAGTTGAGAGTTCTTTAACTTCTGGTATTGATAAATTGCTCCAGTCCTTTCCTATAACGTGTTCCTTATGGACTGCAGACAGTAAGGAGGAATTAACTGATTTCAGGGGAGTAAGTTTCCTAGTCTTACTGCATATGTTCACTCATAATATAGGGTATAGAGCAAAAGAAATCCAACAGGTTGCACTGCCCATGCCCTTCTCAATAGAAAACTGCTTCTGTCCTGTATGTTTAATAGAGCCTGAGGCGGTTATGGGTTTGCCTAGTGCTTTTATGTGAAAGAAAGCAAGTTGAGGACAGCTCAAATAAATTCTTCGTTCCCCATGTCACTGCAGAATGCGGAAAGCAACCATAACACAACAAGTTGTGGTGAGCCCTCCTCTCCTCTTCCTGTGCAGTCCTCTCATTTTATACAAGCCCCTCACTGCAAACTGAGACTGAGAGCAAGAGGAAGCTCTTAGTCTAGGTTTTCACTGATTGGAAAGTTGCCCAAAAGAAGTGAGGCAACCCTTAGGCCTTTTGCTTGTATCATCCTCTCTGAGAAGAACAAAAGCAGTTTGCTGTAAATTATATTTAAACCTGTTTTATACATATCTTTTCCTACCTTAATCTGGTTGCAGGCTGATCATCCCTCTAAATCTCAGTTTGTTGTACTCTTGGAAACCTCTCCTTTTGCCTTTGGGAAATGCTTTTCATCTTAACTCCTCTGGTTTTATTCCATTTACTGTTTGTCCTCTTGACTGGCAAACATCCTCGCAGCAGATGAGTGAAGGAAGTGTCATGTTAAGTTAAAGGATGCCACTGCAGTACTAAAAACAACACAGTCCATTACAGAAGAAGCCAAAAGCTCTGTAGGGAACCCTGAGACTAGGAGTCTGTATATTGATTGCTTTCTCGTAAGTTATTGAACAAAGAATATATTAGATTATGATGCTAGCAAATCATAGAGCATCCATTAATGTTCAGGAACTCCACATGGATTATGCTTTAGGTTTCTTTAAACACTGGAGATCTCTGAAAACACAGCACATTTCATGTTGATTTTAAGGCAGTAAAAGACAGACAGGATGGTTTGGTTTTTGGGTTATTTTTGTCGTTGTTTGGTTTTGGTTGTTGTTTTTTTAATTTTTTTTTTAGTTTTCCACAAGAAATAAAGGCTTTCATAATGCATATCATGCAGTGACTAATTATTTTGAGCAAACATATCATCATAATCTTATTGTAATCTAAGTTGGCTAGGTTTTCATCTTATATTTTAGTTAAATTCATATATAAGTTGTTATTTTAAAAAAATATTATCACCCTTGTCATTAACGTCATTAGGAGTTTTGATTGTTATTTCCATCTAAGAGGTTTATTTACACATCTCAGTTCCACTACAGCAAGGGGACAGTAGGGAAGAAAAGCCCAGTCCCACTGCAAATAGCTTAGAGAATGAATTTGATGAGTAGCAGCCTGACAAATACAAGAAAATTACAAGATAACATTTATGAACCAGGAATGTTGCTATAGCCTCCAAGTAAAGATTCAGTTTGGTTTTCAGTAAATGCTGGAATGAAATGTATTCATTTCTTTTGTTAAAAGCATAATCAACCTTAGACCTTAATTTTTTTAAAAGGACTACTGATTTCGGCTGTTTTAATTTCCAGGTAGATAGTCAAGCCTATTTAAATGAGCCAGATTTTCTGCTCATGTGAATAAAGGCAACTGATAAAATGAGGTATTTCAAATTGCTACTCATTTTTCAAAATTCAGGCCATATTTTTTAATGAAAGTCAGATCACTTAATCTTCAGGTGAAGATTTAACTATCTGTAAAGTAACAACTGACTCCATTCAAGAGTTAAAAGGAGTTAAAAATTACTCATTTGAGATATTTTACAGATGATTAAATATTTTTCATGCCTTTCTCACAAATGGCTTTACTTTAACAGTGGCAATGTTGAGCACAGGTCAATTTAAAAGACACTTGTGTGATACGTTGTATCTCATAGCTTAATAAGACTGCAGCAACAACAACAACAAAAATTTAAACCAAGGTACTTTATTATAATTTTCTTTCTTGGTGATCTCATTTATGCTAGAAATGTTGATGAAAGCACGCTTATCTTTTGCAGCATCTACTTAAAATTTGATCCCCTAAATGAAGAATTTTCGTTCCTGGTTCAAAGCGGGAGACAAAGGGGTTCCTGCCTCTCCAGGGTGATGAAACACTAGAAGCCCAGGATTTAAGTTAGATCCCCTCTACTGTTCGCTGCTCATTTTGAGAGTCTGATAGATTTCATCCAAATGTGGAGCTCTTTTGCCCCAGCCTGCTCTGTGCTAGCCTCAGTCTCCACCTTCTCCTCTGAACCTTCCCCAGTCCTGAACAGAACTGCTGTGCTGTTCTCTTGGTCTCTCCATGGAGTGCAGCTAGTCCTTAAAATTTAATTTCCAGTGATGCAAGACGAATATTTAAGCAGTTGCCTTATAACATGAAGGTCTTCGCCCTTATGCAATCTGTTTTCTCAGGAAAACAAAACAAAGCAAAACTGTACGGATTTATGTGCCTGAACAGGCCTTTTTCTAACACTAAACTGAAGAGTCAGCCACACGTGTCTTGGAGAGCTGTACAAATTGACTGCAAAAGTAGGTCAAGATTTCTTTATTGGCAGTAGTTAACTGACTTGGTTCTTTGTTTCTTTTATCTTTTCATCGTGGGGCCTCCCATAAAGCCTCCACATGTAGCCAAAGAGCATTGTGCTTGGTTTCAGTTCAGCAAGGTGTTTCTGTCAGTGCTTTTCCTTGCTTTCAAGACAGATACTGTGCTGGGCCTCAGCCAAGGTGCAGAAAGGGATGTGACAAGATTGCACTGGCTTTTTGATTTATCTTTCCTGGCCTATTGGTTAGTAGAGTACTAATGGACACTGGTGTAAGGAAAGGGATGACAAATCTTAGGACCTGTTGGCCGGGCAGAATTGTGTCACACATACACTCAACTTGTGGCTTGATATAAGACATTTAATCTCTCTGTAGTTAAGGTCCATCTGTAAAATGGATGTCAGGACATTGCTACAGCAAAAGCTGTTGTGAGAGGGAAAGGGCGTATAATTAATAGCTGACTAGAGGCTGGATGGCAAAATTCATCGGATGGTGGGTAGGTTCATAATGAATTTCTGACCTGGGGGACAAACATCAGTGATACTTCATTACTTGAGTCCTGGGATGAAGAAAAGGCCCTGTATCATTAAGCAGCCAGTAAGGAAGTCTGTAAATTGGGAAAAAAGAGGGAGGTAGAGAATAATCTTTTTTGATGCACTGAAGGGAACTGGCCACACTCTGCAGGTAAGGGAACTCAAGCATTTAAAGGTAAGTTAAAACCACAGTTTAATCCGTTTTCTTGATCTTTCTTTTAGGATTCTTGATACTACATATAATAAGATGCTTTACCTGTCTGCTCCTTTTTGTTCTCCCTTTCTGTTCTACATTTGCATTCCAAGTTTCATATGAGCTCCCTTCAGACAGTTCACCTAGGTGTCCCCAAGGTCTTGATTCAAAGGGTCTCACCTACCCACTCCTACCAAAAGTATCTTTCCTGCCTAATTGCCTCTATTTTAGAGGGACCCCAATAACCAGACTATTAACTTTTCCTCATAAAGTTCATTCTCAGTGTTGCCCATCCATTAAACGGTTGTATCTTTCTTTGGTCCTGGGACTTACAGATTGAGTAGCCTTTCTCCACTCTCTGATTCAGAAATAAAGGAATGTTTTATTTAAGCATTCCTAATGCTCTCTGCCATCTCATAGGTGATAAACTTTAAAAAATAAAATGGCAGCACATATTTGAGTAATTTAGATGCTACCACCTGATTGCTATAAGAGCATGGTAAGAGAATCTTTCTGTACTTAAAAAAAAAAGTTACAAATACAAAAATAAATACCCCCACCCACTGCTATTTAATACTCAAAACTAAGTCAGTTGCTTCAAGCAACACTAGGCAAATCAAAGCATTTATTTGAAAAAGGCAGTTTGTTAACATAGGTTATATTTACACCTCACATGGCTGCTTTCTGTCATCTGTCCCTCTGGTTACCCCCAGAACTTATGTAGGGCACTGTCCTAAATCCTAAAATGCTCAGCTGAGGAATGTTCTGCTGTGGGTGGCTGCAGATTAATACATATGTTGTCAGCAAAAGTTCTGCTTTCTCCAGATACTGAGATCTAGTGTCAGAAAAAAAAGCATTTGGGGTTAGTAGAACACAATCTTTACTGCAGAGAAAACAAAGCTGTCTTGCATAAATTTAGGTGCATTCCTGAATTCTGGATTCTCCTGTGTAGAGTAGGTATTTTTCACAGTGGTACAATCCTTGAAGGATTGAGGAAGATGCACACCTAGGCAAAGATATGGGCAGAGCACCGGAGCTACTTTGAAATAGTGACAAGTGTCATCCTCCAACAATTTTTTTTAAAAAAAATGCTTTTCTTGAAGGCTTTGTAGATTTTTTTTGTCAGTATTAAAAACTGGACGGTGTAGAGTAGTATACAGATTTTCTGCTGTCTCCATATGCAAACTACAGTAATGACTGATAACTTTGTGTCCAGGGAGTCCAGCTGATGTGGGCATGATCCCTAAAGACTCAGCCTTGCTGTTAGTCAGGCTGAACCAACACTGGCCACTTCCTGCAGAAAAGCCTAGAGCTGTTATTGGGAAAGCAGACCAAGTGCATTGCTTCAGGTAGATTGCAATTACAGCCACTTTCAAATCCAAATGTGTGATTCAGCTTTATACCTTTGCTTTTTTCTCAGTCTGAAGATGTAATCACCATCATATCTTTGCATTCTTGTAAAGGCAGGGAAAAAGAGAGGGAACCTGCCAGGAAGCTCTGTTGAACAATGTTCATATGAAATGCTTTTGTACCTATAGCTGGTGCTGGAGATGTGGGAAATCCTGGGGTTTGAGTTTTGGCTGTATTGTAAGTTAATTTTCCGATCCTGTATTAAAATATAAAAATTGCTTTTGGTTTTCAGCCCTTGGAGCCATGGAGGAGAGAGGGTGACGCATTTTCATCCCCAAGTCTCAGGTAAATGATGTTCTGGTACACCCCCTAGCAGAACATAAGCTTTATACGGGGGTTATATTAAATAAAATCAGCTGTTCTAATTAAACCAGCATCAGCTCAATGGGATGTAATAGCACTCCAGCAATGGCCTTTTTTGAGCTATTCTTCATGTTAGGGTCTGTAGCAAGTAATTATCCACATCATTACTGAAACCAGTTTTAAGGCATCACTTCAGGAGGATAAAACAACTCTTTCAAGTTATTCCCTTGTTACAATGAGAAAATGGAATATTTCCAGGCAGAAACATGGGTTATCAGGTGAATGAGGAAGGATAACAGTAAGAGAATTTGGTAGTAGGTATAATGGTAGTAGGATTTTTTTCTTTTTATTTTCCTTTTTGGAATTTTTTTTTAAATAGAAAGAATGGGTTGTAACTCCTGTCACTAATTCTAGATTTATTCTACCTGACTTACCATTTGATATACTGTCATAGTCAACACTGTTAAACATCCTTTACCATCCATGTTTTATATGTTTATTCCTGTTATTTTAGTACTACTGTAGAACCTGAACAGATTCTCATAGTGTTCCTTTGTCCTACTGAAAATACTTCCTTACTCCTGACTTTTTTAACTCACCCCAAATATGTGAATGGGAAAGAAGAGAACAACTGCAAATGGTTATAGAATAAGTTAAATCTGCTAAATAAATTATACAGAAAAATTAAAAGCTGCTGGTACGCAGTATAATGCATATTTTATTATTTCCCCCTTACAATGTTGTTAAAAAATACATAACCTCTTGATGTATGTATATTTCCTTGAGGAAGGTGCTCTGTAGCTCTGAGGCAGGATAAGTAGCATGTGATGTGGCAGCTGTAAGGTAACAACATGTTTTCCCATAAAAAGCAGAGTAAATGGGCACATAAATTCCATATAAACTGTCAGCATGTCAGCTATGCTAACACTGGGTAAGCTACTGCCCTGGAGCATCACTAACTTATGCACCATTATTTTTCAAACAATACACTTCAAGAATTTGTACAGCCTCTGTGGAAGTAATGCTCAGACCACCCTCCTCCTGGCCACTTCAACCACATTCGTTCCTGTGCAAGGTCTGAAGGATGAAATCCAGCTGTTATTTTCTGTAGGTGATGTTTTCCCTAGCATCTGAAAGCGGTAGGTCTGCAGCAGGGCTGCCAGTTTAACCATGTTTTCTGATAGATTATCCCAATCCAGGATTCATCTTACCTAGCTTCAGACTCATCAGACTTCTGTGTCTGAGCAAGTCGCCCCAGGCTCTGCAGTCACTCGTTGCAGTTAACCGGGGTGCTGAGTACTTTTAGGGAGCAATTCATCTAATCTACTTTAGCTGTGTACTTTAGCTGACATGCATCACACCTCAGAAGAGCCTAGGGAGTTTAACAGACATCAACACCTACATTATGAATGTCTAAGTTCGAAGACATAAATCAACTCTTGAATATCTTTAGCCCTCTAAAATAACCGTTCTGCTAAGTTACTTTTGTTTTCGTTTTTGTTTTCTTAATCTGACTGACTACTCTACTTCTTTGGCTGGATATATGTAAGCTGAGGACCCTTGCACTTGGGCCACCCCAGCAGCCCATATCAAACTATCCACTCATCTTTCATGTTTGTATAATAAGAATTCTACAGGCAGCTTGTGTCTCCCCAAACAGAGACAGCTGTGATCTGGAAAATTCAAAGGTAGAAATAAGGAGTTATGGACTGATTTTGATGAACTTCATGCAACATTCAAATACAATTATACTCCAAATACCACACGTGGTCAGAAATAAGGTGCAACATTACAGAAGTTGCAACTTTACTAGGCCAAATTTTGTGATTGTGTTTTATCAGGTCCATTTTCTGTACTAGCTCTTTCAAAAAGTACTTCTTGAGGTTGGGGGAGGAAAATGTCCTGTCAACAGTTTTACAATGAAAATTTCTGTATATTAAAAGGTGTTCATTAAAGTTGAAAAAAGCCCTTATGTTTTATTTCCCATATTTTTCAAATACATTACAGGACAGGAAAGCTATTACACAAAAAACTTACCCTGTAATGCTGAGGAATATTTACTGAGCACCTTAGGTTGCTTCCTATGTTCTGGGCTGTGACATAGTGGTCATGAAAGACAAGCAATGTCAGTTTGAGGCAGTTAAAATTTCTATATCAACAAAGGCAATGAAACTCTTCCACACTCACCCTTCCTCTTCAAGGTCAAGTGTTCTCCCTCGACCTCTTGAAACATGCATACAACTAAATTATACAGGCATATCAATGTTATCATAAATACATTATGTACTCTTATTTTCATAGTTAATGTAAGAGGGTCAGAGAAAATTTTTACTTGAATAAGGTGGGTCAGTAACCTGAAAGGGTTGAAGAACACTGCTTTAGATAGATGGACAAGGAAAATCTTTATGACCTGATTTCCATGAACTTTAGCTGAGTTCCGAGTGCTGAAGAAATATTTTAGTTTATGGTAGAAAACAAGCTAACACAAAGATATTTCCTTAGTTGCTGTTGACAAGCTATTCAGCATTTCTGTATGTCATGCTTTCCATATGAGACAGATGTCCAAAAATAATTTCTATTTTTACGTGGATTCTTCAAGTAGACATAGTGAATTCCTATTAGTAACTGATGAAACAACGTAGCCTGAAGCTTTAATAAAATCAAGAAAATTCATTTGGTGTCATGAATGAGAAGGATCTTTCTGAATTCATTTAGTCCAAGTGGAGAGCAAAACTGCTGATCAGTCTCTAAGTCACGTCCATTACTCTTGTTCAGTTTGTACAGTCCTTTGTGGAACAGCTCTGGTCTTTGACGGAGCCTTTCAGGCAGTCTTGCAATGAAAGTAATATAGTGAAGGAGAGGAAGACAACATCATCACAGTGAATGACTACAGTTCTAATATATCCAAGTCCTTAGTCATTAATCTAATAAGTGACTAAATTATAATTATGCATCACTTTTTGTTATATTTTTACTTATATCTAGTTACATAAACAGTTGTGTTTTGGGATTTCTTTTTTCATTTAGAAGCTCTTAGATTCATAATTCATACTAACATTAAAATACTCAAATCTCTTATTCTTTCAGAGTATCAGGAAGCGTGAAAGTGGGAAAGGGGTTCTGTTTATGGACTCCAGAACATAAATGCAGAGTCATGAAAGTCACATTCGAAAACTCATCTCGCAGACCCTCATGGTCATGTTATGAGAAGCAAATGAAAGTTACCTCGCAAAGCTAGCTTATGCAAAGCATCACATCAAAGTATACTGCTTGTATTTCATTATGTCATGTAACTTTCTTGGGATCAGATAATGTAATATACAAATACAATAATACTAATAAAAAGAGAATCACTGATGAGACAAAAAAGTGGTAGTTGCTTTTGATCCTATTACCAGAAATGAGTTGAGGTGAGATTTATCTGCTCTTTTGGCAATGGGGAGGTTGATCCCACACCTGCAAAAGTGGCTTGTTAAAAATAAAGGAATTCAAAATGCTGGATATACTGACAGTAACCTTTGTGCTTCTTTATGCCCTTAGGTTTTCTAGATTGGGAAGTAATCCTCATGAGAATCCTGTAATCCACTGGAAGGTTTATTTTCTTGTCTGAGGAAGTGTATGCAGACAAAGGAAAAAAAAAAGGAAAGCAAAAGTAAGAATAATATATTCTTATAAAAGTTTGTGCTTGTTTTTTTTGTTGTTGTTGTTTCATTTGGGTTTTATTTTTTCTTGAAGCTGAGGGCAAGGTTTTCTTTTAGGATGTAATTCAAGTTTTATGCAGATCTTTGGATCAATGTTTATATGCTGTCTAAGCTAAGCCTTCTCAAGCTGCGATCCCATCAGATCTCCTGGGGCACTTCCAGCTGTGATCCTGTCAGATCTCATAAGCTAAATAGGTTGGGCCAACTCAAGCTGCGATGCTGTCAGATTTCATCAGTTAAGCAGGTTTGGGATGAGTCAGTGCTTGAACAGGGAACTTGAAGTGAACAGGTTAGTTTTGAAGGACGTAGTGGTTGTGATACCATCATATATGTGCATGATGTTCTGTTTTCCTTTGTGAAGGCTTTGATCTCAGGCAGAAACTCTGCATTCCCTGTTCCTCACACTGCTGAAAGACAGTTCTTATGAAAAGGAGGGGATGAAACTGAGGCCCTTCCCCAACTTTCAGTGTGATATTGGAAAGGGTCTTTGCTTTTTCTGAGCCTACGCTACCAGGCATAGAAAGAAAACAGAGGAGAAGTATATCAGACAGGAATGGGTGTGTGTAGTCCAAATCTTGTTTGGACAATATATAAGTTGTTTTCACTTTGGAGACTGCATCATCTCCTGTGGCTCTGCCAGCCAGACTCAGTGGAGCTGCATAAAGAAGGAACAACTGCTTTCATCTATGGTTCTCAGGTATTTTCCATTACAATTGTGTTAGGAGAAGGCTTCTTAAGCATCAGCCTTCCTTTCTCCTTAAAAAAGGTGACTGTATATCTTACTGGTGTTATTATTCTGGCCTTCAAGAGCTTCTTCAAGATTCATGTTTGTATTGAACCAATGAGGTGAAGCAAACAAAACAGGCAAGGTTTATGAGGTTTCATATGTGAAGCGCCTTTCTTAATTTATTTTGTAATTCATTGTCCCTCATTTCATTCTGAAACTAAAGCGAAAAGGCAAAGAAGCTGATGAAAAAAATAGAGAAAGAATCTCTGGAAGAGAAGGAAACAATGTTTTGAAGTTGTATCCATTTTGCAGGTTTTAAGTTGGTATTTTTTGTGTGTCAATATTTGTGTCCTTTTTAATAGATATTTGTAACAAAATAATTTCTTTTTAAATCATTTTTTTATCACCAGAAGTCATATTTCCTTATTATATGGTGAACTTCATTAAATAGATAAGGAAAAAGAAAGGTCTTAAAAATGAACTTGATAAAAAGAAGTATACAATTTCAAAGAAAATATTAATTAAAATAGAAAGATTACAACAATAATGATGTAATATTTTCTACACATTTCTTTTATGAAAGGAAAGAAAAAGCATTTCTAATAAGGGAAACTGCTGTTGTTGAGCATATTCTGACCATTTTTAGGAATAAAATCCTGCTGAAATAACCATCTTTGTGATGAGAAGTCCCCTAAAAGATGGACTGGCCCCAAACTACAGAATGGGTCTTGACAGATCATGCTGCATTAGTGTAGTAGAAGACAAGAATCTTTGAAGAAATATTAAGTGTACCTTCACTCCACTCCCTTCTTCTACCTTCAGTTATGATGAATTGTAGTCCAGAGTATGTCTTTTCAGCAATTTTCAGGAAGTCTTACCCTGATTTAAACCTCATGACTGTTGTGTGTGACGATCACTTGATAATATATCTTGATGTAATTTAAAAAATAATACATAACATCTACCCTGCAGGAGGACCAGGGTGAGACTCACCTCACCACACTACACTGACATGGTCTAGCAATGCCAAGCTGCAGTCAGCCGGGGTGCCTTCATAGTCAGAGGAGAAGAGGAAAACAGGGAATCATTTCTCCAAGCTGCTTTAGGTTGAGGCACGTTGAAAATTTTGCTTTCTCTCTGTTGACTTTAAAAGGAGGCTAGGAGATTGGTAGAGATATATCTACAGACAACTGTATTATTCAGATAAATACATCCCAGTTCTTCCTCCCAGGATGTGCACCACAGTACTGGACTACCTTCTTCTCATTTGACTAAGACCAGGAGACTTTGTAACTCGTCAGCACAAGAAATTGGCTTGTTCCCTTGTCATTGTTTAGGCAACGGAGGGAGAGGATACCTTATTCTTAGGCAAAAAATATGAGCTGTGGTTTTAAAGGGTTAGGTCCTGACCACTTTGCCTCTCCCCTTGAGACTGTGCATGTAGATGTCCAGCTCTACAATTCAATGGATGTCTGAGTAACCATCCAGGTTAGACTAAAAAGATATTGGCTGCTTCCCAGCTGTGCCTCAGGCTTTCTGTAGACTCAGGCAGCTCCCATCACCACAGGTAGTCTTGATTCACCCTCTCAACATCATCTTGGCAGTTACACAGAGTAGAAACTGCTGGGCCTTTTATCAGTGATTGGATTTTGTTTTACTTTTACATGACTGCTATGTTGGTGTGTTGTCACTCAGGAACATGTCAGCTCAGCATGGTAGGCTGTGTTCCATGCCATCTTGCACGGGGGACTGAAGCCTGGGAGAAGCCAGATTCTCTGCCCAGGGCCCTGGGGATGATAAAAATGTTTGAATATTGCACATGTGCAGAGAGTTTTCTGTGTTCTGCTTAGCTCTGCTTATAGACCAAAGGATATTGCCTCCCCCTGCCCCCCACCCCTTTTTCCCCCTTTTTGTTGTCTTTTTTTTTTTTTTTTTTTTTTTTTTAACTGGATGCTTAGAAATTCCCATTTGAAATGTTAAACTGAAAATGAAGGTTCTGATGTTTGTGTCAGATTAGCATGGTGGGTGGGAGGGAGCGGGAGATGTTTTCCTGAGGAGCAAAGCTCTTAGCACAAGAGAGTGTGTCAATAGAGATGAGAGGAATCTAAAGCATAAAGGTTAGCTTTTTAAACAGCTGAAGTTAGAAACACTGCTCTTTGTGAAACTGGTCACAAAGGGAGCAAAGTGTCTGCACCAGAAAGACTGAGTGACCTTTTCAAAGTGTTAGGTATTGTTTATTTTCATTGAATTATGTGTCTATGTGTATGTATGTGTGTTGCGTGGTGAACAACCGACAGATGCTGCGCAGTTTTTCCTAAACTTGCCGAGTCTCTGCTAATTAGAACTGGGATGGAACTCCATTTTGTAATTCACAGCTAAGTTCTTAATTTTGAAATATTTCCTGAGCCAAAATGGATGCAAGTAGGCAAAGTTTCCCCCTTAAATCTGTTACCAAATAGATTCTGGAGGAAGGGGTCTTGGTTTACGTGAACTTTTCATTCCCATTTTAAATTACTTTTTATATCACATGCACGTTGTGCTCTGTGATATGTAATATACAATGTGGAAACAAAAGCCACATCTATACGAGTAAATTATACATGCTCAGAGCTGCTTTTAGATAAAGAAGCCAACTGGCACAGATCAATCCACCTCCTTACTGGGAAATTCTTTTAACCTCCAAAACTGGGTGGCCACATCCAAACTGCCTATTGAGAGTCATCTTTGGCCCATGTTGTCTCCTGAACAGTTCCCAGAAATTGTCTGGGGAGATGTTGGTTATTTGGTGCCAAAACTGTGCTAGGGACAACTCTAAAAATTTAACTTTGTAGGCAATTATATTCCAGAGCCCAGGAATATTTTCTGGCACTGGTTAGCTTAGAAGTATGAGCACAGTCATTAAATCCTTTGGACTGCACTGCACTTAATTTGGTCAAGTACCAAAAGAAGAAACAGCTTTTATTGTGTTTCACACTGAGGAATATCTCCCTGGCTTTGTCCTCAGATTAGCCTAAAGACTATATTCACTCTGCTGGCTGACAGCTGTGGGTGGTAGGAAAATGATCCCACACGTGTCTCCTACATGCTTCTCTGTAAACAAAGGTTACAGTTTGAAAAAGAAAAAAAATGTATATAGTCAAGAAATAGAAGTCAAAGGCAGTATGCATTTGTGAACTCCCCAGATGACTCTTTATAACTGAGATGTGCATCAAGACTCTCTCAGCTTGATTTTATGTACAGGTAAAGCGTCTTTACCTTTGCTTCTAGAAAAAAACGTTAAGTTCAGTAGATTTTTCTTTATATTAGAGTTTATTTTTAGTTTGTCTCTTGTTGTAGAAGAAGAGAAAATGAGATATTATTGTAGCCCAGCCCAGATGTGGATAGATAAACAGGTAAATAGGAAGAAATAAATTACAATTTATGGATTTAGTTCTGTTGAATAATTTTCTTTCAGGGTGTGAGCTATCAAAATTTTTTCAAGTAGTCCCAGGTACCTTTGGTTAAATTTTTCAAATTTTCCTTTTCCTGCTCTAAAGGCCTTCTTCCTTCATCTAGTGAAAACTGCTGTTTCAACTAAAGATCTTTCAAAGAAACATTAAAAAATGTTACTTGCTTTTCACATTGTCTTATCTTATTATAGGTAAAACAGGACCACTGGTCTGATAGAAGCTCTACAAACCAACAAGATGCTTAGAGTGACTCCAGCTAAAACAAATTTTCTGTCAGTGACCCAAGTTGCAGGAGGATTTAACTCATGATTCTTACACAAGAGTTTCCAGTCCAAAACCCACATCTAGCAAGCTGCTTTAAAAGTAGACACTCGTGTATCAGTACATAAGACTTAGGAAGAACTTATTCAAAGGTCTCAGCACCTGTTCAAGAATTTAAATAACAGCCAGATTTCTAAAAGTATTTATCATGCTGGATCCTTTTAGAAAATGAATTGTTTTTTTCTCTGTACGTAGGAGCTGAGTTACTTTGAAATCTGGCCATAAATTTACTGGAAATAACGCCACATTTAGAATGATATCTGGATCTACACTTTCAAAATAAGTGAATAATTTATATTGAGCATCCTGGACAACAAAATCCATACATGTCAGGTATGCCCACATGTCTTCAGAATCTGGGCAGCTGTCTTTTATGGTGGGGCACAAAGTTTTAGTGCTGTTTTTGGTGGAATGCTGAATTTGGAAGGAAGTTTGTACCCATCTTGCTGCCTCCCCCCAAAGATACAGAAAAACCACAGTGAGTCCATTCTAACTCATAACTGAAATCTTCTTTCTAAATATAAACACCCTTAAAATAAAATAAAATGCCACATAAAATGCAAGTCCTACTACCATATAAAATGTGCTTTCACTCGGGCTCTCAGTAGTATTATCTCTAACTGCAGTGTAACTAAAAACTAATAACCTCATTTTTAATTAGCTGGGTTTGTGGCATTTTGCACCCACCTCACAGTTGTTCTTTCTACAGTGTATATCACTGTTAACTCTGGATATGTTCAAGGATGTCTTAAATATACTTTGCTTTCTTCTTTACTTTCTCCTCGAAGTACTTCTCAAAACCCTTATATTCATTAAAAAGAGAAAAAAAATCTACTGATCTTAGACATAGTATGAATGATTCTGACTTTATTTAGTTATTCTTTTTGTTCTGTCATTATCTGAATTCTTTCTTCTTTTTAGCCAATATAATAGGAATATATTTTTTAAAGTATTATGGTGTTTCAGTCTGACTGCCTTAAAAATCATTAAGGTGTGAGTTTAATAAAGGAGACCACAATTATTGCCCATTGGTTCACTCAGTGTCAAAATAGTACTGAGTAATTACAAAGGAAACACAATATATCTTGGCTTTCAGTTCTTTTAGAGCCATAACGTATACTAAGGGCTGATATAAAAGGACACCCTAGGAGTAAGCATTCACTGCACCGCAGTGGTGTAACCAGGAAACGCTCAGATTACAGTCCTTCATCACAGATGTCAAGAAGAAGCAGTACACTATAGGCATTTAAAGAAACTTTTAAACCATTGAAAGCCATTTGAAGCCATTGAAAATCTGACCTGATATCCGTGTCCATGCTGCCTCCAGCTGTGATCCCATCTTCTCTCAGGACCTCCATGGATCTGAGCGGGGCTGCAGGGGACAGCCTCGGCACTTGGCCAAGCCATGGGTGGCACTGCCTTTTGGGGCTGGGGCGAAAGCAGTCATACAGTGAAACATGTCCCTGCCCAGAGCAGGGGGCTTGGAACTAAATGACCTTTAAAGGTCCCTTCCAACCTAAACCCTTCTATGACTCTAAAAGAAAAAAAGGGTAATGAGTTGCATATGCTGACTTGTGCCAGAGGGGTGACATCTATATTTTTGACACTTTTAGACCATTTAAAATATTTGCAACTATTCTTCTTCTTTCCAAATATTTCTTCTTTTTGACTAAAGATAAACACATTTGACAATTCCCCATTTTCAAATACATGTTTTTTTGTTGGTAGAGGGAAGTAGGGAGGGCTGTTCACACCACTGCTTCTTTGGAAGGACTTCGTTATTGATGAATTAGATTTATTGGTATCCCTAGCATGTAGCCATTTAGATTTTCTGTGCTCTTCTCTGAAACTACATCACTAGGAAACGTACACCATGGTCTTTTAAAAGTTTAGCAAAAGGTCATGATCCAGAAAACACAGGGACAAGAATGGTCCTAGTCCTATTTGAAGCATCTCTCTGCCTTGCCTTGTGGAAGGAACACATCCAGTATTGGAGCTAACACTGTCTTAGCACATGGAAATTTTTCCTTCCACAAGTTAATATAGAAAAGAGGTAAAAGAAAACAGAAATTCAAGACAGTGGGAATTGTCCATGTGACTGATTTTAAGCATTTTGGAATGATGCCCACTAAAATGTTGGTTCCTAGAAGACACTCAAAAAATTTCATCCAGAGGGTGACTCAGTATAGAAAGTTTAAGTTCCTCACTTGAACTGCTCTTGAGGGATTTTATCTTGTGCCATACTGGGAGTTTGAGTGTCTAACATTTGGCAGCATTTGTACCCTCGGCATAACTTGCCAAAGCAAATCTGGTAAAAGAGACAAGGTTCTATAATTCCAACCTTAAATACAGGGAACAAATAATTTTCGTCCTATATGTTTTCCCTTGAAAAGCCTATGCTGCCAATCATTTCTGTGATCTGTACAATGACACCAAGATCCATTTGGTCAACAAGCTTTTACAGAAATGTGGGATCACTGTCACAGAGATAATGTAATACTGAAGAACAACGGGAACATATCTGGGGAATATTTTACCTTGTACAAAGCTCAAGTAAATACATTGCATTGTATTCTGTTTCTTTTTCATTTCTTAGCTCTCACTGACTGTCTCCTTTCTCTATTTCTATGCTCTTCTATTTTTTTTATTAGATGGATTTATAATCCTGTTTTTAGTGTGTCCTTGAATAGATTTCTATAATTAGCAATTATAAATAGAGATATAGTCTTGGGTTATGAAGTTTACTTTTATTGACTGCAACAGCAGGTTTAAGTTCAACTTCCCCTTATCTGATTATATTTACCAGAACTGTGGGAATTCACTGTGCTATAAAAATGGACCTTGCTGCTAGCTGGCATACCCCAGAACATTTAAATAAAAATAGCAATGAAAACCCAACCAAATATTATTTATGTCAGTTAGATGCCAATGAAAACTAAGGCTTTCAGGGGTAGACAGGATCGATTTTAAAATTTTTTTCTCTCTCTTTTTTTTTTTATATGACAGAATGACACACTCTTCACTCAGCCACTCAAGCTGAAGAATGACTGAAGAACCCTGTGAAGGTCAAACACATTTTCACCCAACTGATGCTCTTTTAAAGCTGACTTAACCCTCCTTGTGCATTTCTGCACAGCATGGAAGTTAGCTTTGCAGTTCCAAATTAGGGGAAAGTGCAGCGAGACCTTCCTTTCGTAAAGCCGCTCTTTTGTATTTAGCTGAACAAATTCCCTATAAGCAGAACTGTAATTTGCACATTGGAATGCATTCTGCCTATAATGATCTTCCCGGCAGAAAGCACTGTCATTTCACAAATGGCTCCACAGTGCTCCACAAAGCTAAGCAAAAGTATACAGATACAAACGGAGAAGGAAACTCATATAGTCCTTGATCCTGCAATGGACATCTAGGGTACAATGAGGACAGCATTATCAAATCAGAAAGATAACACTTTTCTCACAGTATGCCACAGTAGACGTGACAATGTGAGATGGAAGGAAAAGGAGACTTGGATCCATTGTGGGCCAGCAGAGAAATGTGTCACTTATGTGAGTGCCTAAATATATTTCAGCAAGTGAATTTAAACCACAGAATCCCATTTTTGCCAAAAAAAAAAAAAAAAAAGACATGACTATCTAGACACAGTATATTCAGACCTGAGAAGTCCCCAGATCCCCTGAGATCTCCCCACACCTTATATTTCTTGACTTCCCTATGCTTTTGGGGGAAAACAGAGATGGAACTTCTGTTGCTCACAGACCAGCGATGCTAGCCATAACCAGCTGACAGGTCTTTGGGATGCTGATCTCCTATTTCCTGAGCAGGAGAGCTGAGATGCCAAGGGCACCAGCAGCCTTAATGGGCTTCATGCTAAAAGAAATCCCACTGGAAGAGAGAAGCTGCTTTTCCAGGTTCTCCTGCAACAACCCCTCATGCTCTGCAACTTTCAGGTTGCACATTTGTCCCCATAATATCAATCAGCATCTTGAAGAAATAGCTATGCTATATAGCCATATTCTCAAACATCTGGCGACAATGAGCATAAGAGGACTGTTGGACTAGGATGACTAGTGACAGAACATTGCCCTGTAAACCTGTAAATCCCATTTCTGTGCAATACAAGTTTTTCTTTCCTTTAAGGCAGTATTCAGATCTGACTGTATACTTTCTCTTAGAAAAAACAATGTCCTGCAAGTTAAGGCAGTAAAAAAGGAGAATGAAAGAGACTTTTGATGAACTTTCTGGTTGAATCTGGTCATTTATATTATGGTTTTGACGATTCACTTTTTAACAGTGAAAGATTTCAGTGGAGAGGATATAGAAGGAGAAAGAGATGAGGAATAAAATGAAAACATACAGAAATCAAAAACAGGCAAAAAGTAGTAAGCTTTGTTCTAAGAAAAGGAAGCGGAAGAGGAAAGCAGGAGTAAGATAAGTGCTAAAAAAGTGTTTTTACAAGATATCCATCCTGATGAGGATTGTTCTGTGCTTCATAATGCATTTAGTACTACAGAAAAAAGGCTTCCTTTAACGTGTAAATATATGATGAATAATAAAGACAAGGAAATTATTTTCTATATTTGTTTGGGTAATAAATTATTGCTAGTGTGGGAGGATATATGCCAAATAAAAAAATTTAAAAAACAGAATAAAATATCAGATGTGAGGTTTGTAAAAGCTTAGATCTCCTTTGGCTACAAGGTTCTGTGCTAGGATTCACCACACCAAACCTCAACATATTTTGTGTATCTTAACATTTGGGAGATTTCAGCTCACATCTCCTGGTCTACCAGACTAAATAATGAGTATCTTCTGCATGAGACATTTGTTTCCACCTTGCCTCAGTTTCTCAGGGAAAATAGCTGGGATTATCCTAAATAATTTTGGACATTTAAATTTAGAATTTTAGTGACCATTGTTATAGTGAGCAGAGAGATGGAGATATCTTCTATGGATAATTATCATAGAATCATAGAATCATTAAGGTTGGAAAGACCTCTACGATCATCAAAGCCAACTGCCAACCCAACACCGCCAGGCCAGGCCTCTTAAACCATGTCCCAAAGTGTCATATCTACACATTTTTTGAACATCCCTAGGGATGGTGACTCCACCACCTCTCTGGGCAGCCTCTTCCAATGCCTCACCACTTTTGCAGTGAAGAGATTTTTCCTAATATCCAATCTAAACCCCACCTGGTGCAACCTGAGGACATTTATTCTTGTCCTATTGCTAGTTACTTGGGAGAAAAAACCAACCCCCACCTCACTACAACCTCCTTTCAGGTAGTTGCAGAGAGCAATAAGGTCTCCCCTCAGCCTCCTTTTCTCCAGACTAAAAAAAACCCAGTTTCCTCCACCTCTCCTCATAAGACTTGTTCTCCAGACCCTTCACTAGCTTCATTGCCCTTCTCTGGACACGGTTCAGACACAGAGGCCCTAATTTCTGTCATATTAATGATCTCCTTCTCTTCTACACCTCTTCCTTTAGAAAAATGAGGAACACTTGTACCTGCCCATACTGCCAGCAGCCAAACCACATCATGCTCACAGCCTCACTTCCCTCAGCGCACACATCCCTCTCATGGTTGTCTCTTTCCACAGTATTCCTTGGCATGAGAAAACATCAGGCAACCTAGAAGAAAAATGCTCCATGGTCCCTTATCCGCTCTAAACTTTACAAAGCTAAAGACCTTCCACCTGTAACCTGCCTTTCACTTGCAACACGTTCACCTTTTATCAACACACCCCAAGGCTTCTGTGGCAGTGCCTTTATCATTGCACCCCACGTGCCCTTATCCACTTTGCACTGTGGGATTCTGATCTGTTATGTCTGTATTCTTGTCCCAAGTCATTGCCTCTGACATTTAAATGACCTTGTTCTTCCTCTGCCTCTTCACCATTTTGCCTTGTAGCTACCAGTCAATACCTCTGTGTGTAGATCCATTCACCCTTCACCCTGTGGGTTTTAGTTTGTAGCCTCATATTAAAGCAAACACACCTTAGTAGATAATGAATAATACTAATTTTAAAATCCAGTGAATATTATCAATAATGTACATGCCAAAACTTAATGGCCAATTAGTGTGCAACACCTGCACCTAGTCAGGCATGGTCCAACCAGCACCAGTAGTGTCATAAACAGTAACTATGAATGGGGAGATTGAGCAAGTCTTGAAGAAAAGTATAGTTGTACTGGGGACAAAGCAAGAAAGAGATCCTTTTCGTCATTTTCAAACTGATCATTGTCACCACCTGTTGCCCTGGAGAGGATGCCCAGAGGAGGAGGCTTGAGTAGTTCATCACTTTTCTTCACACCTGGACATGGGGAGATGGTTTCCTTTTTCTCTCTCTTTTCTCCTCCTTGTTTCATCCCCTAACACAACTTGGAAGTTTGTGCATGCCATTGGCTATGGTCCCTACTAATAAGTTGTGTACATGTAAGCCTGAACTTTCACTGTGCAGCAAAGGAGGGTGTACTACAAGCCAGGGCCAGGTAAAGAACAGGTAGGAGTGAAGGCAGGAGTGGAGCTGGATCTCTCTGCAGACCATTTCATGGCCTTGGCTTGACTTGGATCATTAGATCTGAGCCAGTGTCAGGATCTACTGGGGAAATAGAAGTAATAAAATAAATAGTTTATCCAAAATTGAGAAACTTCCCTTCTCTCTCCTTACACACAATCTGAATCGGTAATATGAACACTGGGGGGCCATCACATCTCCAGTCAGACTGTTTTGCTGATGATACTTTTTCAGTCTTTTATGTTCTTAAACTCTTAGTCACCTCTTGGAAGAAGCATTTTAGAGGCATTAAGTTGGAAGTCCAGGTGTAATTGTATCTCTGGAAGGATAAAGGGTGCTGCTGACAAGTATTTAAAAATTACACCAGGGACATGCACAAAGACAGAGCACCTTTAGTATGGGCTTGTTTAGAGATAGGACTGGGGAAGACATGCTCCGCTAAGACTCATTACAAATTTTACAGAAGGCCATGTTTTTCCACTAGAAATGCTCATATCTGGAACTCAGTTCCATGAGAATGTGTCAATTATGATAAAATTTCACTTCAATACAACAAATAAACAAAGTGAAATCAAATGGAAACTGTCTATAACTTGGAGGGGTTTTTTTTTTGTTAGTGGGATTTTTTTAAAACATTTTTTTAGTTTAGAAATAGATTTACTATATTTAATGATAGTGTTAAAAGCTATATATAGAAAGAAATTAAATAAAATATTTCACTAGGTGTAAACAATATTCCCTCATGCCAAAAAATAATTTAATTATACATTTCAATCTATATTTCAGAACAAAATCTGACTTCAGAATATTTCTTATTCCAGTGTCTGTTCCAGAGGATTCAATCCAATTATTGTTTGTTTTAAAGTACCACAGAACAAATATAGTAGAGGTAAGTATATTCTTGTCTCTTTAATCATGGAGGGAAGGAGGAATGCCCACTACCTCAAAGACCTTATGACCAAAACAGGCAGAACTGCAAAAGAAAACATTCAGCTGGGATAGCCAGAGCAGTTCATCCCAGTCCACACTAGATATGAGAGCAGAAGATAGCTAAATGCAGTCCCCAAACAGCAAAATGTCCTGAGTTGGAAGGGACCCATAAGGATCATCAAGTCTAACTCCTGTCCTGCACAGGACAACCCCAAAATTCACACCATGTGTCTGAGGACGTTGTGCAAATGTTTCCTGAATACCACTAGGCTTGGTGTTGTGACTGCCTCCCTGGGGAGCCTGTTCCAGGGCTCCACCACCCTCTGGGTGAAGAACCTTTTCCTAAAGCCCAGCCTGACTCTCCCCTGGCACATCTCCCTGCCATTCCCTCGGGTCCTGTCATTGGTCATCAGAAAGGAGACATCAGCTCCTGCCCTACCTCCTGCCCTTGGGAGGAAGCTGCAGACCATGATGAAGGCTGCCCTCAGCCTCCTCTGCTCCAGGCTGAACAAACCAAATTACTTTAGCTGCTCCTTGTATGGTTTCTCCTCTAAACCCTTCACCAACTTCATGGCCCTCCTCTGGACACTCTCCACTAGCTTTATACCCTTCACGTCCTGCGGCACCCAACACTGCCCGCAGCACTCGGGGTGAGGCCGCCCCAGCGTGGGGCAGAGCAGGACAATCCCCTCCCTCGCCCGGCTGCGATGCAGGGCTCGATGCCCCCCAGGGCACAGTGGGCCCTCTTGGCTGACAGGGCACACCGGTGGCTCATGTTCAACTTGCCATTGACCAGAACCCCCAGGTCCCTCTGCAGAGCTGCTCCCCAGCCTCTTGTTCCCCAGCCTGTCTGCACAACCAGGGTTGCCCTGCCCCAGGTGTAAAACCTGGCAATTGACCTTGTTAAACTTCATACGGTTGGAGATTGCCCAGCTCTCCTGTCTGTCCAGGTCTCTCTGCAGGGCCTCTCTGCCCTCGAGAGTGCCAACAGCTCCTCCTAATTTTTTGCCATCAGCAAATTTAATTAGTATTCCTTCAAGTCCTACATCCAAATAATTTCTGAGGGTGTTAGAGTACCAGCCTTAAGATGGACCCGTGAAGAACCCTGCTAGTGACTGGCCACCTGGCCAGTGTAACCCCATTTACTAGGACCCTCTGAGCCCGACCCATCAGCCAATGGCTCACCCACTGTGTTATGTTTACCCAGCTGTGTGCTGGACATTGTGTCCAGGAGGATACTGTGAGAGACACTATCGAAAGCTTTACTGATATACAAAAAGATTACATTGACTGGCTTCCCTTGGTCAGCTAGGTGGGTAACCTGGCCATATAAAGAAATTCTGTTTGTTAAGCAGGACTTCTCTCTTGTGAAACTCGTACTGTATCTTCTTGCTTTTTCACGTGCTGTCTGTCATTCAAGGATCTAACTGGGTTGATGTAAAATGATATCGGGAGAAAGCGGTGTGATTTGCACAGGGGTGACCCACCTTGCTTTCACACTGAAACAGCATGAATAGTTGTAAATGGAAACTTTCCTCACATTCATTGCATGGTCCCATGGATGTAAATGCCAGCCATTTCAGGAGCTTAAAAATTTATCATACCTCAGCCAGCTGTTGCCTCCTTTTCAGGTATGATATGATAACTACTAACAGGATCTCTTCTAGGCTGATACAGTGCAAAGTTAACATCTAACTTAAAACACCATCAGTCTTGGTAATCTTCAACTGCTCAGCAAAGTAGTACTTTGATAGCGCTTATTCAACTATATCTCATATTGACACTGGAAAACAGTGGCTGAAATGAGGACAGCCCCTATCATGACAAGACCACAGTTTATATTTTCTGCTTTTCTCTCAGGGACACTGTGGAGAATGAGGAAATGATGGATGCAAACAATATTCAGGTAAACATATTTTATATTTACAGTCCCAGAAAGGCTTTTGAAAGGGAAGGGAAAGTGCAGTTTACAAGAACTCAATGTTATTTGATACAGTTTACTCAGAGGAATATGTTCAGCTGGAAAAAAAAAACCAAACAACAAACCTAAAGCTGTAGAGCAAGGCTCACACCTATCTTTTAAAACCCTTCACAAATGTGTATGAGACTGTTTTACTCACTAATGTGCAGAGAAGACTGAAGACTGATATTATTCTAGGATCAAATATTTTCTTAGGATAAATTTTACCTCCATGGTTAGAAAGGTGGGAGATCAATACTGGAGAAGGATCCCTGGATTTCATATGGATCAGAGGAGTGCTCAAATTTTTAGGTTACTGGAGAAAAAACAAGACTTTCAGGAAAAAGCTTTTCCTCTGCTTTTGGTGATTTTCTATGAGGAAGGACAAACCTAGCTCAGTCACTCAGTTCCTGAAGAAGATCCATAAGTGTGCCTCCTCTGTACTCACAAATACCCATTCCTCTCTAGGAACAGGCAGCATCTATGCTCCACTTTCCCCTGTAATTTCTATTATATTAAGCAACATGCATAACTAACTCTCCCTTTTACAATATCGGAAGGCTTTGCTTATGGATTGTCACCTCAAATCTATGTCTCGCTTTTGTTCTAGTTAGTGTACTGAGCATTACACATGGTTGTCTGCTTCTACACAGATATCAGGAAGTAAAAATACTTGAGGGGAGGAGGAGGCTGTGCAAGCAGCAGGATAGCTAGCCCTGGTCATTGCTCAGCCCGCCATAAAGTGAAGTGTGAGGTGGACCATCAGATGAAGAATACAGACTTTCCTGAACCCTTACATAAAGGACTTTCTGTTGACCCAGAACAAAGTTTTAGGAAGGTTATTTTGTTCTTTTATTTTGTTCTCCTTAGAGCTTTTGTCAAATCCATGTACTCACCTTGAAGCTTTCCACTGAAAGGTGCAATTCACAATGAATATATATATATATATGTAATTACATGATATTTAGGAGTTTAGATGTAGCTCTTGAGGAGTTCAAATGTTGTTTGCATGGCAGGGCTATATAATCATAGATATAATATAATATAATCACAGTATCATTAAGGTTGGAAAAGACCTTTAAGGTTGGAAAAGACCTTTAAGATTGTCAAGTACAACCACCAACCTAACACCAACATGCCTCCTAAACCATGTCCCGAAGTGCCATGTCTATAATGTGAGAAGGTTTGGGTTGGTGGTGGTAAGGTTTGCTGCTCAGCCTGACTCCATGGCTAGGAGTGAGCCCAAATTGCCTGGTTTCACATTCTGGAACCTTACTACATTCCCAGCAGTTAATAGGGAAAGAAAACTTGGCTTGGGGAAGTAAAAGCTGTTACTTCATGGGATACTATGAGTGAAGATAAACCTTCTGTGAATTAGTTTTAGCAGGCTGTCTCAGGAGATTTCTGGTAAGTTTTGTTTCTAGCTGTGACTAAAATACTGCAAGGAAAAAAGTGCCATCTTTCCACACAGCTGTTTTTACACTTTCTTTTCAAACCCCAGCCAATGCTAGGGATTGCAGATGAGAGTGAAAGCGGGAATGTGTATCAGAAGTACATTATAGAACTGTAATGAGGTTTTATCAGCATGAATTTGGAGGAGCTGGTGTGCTTAGGATGCAACAGAGCTGTGGGGATAGGACAGCATGTGTTTCTGTTCCAGTGACATTAAAGCCAGGATCTCTGAACAAAAACCCATGTGGTGAATTGAACTTTGTATACAAATGATTTTCATTACACCAAGGAATGCTGAAGTCACTGGTTTGGCCTTTTGGAGATCTGGGTTTAAAGACTTCCTAGTGACTTCAGGCTAGATCACAATGCTACAGCCAAATTACTAGGTTTAAGAAGACCAGAAAAAAATTTCTGGGCACTGAAACTTAATCAACTACAGCACTAAATTGTCAGAAAGGTCTCTGGCCTGTTTTACACTCAAGAGGTTAATCCCACCCCACGTACGTCCAGCAGCCAACAGCCAGCAACAGAGTGCCAGTGCCAGACTTCTGGGGCTGCATTAAATTATTCAGTGTCTATTTTTTGTTTGTTTGTTTTTTAGCTTTTCATATCATTTATGATCTTGCCTCTGAAAGCTCTGGTTTTACTTCTTGTCATGATGCATCTGCCTGACTCATTTCTAGTCTTGTTCTCATGTTATTACGGACTCTGTCTGCTTTCATGATTTCTTTGGCTTCTTGATTTATTTCCCTGAGCTCTGTCTTGGTCCTGAGGAGGTTACACTGGGGCACTCTGGGATCCATATCCATACCTTTGTATAGTTGCTGGGAATTAAATTTCCCTGTCTTGATTTTCAACCTTTAGTCCTCCCTGTCTTCAGAAAGCTTTGGACAGGCTTGATCTATGCTGGACAGGTTGGATTGATGGGCTGAGGCCAATTGTATGAGGTTTAACTAAGCCAAGTGCCAGGTCCTGCCCTTGGGTCACACCAACCCCAGGCAATGCCCCAGGCCTGGGGCAGAGGGGCTGGAAAGTGCCCGGCGGAGAAGGCCCTGGGGGTGCTGGCTGACAGCCGGCTGGGCATGAGCCAGCAGTGCCCAGGTGGCCAAGGAGGTCACCAGCCCCCGGGCTTGTGTCAGCACTGGTGTGGCCAGCAGGAGCCGGGCAGGGATGGGGCCCCTGTGCTCGGCTCTGGGGAGGCCCCACCTCAAATGCTGGGCTCGGGTTTGGACCCTCGGGACAAGAAGGCCCTGGAGGGGCTGGAGCGTGTCCAGAGAAGGGCAATGAAGCTAGTGAAGGGTCTGGAGAACAAGTCTTATGAGGAGAGGTGGAGGAAACTGGGTTTTTTTTAGTCTGGAGAAAAGGAGGCTGAGGGGAGACCTTATTGCTCTCTGCAACTACCTGAAAGGAGGTTGTAGTGAGGTGGGGGTTGGTTTTTTCTCCCAAGTAACTAGCAATAGGACAAGAATAAATGTCCCCAAGTTGCACCAGGTGGGGTTTAGATTGGATATTAGGAAAAATCTCTTCACTGCAAAAGTGGTGAGGCATTGGAAGAGGCTGCCCAGAGAGGTGGTGGAGTCACTGTCCCTTGACGTGTTCAAAAAACATGTAGAGAGGCAGTTCAGGGCATGGTTTAGGAGGCCTGGCAGTGTTGGGTTGGCAGTTGGCCTTGATGATCGTAGAGGTCTTTCCAACCTTAATGATTCTATGATTCTCTGAAAACAAGTGACCCTGGGCTTGACAATTCAAGATTTGCCTGTAATTTTACTGCACTCAGTCCAGTGATTACTGAATATACCAAATCTTCTTCCTCTTCCACTTGCAACTGTAGTTCCTGCAGTATCCCTTTGTCTTTCTTACAGGCTTCTAGGTCTAAATGCTTTTGGCATTTAATGCGTATCAATGCCTAATCAGGATCTGAGGCACTGGTTTATGTCACTTGACCATCAAAAAAATGTTATTATGGTGGCTTTCTCTTTTGTAATCACTGCTGCCAGGACAGAGGAGGATGTGCATGACTGACTGTCCCTCGAAAACTGGTCTAGTGATGAGACACTTCATCTAGGACATGGGAAACATATTCTTGGTCTATGCCAAGCAAAGTCTTTCCACCCTTCAGCTCCCACTCTCCTGGATCATGTCATACCCCTCAGGTTTATGAGGGGTGAGGGGGTGATGTAACCCCTTCAGCTGGAGATGGGCCACTGCAAGGAAAGGCATGAAAGATTCAGGAGGTGAGAAAACAAAGAATGCCAAATGTAGCTCTGTGATTAAAAGCAGCCTGTGGTTGAGTGAATCTCTTTGTTCTGGGTCTCTAGCTCCTCTTTCTCAGCTAGCCTCATTTTAAAAGGGAAAAGTGAGCCCTACTAAATACATAGAAGTGACTTTCCTCATGGGAGGGTTCTGGGATGGGGATCTTGAGAAAAAAGACAGACTGGCCCCTCCTACAGTGTCTTTAATCCCTGTGTCCTGGGCCCAGCTTCTCAGCAGACAAAAATGGCTGAAATGTCAACCACACCTGGAAAAGCTCATCCAAAACATAAGCACACAGTACAAGGGAGCAGGATGAGACTGCAAACTGACTGGGGGAGGGATGCACGCTGCAACAGCAAGAACATTATGATTAACGTAGACAATTATGATTATGATTTAGCCGTAGGAGCCCCAATAGCCATTAACATGATACCACATTTTCCTGACAAAAAAATTAAAAGGAAAAATTCAGTGGCTAAGCAACAGTGCTGAAACCCAGGGGTAAATGTTTGCCTTGAACTGGGCTGTAAGCCACACAAGAGAGACTAATTAAATGAGTCTCTGGCCCTTAGTTATGTCAGAAATGAGAGAAAGGAGGTATTGTTTTTGTTTTTTAATTCCCCAGCTGATGAAAAGAAGTGGCAGGGAGGCATGGGGAGAACAAGGGAAGGAAGAAAAATATTCCAGGGTGAAATAAGATTTCCAAGGTTTCTTTTGTTTGCAAAGCCAGCTAAAGGAAAGAAAAGTTTCCCCTTCTCTCTCCCAAAGATGGAGCTGTTGCAACAGAAGAGAGGCCGTTTGAGCACACAGGCACACACAAGCGCCCACACACACAAAGTTCTGCATTCTGCAGCAGGACTTCAAGGCTCCTCCGAAAACACAACTGCTTCCTTTCTGTAAGGAGAAATAAAAATCCGTATTATTATAGCAGCTGCGTTATTGCAAAATTCTACCAAAACACAACGACTGATATTAAGTATCTAACCCCTCTTAATTGTCTATTTCATGGGCTTTAGATTTCTGGATTGCTAAAATAACCATCTGAAGACAAGACTTCGATTCATTTTGTTTTATTAGTATTATTATTTCCTTACAATAATAATAACACTTTACACTTATACAGCACTGTTCATCCGCAGATACAGACAATAAGGACTGGATTGCTGCTATTATCCTATCACACCCCACAAAAGAGAGGGGATAGAAAATTCTCCAAAAAGCTGAGGCTGGGGGAAAAAATTCCTGCAACCTTGAGGCCCAAGGGTGATTCAGAGGGAAGGGTAACTAACTCCATGATAGCAAGGTCAGTTGTTTCAGTGAATTTCTTTATGACAAACCTTTTAAAAAACTTTTGACATTATAATTTTCATTAGAATCTTAATTAATAGTAGAACTCTTCAAAAGTGTCATCTGAGAAGTCTTAAAGAAAGAATTTGGGGGTCTGGTTTGATTTCTTCTGAAATATATGTTTCAGTTGAGGGAGAGGTTGACAAATGTAAAGGAAGGAAAATTGTGTTATTTAGGACACCAGACCTGACAGTCAAAATGCCCCCCTGTACTCGTAAAATCTGTGAATAAATAGATGATCTGGTGCTCCTTAGGCGAATCACTCATGGATTTGATGGGGGCTTTCTAGAAGTTAATGACTTTTGAAACATTTGTTTTCAATTGGATTTCAGTTTAGAAATACACCCGTGTAGTTGGGAGCAATGCCAGGGAGCGCAGCTAGTTCAGCCCCATCTGCTCCTTGCCTGGCAGCCTAGACAGAGACAAGAAATGCAGTGACTTCAGTAAAGAAAAGGGAAAGGGGCAGCAGATAACATGGGGATAACATTTTCATTTTATTGCCTAAGCAGGCTACACATAAAGAAGAAGGTGACAGGAAGCTGATTAGATGTTGTATTATTTGTTGTCGTCCCGGTATACCAGTTTATACGTGGGGAAACTAAGGCCCAGTTTAATGCCATCTAAATCCAGATTTCTATAACATGGACATCTGAGCTCATAATTTCTGGTTTCTTTTAATATAAGGAGAAAAAAAATCAGGCATTTTTAGGTGATGGTTTATTTGCATTCTTAGCCAAAAAGTGTCTATTCCTCTCGACTGACAACTGGAGAAAACTAGATGACTCAGATGAACTCCACCTTGGCGCACTTGGGCTGCAAGAGGAGGACTGACTGTGCCTGTAAACTGTATCACATGAGGCACAGACAGCCTCCAGAGCCACCACTTTCAGACTGTGCTTCAGAAAGCAGCCAGGTGAAAACCGAAGTTAGTCTGTGCGGGCAAGTACAGTCGACCAGAAATTATTCTCTGGAGGACATGATCACCATTGTGCAAGGCTCAAGATCTGCACCTTCTCAGCTCCAAGTAAGCTGAGCAGCATCACACAGCAAATCCATGGTGGAGTCAGGAAGGGAAACTGGCTCTTGACTCCTAGGCTCCTGATGTAACCCTCAGTCACATGTATTTTCTTCAGTGGCTTGACTCAGTAGCTCCATGTGCGGTGTCCTGCCCCTGACGCAGAGGGAACAAAACTTACTGTAGGAATGGAAGCAGATAATGCAAACTGTTCTGCTTATTTTTAAAAATAAAAATGAAACAAGAAGCATGCTCATTTGACCCAGCATATGGCTATTCCCTTCGGTGCTGCTATTATTCCCATCTTAGACTCTTTCCACTTTCTCTCTTGCCAGCAGGAAAGAAGTAACAGAGAGATGTTTTATGCCACTGAGACAAAGAGGTATTGATCCTTTTTGCCTCTGGAAAAGGTTTCTAATAATTTTCAGATATATTGTAGATTGTGGTGCTGCTATCTTTAATTAAAACATGACACAGAATAGAAAGCAATTATTCTGGGATTTTTTGTTTGTTTGTTTATTTTTTAAGCATAGATTCTTTTTTTTGTTTTAATGGGCTGTGGTACCAGATCAAATGACTTGCAAGTTGAGCACACAGGAGGTGGAAAGAGAGAGGAAGAATATTTGCTTTTGTGTTTGTTATTCATAATATCTAAATATGATGTTTTGCACTTCATATTCAAAAGATTTTAAGATCTGTGGTTTGTTAACCCTCTTGGCCAGGGAAGCTGCAGAGAAAAAATATTCTCTGTCCAAAGGAAGTCTATGCTGGGATCAGCAAAGCACATTACTCTGTCGGCATTGCCCCTTTGCGATGACTGCAGTAACACCCCCTTGCACAGGCCTTGGCCCTTTGGATTTGGGAGATAGCTGCTGGCACAATAAAAAGGATAATATGAACTCAGAGTGACCCTCTTTCTACACAAACTTCTTCAGGCAGAAACAGTAGTGAAGAATTTACTTCCCTACTGCTGCAGTCACATCAGAGCTTCATTCTGGACAAAATGGTGTGTAAGATGCCCAGTTTAGCCACTCAACTGGTAATACCTACATACTGGTGAAATTTGGCAATGGACATTAACATCTTCATTTTTATACTTTCTTACAACCGTGGCAAGTACTATTGCTTGTGGTTTACCAATTAATTGCTGAGGCTTCACCAAGTCCACTATGGAGCAATAGTTAGAGCAAGTATCTGTTACATCTTTCATTAAAGTAACTGTTCTATAACTCACCCACCTGTTATTTTGGGATTCCATATGCTAAATTCAGGTGGTTTTAGGAAAAAAAATAGGACATGGGTTCAAGGTATGTAGGGTACTTGTAGTGGTTAATATGCTCCCCCCCCTTTACAGAATAAATACTCCCTGTTACATGCATCAGGCCTAGTCTTTTGCTTTGTCCACAACATTAATTAGACTCCTTTCCAGAACTCCAGCCTCACAGGCATTTAAATTTATGATTAATCTTTTCAGGAACACGTAGATATTGAATCAAAGAAACACTTTGCAAAACAAGTCTGTACAAAACATGTGGTTCTCTCATTAGCAGAACAAAATAATTTCACTGAGTGTTTAGGAAGGAGCAGATATCTCCATGCTGTCCTGCACACTTCTTTGGGAGTCCATGAGGGCCCTCTGAGTAATTGTAACCTACCACACATTTGACAAGAGCCATAGGGACTCCCTCCTCACACTCACAGAAGCTCACTGGTAACTTAGTGGGAGACAAAAAGACCCTTCCAGCTTTTTCTTGTGAAACACCTAACACTCTGTCCAGTCTCTCACACCCAGGCCATCTTCACTCCCTGCCACTTGATCTTTTACATGGCTGTAAGCCTAGAAAGTGGATTTTTTTTTGTTGAAGCTCCCCTGTTTACGTAGAAGATAAAGGAATTTATAGTCACAGCCTCTCCTATTGCAGTGGCTACGAAAATGCTGTGCAGAAATCAAAATGGAGGTAAATAATTTCCAATACATTTTTGTCCTAAACTATCCCAAAGCTTAAGCACAAGGCAGTTAAGTAATGTTGCTAATATCAGTGGGGAGCTGCTGACTTCGAAAGCCGAGGTTAGAGCATAGGAGTTGTTATTTATTAGCCCAAGATTACTTCATTATAGCATGTTGGTTGTCATGCTATCAAACCAGCCATTCTTGTGGGATCTGAATAAGATTTTCATTTTATTATTGTGTTGATAGGAAAAGGTGCACTGATTGGTGCCTCCGTTTACTTATAATATCAACTTGGATATTCCACTGGAACTCTATCTGTGTATATTTCCCTCTCACATAAACACGTCCTTCCTTTTGTACCATACTACCTTGTCTATTTTAGTCCATAGCAAAATTAAACACAGCAACAGTTTCAAGTCATGTCTTTCTCAAGTCTTTGAAAAGGGTGCTGCTTTCATACGCCACTACAATTATTCAAGTTATGAGTGAACTTTCATATACCTGTGGTTCAGATAAATGTTGATGAACACCCAAAGGATGTTTATTCACAGTTTACCTGAGCTAATAGAGTCAGTCTGAAAATTTGGTCTGAAAATGTCTCAGGAGCAAAGCTCTCTCTTGAGAATCCCACTACTACCTCCAGCTTCCTAAATCAACAGGAATTCACAAACGAAGGTAGCAAAGAGTGCAATTTTTGTGAACCTCCATGAATTATCAGTTTGGGTCAAGGTCATGTCTTGGATACATGTTAGAGTAGAATAGGCTCTTATTTTACCTGAATTCATTCAGCTATCCCTTGTCTCAAACAAAACAGTAAGAGACACGCAAAGAAATCCTACCAGTATCCCAAAGAATCAGAAACAATACACAAGCAAATAAATAAAACATTTGCTTAACACAAATGGGAGATTCTGGGCAAAAGGAAACACACAAACTACACTTGCTGTTTTGAGATTTACAGATTCATATTTCACAGATGCCCTATTGCTTTATTCATACTGTTAAGGGAGAGAGAAGCAGACTCTAACCATCAACACCCATCATTAAATCATTACAAAACACCTCTTCTTAAAGAGACAGAATATATATATAAAAATATATACACAGCTATGTATATATTTATATTTATATTCATAAAATTATGTACATATTTGTGTGTAAATATGAAATGCTTCCTGAGACTGCTTAGCTTTAAGGTGTATCCAGTGCTACAGCTTGAAAGAAATAAATGTTTTCCAGTTGCCACATGAAAAGCAACATTAGTATTGTTTAAATGGCCAAACAGAAAAGAAAACAAAGCTGGAGGATTTTCCTGAGCAGTGGTGAAACAGAAAGGAAAACAAAGTTGAGTGACAAACGTTGAGTCCTAAACTACAATGCCAGGGGATTTGCTACAGGAACCAGAAAAAACTACACCATGCAACTCCTGCGAAAGAGAAACATGTTTTAGATGGTATCAGGCAGTAATGACTGACTTCTGTGTGCTAGAAGAGATCTCAGGAATGCCCCGTATACTCTGTGTGTCACAAAGGAGCAGACCTGAACATGTGGTTTGAAGGAAACAAGTGGCAAAAACAAAAAGGTCAAAACAAGTGGGAATAGGACATTGCTGAACCTGGCTAGTATAGATATAAAATCTTACCTAAGGGTCTTAATCCTAAAATGACCAGTGTGACAAGCTCCATCAACTTGAGTGAGCCTATGGATCCATCCCAGCTGACTCCTCTGCTAGTAACACTAAATCCTCCTACTCTTCCCTAACAGCAAAGAGATTTGCTTGCAACCTTGAGAAATTAGGGAAGGAAAGGATTAACACACTTTATTCAAAACCATTATCAACTGAGCCCAAAGTTGTTTCTGGCCATTACATTTAGAAAAAATGAGTAAAGAATCTCAGTGTTAAGTAGGAAAAATAAAATCTCATAAAAATTTTTTTTTAGTCTGTGCTATTTAAAGTAACCCATATTACTAAAATCCTTGCCTGCCCTTACTTAGTAGCCTTTCAAAACAAAACTGGAAATGAAATAGACTTACTAGAAAAAAAAAAACAACCCTCTTCAAATTTTGAAAAACTTAATCACAAATCCTCCAAAGGAGTAAATCTCCCATGCATTTGTACACTGTTGCTGGTTGGGATACTCAACACTAGGTTGTAAGGGCACCTGTGGCTTGAGTGGTAGTGGCAGGTGCTGGAGTTTTGACGTCCAGTGTGACTTCAGGGAGCGAAGGGAAGTTGAAACATTCAGGGATGAAACAGCAACTGTCATAAAAGAAAAGTGAAAGAGAGGGAAGAAAAGAAAAAAGTAATTTGGTCATTATACACTCTGAAACTTCTGATTCTAAAGGGATTCTTAAGAAACTTCTCAAGTGAGTAGCCAGAAGTCTAATGGCTCCTTGAAAAAAAACATACAAAGGCACTGAAAAGAAAGGAATGAATTACCCGTAAAAGAATTCATAACATATCTGACTGATGCTGCTTCAGATGGGAATGTAATTTATGGGTAGAAGATAAAATGGAGGAGTTTGGTAAGATTAAGGGTTTTTTTTCAAGTTTTATAGAGAAACATTCTTAAGAACATTAGGAAATTTTAGTGAATCACTGACTTGAATTGAATCTACATTTCTCTGAAAGCAAACCAAATACTGATAATGCACATCAGATGTGCATTATGTGGGGAAGAATGTTAAATCTGTTACTTGTTATAAAGGATTTTTAAAAATTTTTTAACGGCCAGCTAAGATTTATCTCCTTATAATCCTGAAGTTATATGTGCATAAAATCTAACAGTGCGTATGTTTACACACAAACACAAACAAAATGTGAAGAATAGCTTCTATCTGCTATTTGTCATCCTATGATCTTGGTAGAATATTTACCACACTAAGAGGTATAAAAGAGTCATCTCAAGGAGATAGTCCTTGTTCCTAACACTTTGCAGGTAAGTACCCTCTGTATCCTGCAAGAGGTTGCAGATGTACCTCTGAGCCTATCACCCAGGTTCACAAGCCAGTGCAGAGATTTAAAAGGTCGTTCCATCAGCTTTAATGTCTCCTTTTAACTATCATCATTGTCTGATACTCCACATTGGGAAGAAGCATCTAGGAAGTTGAGACAATATTTGCTTAATGAAAATAAGGTGTTCTTCACTGATTTTGATGATCTACTTTGTACCAAATAAGGAGTTTCCCAAAACTTCTGATCAGACACCACCTGGCTTTTATGTATCTTACCTGCATCTTCCTTCATAAACTTTTGAAAGAGTACTTGCATATATTTATGATAAAATGCTGGTACGTATCCAGGGTAAATTTAGGATATTAGTCAGTATCATTTCCATAAGATTGCTCATGGGATAAAATCAATAGAGGGTGCTGAAGGGGGGTACAGGGAGGGAAAAAAAGGAAAATTCACAAATCTGGGTCAGATAGGAGAATAGTTTTCTCTATACTGAAAAAAGCACAGTATAATTCCTAAATGCTGAAGCAGGATGTACCATGTGATGGGAAGTGTCCTGGTTGTCTTTATGAAGCTGCTGCATTTTGTTGATGGGCAAGATGATATGTAAGTGTGAGCTTTTGACTTCTTTATGCTTGTCTCTCTGGAGGTGAAATAGTTAAGCCAGTGGAACTAAAAAGAATAGATGAGGTCAAAGTGCTGGAGAGAGGAAATAAAACACTCCCTGTTGCTGATGATAAGCTGTACAGAAAATTCTTTCACCAACTATTTGTCTTGCACCTAAAACCTTGAAGAATTATTTCTAGCTATAAAGAGTTTTAAGTCGATGGACAAGGCTAGCTTGGTTCATGAGTCCAGTGGGTAATGCACTACCTCCCCATTGATAAGGAAGCACAGATGTCACCACCTGGCTTAATAGTGACCTGTGTTTTCTTTCTGCCAAAATCTGCTGAGCACAGGCAGCTGAATCAAGGTTGTTCCTCCCACAACAGATGAAATCAGGAGCTGATGTCATTATTCTTATATATGAGTTCAGTTTTCTATGGCTGGTAATACAGTTGTCCTCTAGCACTCATCCAAATTGATCAACAATGTTCAGAAGACTATTATTTTCTCTGGAAATTATTTTACTCTGGAGATCTGTCAGAAACTTATCTGGTTGTAATTAATCTCTGAGGGCTCAAAATTACTGATAGGCTGTAAATGAAACAGCAGTCCATTGACTAAAAGACATAATTATGGGAAAGTTTCCATCATGCTAATTGAACCACACACCTTATTGACAAAACTGAGACTTTTCTTGTTTTGGACACTATGGACTTTAGCCTTTGGGAACACAACAGAGCCCTGTTTTATGTTTCACACATGTGCATTGTGCAGAGGAGTAGTGTGACCACACAGGAGCAAGAAGAGCAGATGGGACAGATCGAGAAGTCATATCAAGTAGGAAAATGCCATGTGTACTTTTTGGACCAACCACATTGAAAAAGGAAAAGATTTTCATCTATTTTAATATCTCTGGAACAAAGCAAGTGAAACACCTACAGTGTATAACAGATGCACAAATTTACCTTGGGTGATTAATGTATTTTGAACACAGAACTGTCATCTCAGATCCTATATGTTTTTATCCGCTTTGGTGCTGCACACCTGTGGTTTGTTGATAAAGCATTTGCTCTGCAATGAAAACTGCCAGGTTTAGTGCTTTTGCCCCTTAATTACCATCTCACTTCATACATATGTGCACATACATAGACACCAGAAGTATGCTCAAATAGAGTTACAAAAACTAAAAAACAATGAGAAGGAAAAGGAATAATGAAATACTGGTCCTGTGTTTGGCCAGGATAGTACTACAGGGCTAGGCTAATGCACTGCTCATGGACAGTGTGTGCTAAGCAGCCTTGAGGATATGTGAGAAACATGGAGGATGGCAAGCTTGACCCATAGCTCTACAGTATCATCATATGCCTTTCCACAGTCACACCTCTGACTGGGATATATTGTAAGCTTCAGAACAAATTGAACAGTAACCAGTCATCAAAGTGTAGGACCACAACTGCTCGTGTTCAGGTAAGCACAGGAAGACTTGTAACAACACAACAAAAACCCAGGTGTTGGACCAAACAGTAAGTTGGAATAATACAAAAAAACTGAGGGTCAATTTTTCTTTTTATCTCCCGAATGTTGATATGCTTTTAAACCCCAGAAATTGTCCCATCTAACTTAAGAAATCAATTTTTACTTTAAATATGAAACTTTCATTGATTTTCACTTCAGAAGACTACATATTTCTAGTATAACTATTACCACTGCATAACAATTATAAAGAAAATATAGCACCTTTTTGCGAAGGTACTAAAATTGCAGATCTGGACATTTAAGCTTGGTATGTAGTTTGCACCATCCTAGCAAACAACATTGCTCACTGAAAAATGACTATGCAGTTCTTGTGAGCTAACCTCCGTGAAACAATAACTCTGCTATAGCTCATAGTCCATAATATTGGCCACTGCATTTGTGCGACATGATGTTTCATGACCTATCAAACCAAATCACTGTCATAACCATAGATATACATGCATGCCTGCAATTTCTGGAAATTATTTCAGTAAAAGATTTACATATCTTAAGACTTACTGTTAAAATGCTCATATTGTAGTTGACAATTATTAAAAATAGATACAACTGTATATTTGAAGTGTATTTACATACCTGCATGTTGTCATCACAGCAGGGGAGACATACAAGCTTAATTTGATCATTATTTGATTATAACGTGGATTGTTTCTCTTCTTCAGAATGGCTAGAGTTAACTCACACTGCAATCTTAAATCACTACGTGAGGTCTTAGTTGCTGCAGCTGTACTATTGAAGGTGCACAGGAAGCTACACAGCAACAGAAAGAAGAAAATTAAGAAAAAATTCCTCTTAAAACACAGCAAAATGTACCAGGGAAAATTCCTCACCTCTCTTGGAAAACTTAGTTCTTTTATGTATGTGTGCATGTGAGTGCATGTTCACTCTCCAGTTTTCATTAAACTACAGCTTCTTGCCCAGGTTGTTGGAGAGGCAAGAGATGGCAGTATTGACACATCTATGAAAGGCAGCAGTTCATTGACTAAACTAGAATATTAGGATTCTTCTTTTTCACATTTCATTTTTATAGTTTCTTTTTTGTGTGTTTTTTCCCCACTTTCAACACATACTTTCTAAAGAAACCCTAAAACCACAAACCAAAAACACCCCAATGCTCTCCCCACCATTCCCCTTCAAAAATTCTCCTCTTCTGCCCCTGTGGAATCAAAGGAAATAAATAGGTAGGACAATCTGGAAAGATTTTCTGGTATGTTGAAATGAAGAATCAAAAACAAACAAAAGCACAGGGAGAAGGAAAGGGGGGTGGAAGGAAGCAAGCATGATAAATTACTGATCACTAAATGGAATTGTTTCAATCAGGAGCTTTAAAAAAAAAAGGGGGGGTGTGGAACAAAAAAGAATGAACTTGCTTCTTTCCTTGATTCTAGCTTTTTGCAAGAAGATCAAAGAGATTTATGACCTGTGTCTTTTCGAGTCTGATGCCAGAAAAGAACATGTTCTCATTAATAGTCATTTTCTCATCAAAATAGGGCTTTTATGCAGACAATGTGCAAAGCTTTTATAAAGCTGATTGTTGACAAAATTTTCAATAAGTTTCAGTGCAATGAATGGCACACAGAGAACAAAATTAAAAGGGTGGCTGATAACTTTTATACATTCTGCAGGAAAAATGAAACCTGTCTTAAAACCAAACCCCACCAGTGAAATCTTGTCACACTGTGTGAGCTTGCAAGGAGAGAACCTCAATGTTTTTGGACGGTCTTTGGAGTAAAAATAAAAGCAGTCAATTTTTTCTGTTTCTCTGAACTTTAGTAAAACTTTTTAAAACTGGAATCCTTGAGAGAATGAAGTTTTCTCTTGAGATTTCCTGTACATCCAGGTTTCAGCTGAGTTAGTAATACAGGCAGCTGGGGACAATCTCCCATGGTATATTACTGCATAATTAGTCACAATATGGGGATTTTATGCCTCCCACTGCAGACTCCAGAGACCAGATACTGGGTAGAACGGGCCATTTGTTTGTTCTGGTATACTGGTCCTTGTTATCACATAGCCATTCTCACTCTGTTTAGATAGTGTCTTCTAATCCTAAATAATAAACCAATCTGCAACTATGAAATCAACACGCAAAACTAGTTTCAGCCACAGAGGAATATAAAAGAGGGAGGCAATGCATTTGGGTTTGAAGTTGGGGTGAGGACCTGGTCTGAGTCTTACCTTCAGTGTGGTCCACGTTCCAGCAGCAAATCCAGCTGAGACGATTTCTGCTCCTTCCTTCCCCCAGAAACTTGTTCCCTGGTTCTGCTTATTGACCTGTTTTTCTTCTACACTCTAATCTGGTGCTGTGATGATGTCTGGTTTAAAAAATGTATCAATCTCTCCTCTAAAGTAAGATTTTGCTGTTCTTGTTTTCTAAATCAGCATTTTTTACAAAAGCAGTTTAAAGAACTGTAATGAAGAAGTAGTAACTTCTTATGAAAACATGGAACTAAGCTGAAACAGACTTGAGCAGAAGCTTAATGAATCATCATTCCCACACCCTGATATTTAGTATGGGACTACATTTGTTGTTGTTGTTGGTTATTTTATGTTTTGTTAAGTTCTTTGATAGGGGAAAACTACTGGACCTATGGATGTGTTAAATCCCACCAAATTTTTGTAACGCTTCAGTATTAGGGGAACTGCAAAATGGACACAGCATGGCGTAGTATAAGGTCTACAGTATAAGGTCTACAGCATTACAGATGTAACCCATCTGGTGCAAAAATAGTTTTCAGGTATTTCTGCATGGTGCAGTTGCTCTTGGATGGGTTGGAACCAAGCCCTGGTCTATGGCTAAAGAAGCAATAGAAGCTTCTTGAGTTTCTGAGCATTTTGCCTGGCAGAAAAGTGGCTTTAATATAGACTCTCTCTGTAGTGCACATGCATGCATGTATGTATATAAAAATATATCTATGTTCATATTTGTGAGCACATACACATATACATATATATATATATACATATATGTGTGTGTGGTTTTAGGGCTTTACTGTACACCAGGCCAGTGAAAAGCAAAATAATTTTGAAGGCCATATTTTTTTAATTCTGTCTGTCTCTTGTTTGCCTAAGAGTTCTTTTATTGTCACATCCTGACCTTTCGTACAAAGGCAGTAGCAAACAGGTAATCGTGGAAAAGAAAAGAAAAGCTGTCTATTAACTTGATTTGCCACTGGAAGAAATATAACATCAAATTATGCCCTCAGGAAACACCAGTGGCTCAGTATTCCTGCAGCACTCAGCCATACACACATATGCCTTTCTCCTACTGCACTTATTCCTCTATGCCATAATTTGCCACATTTTTGTTCAAAGGAAACATAGGTCTGCTTGCATCAGGTCTCTACTTCTCTTTGCCTAGGGGAATTCTCTTCATCCCATTTGAGGAGCTCCTGTCTCCCACCATGGCAGCCAGTAGGGACCCATTTGCCATACTAGTTTAGACTCCAGGTAATGGTGCCAGGGAAGAGATACTTGCCTATATCACCAGCTGCTGTAGGTTAGGGTAGGAAAACACTGAAATTGGAAAGCTCTACAGCATGCAGTACCTAACCACAGGAGCTTTCACCTGAGTAACTAAGCTACTTAGAATTATTTTAGGTGTGCTTATGTCAACCTCCAGGAGAGACTGGGCTGCCAGAGAGGCTGGGGTGGAGGCAGACTGGAGGAGACTATGACAATCTCTAGCTCCAAAGCTTGTTTTCTTTGGCTGGAAGAATGTAAGTAGTAACATCCAGTAATGAACTGAGGAGAAACACTGTTATCATTCCCAGCCCTTAAGGAACTTGCTAGACAAGAAGACAAGGAAATACTTGTCTGTAGATCTGATGTAAAGAGAATGTGAGAAGGATTTAGGCTAGCTTTCTTTTCTTCAGCACGTTGTTCAGCATATCTTCAGCATACTCATTTCAGTACCACAGAAAGCATTTGGCTGACAAGAACTTGAAGGACAGTAGAATATCTGGACTGCACCAGTGTCCTTATTTAGAAACCGTTGCAAGTATAATAGGCTCGTCATAATAACTCCTAGTGTTCAACATTTTTCTACACCATCAAAAATTCCTGACTTCATCACATTCAAATTTCATCAACTGGCAAAAGTGACATCAGTAAATAGCAGCCAGGAAGGATGTATAGTAACAAGCAAAGATGGGGTCAATAGCTGAAGCAATCAACCAAGCACCGTACAGCTATGGAAAGAGGAAGGGGAAAGTTCTGTGAATGCTGACAAACATTTAGTGCCAATAAACCTTTTCCTTCACACCCCTCCCCCACCCCGCCCCCCCATGCACTGCTGCAGAATTCTAACTGCACAAACTTAATGCACCAGGATCCACCAGGAGATGAGTTTTCTGTAAGAATGATGCATCACAATTGGCTGAGTGGTATAAGGATGCTAGGATTTAAGAAATGCTGTAAATACTTTCAAATACAGAGCCTGGATATAGCTTGATGAAATTAAATTTATGCATCATTATAAGTATCACCAGGAAAATACTCTTGTACCGTCGCTGTGTTATAGCAACATAGCTGTGAACATATTGGCACTAGATGACAGTCAAGCCATTTTAGCTTCAAAGAGCAAAGTCATTGTCCCAAACAAAGTGAAAGAAATAATAATTTTAACTTTTTTGGTTTTTTGTAAATGGGTGCTGAGCTTCATTTTCAGGTCACGGTGATTGTTACAGAGTTTCTTTTGAAAAAATTCACTGTGCTTTAGAATTTCCACTATCCTTTTCAGAAAATTACTACATTTTTACACCCTTAACAGTTATTTGGAAAGGTAGAGATGCATGATAGATGAACTCTTATTGAAGTATATGTTAATGTATTCATATAAAAACATGCCCTCAAAACAAGATGCATAGCTTACAATACCTGCACCCATAGTCATGGACATACTGCCGAGTGCACTTTTTTTAAATAGAAGTAGGGTTAGAAGAATTAATGTTGTGCTCCTTCATTTCAGAGCTTCCATAATAGAAGCAGGTAGTTGACTTATATATGTTGTGATTTAGGAACAGAAGACGCTGAAGAGATTGCACATATATTAATTTGTAAAATGAAACAGTGAGTTACAGAATCTTCTTTAACATTTCTGATATGGAAGTGAGATCAGTCCAACAGTTCAGACATGTATTTTATAAGAGGGATGAATAGATGAGTGTCCTTATAATATTCAAAAGTCTCCATATAGGACATTTTATACATGGAGTTAAAATGTTTGAAAGTAAAAATATAGGCCATCATCTCAATATTATAGCTGGGCAAACCAAGGCTCAGGGAATGAGGCTGTGTGTATGAGAAATGATTTAGCCGGTATCGTACAGGAGAGCCCTGTTTGAGTCAAAGCTGGAACTCAGCTATCCTACCTGATTTCTATCAGATTTATATTTGCTCACCAACATGCAGGGGGAGAACAGTAAGTCCTTTTCTTGTTTGTTTTTATTCTTTGTTTGTGTCATGGTTTCTGGGATTTATCCCATAATAGATCAATTTATTTTGCAAAGCATTCTTTCATTTTCATTTTTATTTTAAACTGGTGACTTCTTTTTGCAAAGGTAGCATAAGACTACACAGATATTGTTTTGTCCATCCATCTGTCTAAGCCTCAGGGCCTGATTGTCATTTTCACTGAGACTACTTTATACGGCTCTAACCATGTCAATGAACCTTACAGTCATGGCCATAAATGTAATTTACACCTACTTGAAAGCTCCTGTGCCTTGCCAGAAAGATGTATCTTAGGAAGAAAGAGGCTCTAATACACTTTGAAATCTAAATGTTGATCTCTTTTGTAGGAGCATTACTTGTGTATTCAGCTGCACAGTCCAGAAGATGTAGGCAACCTGCTGCTACTGATAGGAATACTATAAAGCATCTCCTAATCCAAAAAATTATAATGGTCATTCGTGCTAGGTCATAAGGCAGTGACAAGAAGGAAAGAGCTGTGGAGGAAAAATAAAAATCAACATCTGGAATGTTGATCTGGAAAACACTCCATCCTCATTATCGTTTGTTACTGTAATAATGAAGTAGAAATACACCCAAACGATTAAAATCATCTCCATCACAAGATGTCATGACAAGTCCTCATAAGTAACTGGACATGAGCTGGAGTTATAAGTCTACATCATCTTTCCAGTACACTTGGTTCAAAAGGGAAGCCTACCATGGACCTGCCAAGGTATATTCTATGCCCACCAATCACTCTGAGAAGGCTGTTGGATCAAGACATGTTGCTGATCTAAAGGACTATGGTGGAGGCTACCTTCCCTTATCTGCTGGAGTCATTCAGGTTCTTTATTAAGCTCTCTGTGGTCAACTTCTGTCCATTCAAATTTGCTGACCAACTCTACTATCAGAATCAATAACCATAGAATTCATCCACAACATGTCTGATATTTCCAAACTGAAAACCACAAAATGTAAAAAATATTTTACAGAACAAAGATAAAGTAGACTTTTCTAGACTTCCAGTGTCTACATATACAAAGAAGAAATAAATGTATGAAGAAGTATTATAACGGTTATCTTGTAACAGATGTATCTGTCTCATCTGGTAAACTATCTCTAGCATTGGTCAATAGAAACAGGTGCAGAATATTCTCTCCTAGCTACTTACAAAAGAAAAAAAGAAAAAAAAAATTACATACAAAACTATACTAACAGCCAGACTATGAAATTAAATATTCTTTCAAATTATTTTACTGAGCTTTTCTTTTCTTTTCTTAATCCTCCATGGTATTTATGGTATCTTATACCTCAGTCATATCGAGTGTCAAGGAGTTCCACAGTCCATTTATGAATAATGTTTTCACGTTGATTAGTCAATAATGTGCTGGCTTTCAGATTCAATGAATAGTTACTTCTTCTTCTGGGTGGCCTACTGTCTCCACCAGCCGGAATGAGACATATTTTTACTTTACCTTCTTTTACATGTCTCACAATTCTGTCAAATCACAAGTCAGAATCAAACAGGTCACTGAAATGGCAGTCTGTGCCATTTTCTCATTTTCTGATATCGCTGGCGAGTCTGTATCTCAGAAAATTCAATAGAAAGCTCTCCCAGTTTTTCTGAAGCTGATGAGACCTAAGCCCAATGACTGTGAAGCTAGTCAGGTACTTCACAGTGTCTTTACACTGGGAACACCTGTAAGAAGTAGCCAGATTAAAAAGTTGAAATGATCTTATAAAACTGACAACTAAGGGATCTCCCTCAGAAACACTGGAGCCCATCCATGCATGGGCAAGGTGAGAGCAAAATTTTTCCAGACCCAAATCTGACACTTGAACGATTTTTCTCTGTTCTGAAGCTAGGATTCCTCAGTTGCAATCAAACTTTCTCCTTTTCTACAGAAAGTGGTTTATCCTTTCATTAGATATATCAGCGGAAAGGCAAAGGTTTTGGCAAGGAATAACACTTTAAGTATCTTTCCCAAACACCAAGTCCTCTGTTAAAACCATGATTTTAGGCAAGCATATCCAGTGAGCATCCAAGTTAGGTGCAGGCCATACCTCCTCACTTTAGTCTCACGAAGCAGAAATTAACAGAAATTTCTCAGCCTACTTCTTGTAGCCTCTAAAATATGCCCATAACTTTACTTTCTGGTCTGCTAATATTAACTATTCCAGCTTAAAGACCTCCTTGGAAATGTTAGTCACAGTTGAGAGTTCCTTATCTGCCACGCAAACTGGGATATCATTAGTTCTCTACAGAAATCTTCCCGCTGGGGACAGTGTTGCAATGCTAACAGCAGCCCAGACTCTTGAAGTCAAGCCTGAATTCCCAGCTTTTTCATTATTGGTGTCATATATTGTGTGACCCTCGGCAAGGCACTTAATTTTTCCTTCTGAACCTGTAAAACATGGTAATAATGTTTCCTTCCTCACACGTTTCCTCTGGCTTGTCTGTTTGAAACCTCAGTCATGTAACGGGCTCAGTGTTGGAAACGACCTACTGTAAGTTAATTGCAAGATCACAGTTATAGATTGTAAAATTGTAGCAGGAAGGACTTGTGATCTTTTTTATAACATCTGTCAGACTGGGGCCCTGATCTTGACTGAGGCCTCTAGACCCCAACTTAGGTTTAAGCTAGTAAAAATAATAATATTACACCTAGTATTCATGTTATGGGAACAGATATACTGTATGGCTTTTGTCTTCTAACTGAGTCTCTTCCAGACCACAGTACATTTTCCAGTCAAGGCTTTTTGTTCGTTTGTTTGTTTGCCCGTTTTTGATTCTTTTTATGTATCTTCTCAAACCTCAGCAGGCTAAACTCTTAGCAGAGACTGACCAAATTAAAATTGATATCACCTATATATATAACTACTTATTATTTATTAGTTCTTTTTATTATTAGTTATTATTAACCATTTGATTATTCCATTCAGAATAGAAGATGCAGCAAACAATGAATTAAGATCAGAGCAAGCTATAAACATCATATTTTTCTAATTTCTCTCTCTCTCTGTGTTCTTTCAGTTATTTCCCTCCAGCACCTGTTTTCATGCCAATAAGCCACTTTCCCATCAGCAGGACTACCCAATAATTTGCAGCAAATTTCCTATCCAACAGTTTGTAGTAAATATGGCCGTGAACAATGAAGGAAAACTTCGTTCTTGCTGTAGCATTCTGTCTTTTTCTATATAAAAGAGAGAAAGCAATGATGAAAGAGGAGGGGGGGAACCTTAAATCATAAGCTCTCCACACGTGTAAACCCAGTACTTAGTATACAGCCTCGTCACCTTGACATTTATTCAGCTTGCTGGAGAAGCGTGTGCCCTCAGTCAAAGCTAATTAACACTTAATTGACTTTATGAGAATTTTGTTCAGCAGTTCTGATTTGCCACTCATCATGAAACATGTAGCTGTAACTTTTGAGAGCTCAGCAGTTGTGGGAGGTTTGGCAGGTGTCAGGGGAGTCGGAGAGCGAAGGGGGAAAGGGGAGTGTCGGAGTTTCTGAGTTGCTCTTTTTCCTTTCTCTGTCTCTCATTGAAACAGATACAAGGGCACAAGAGTAACAAAATAAGGCATTCAATAAATTGTCATTGTAGATACATTTTATTTAGCTAAAAGCACAATTTACAGTAGTTGAAGTTTGATTGATCTGTTGATAAACACTAATGTTTTGCAGTTGACAATTTTTCCATGTTAATTTCCTTAACTTTGGCAGTCCTGGCTGGCAGGGCCCTATAAATAGTATCAGTGTCATCATCCTTTTTAAGTTATTAATGAGCCATCGTGTTTATAGAGGTTGGGATTTGGGGACAGGCTGTGCTTGACTGCAGTTTCTGACATTGATGCGTTAGCAGTTGGAACTGGGTCTGGATTAGAACAAGTAGGGGAAAAAATGGAAAAGGCAAAGGCAGAAAGAAGCTCGGCAGTAGCCAAATGCATTTGGAGTGGACAAGAACTGTTAATAATTAAAAGATAATTAAAAGTATATAGAAAATTACAGGATGCCATGCGCAATCTGCTCTGATGCTGCTGCCACTTGAAATACACATCTGACTAATTATAATTTCACCTGTGATAGAAGATCCTTTTATTTTCAGCCCTTCTTCCCACTGTATTATGCCTTAGCCTATGTCCAGACTTTCATGATTGCCAAGGACTGACAAGACACTAGAGAAGACATGACTAATTAACTAGGCCAAGCTATCTACTGGCTGGATTCGCAGCAACTCCAGTCAAAGCTGCCAAACATGTAAGTACATGTTTGGATAAGGATGTCCTTCTCCAATTGCGATGTTCTAATGAGCTGTTAAATATTTGCCTAGTATTAAGTAGAAGGTGCTTTGTGTTAGGAAGAAGCATGGTGTCACTATTTTGTATCCCTTAAAAAGTCAGTGCATCTGCCTCTTTTGTGTAGATGGGCACATAGGCTCTTCCTCCACTGAGTAAATGACAAGCTTATGACATTGTGATGGCCTCCAGACTCTTTAAGAAATGCTGGGAGTGTCCTTAATGCTACAGTAGGATGACACATGCCAGGAGAAGAACCTCTTTTCTTCTCACAGGGCCACCAACAATTCCGGGTGCAAATCACTTTGCTGGACAAATGTCAGCTCTGATTCATCTTCTGGCAGAATATACATGATATGGCCTGCCTGAACCATTTTGCACTCTTTGGAGCTTCCCCTTTTTCCTTTTTCGTCTTCATTACACTTACAGAGAAATATATTTTGTTTGTAATTAATAGGATCTTTTCCTTATATATATGTACGTGTGTGTGTTTATGAACATATGTATGTGCGTTTATATGTATGTATGTACCCCACACTAGCACAAACACATATGCATGTATATAGACAAATCCAAAGTTATGAAAACAAGTCAAAATTTATATAAAAAACCAGGTGTGACAATATTTACATTTTAAAAAGTTATGAAAACCTTTCTACCATGAAGAATTGAATTTGTAAACAAAGGTCTAGAAGAGACCACTTACATCACAACATAGAAAACCTTGCAATCAAAAATAACCATGAGCACGTGGATAAGATTTCTTTTATTTCTAACATTATTTAATGATGTATTTACACTGGTGGGGTGTGTTTGTTTGTTTGTGTGTTTGTTTGTTTGTTTGAATTTGGATTAGGAGTGTATTTCTCAAACAAATTCCACCAGCTCCTCAGCAGCTCTACACTCACTCCTGTTGATCTTCACCACCTGCCAAGGCAGACATATCCTAGCAGATATATGATTTTATGGTTGTCTAGGCTTCCCCTCTAGTCAACAAACAGAGATAGACCTCTTCAAGGGTATTGCATCCCACTCACTGTTCATACTTACCTGAAAAAGAAATAAAGCTTCTGTTCAGAAGCTGTGTTTCAGAGAAAGCATGAAGTCTAAGAACTATTCATTGATGAATTTGAGACAGACTTCTGCTAAGCATCTAGGTTTTCTTGCATCACCTTTCTGAGATACCAAATTATCCCAGTGCACACAAAAAAAAACCAGTTTAGTGTGGATTTCCTTTTGGGGATCAAGGGTGTAAAGTTTAGGCATTCAAGCACAAATTTTTTTAGGAACAGATGTTCTTTGTTTTAGCTATAAATTCTCTGAGAAAGAAACTGTATTTTTTGTATGTATAGTACCCAACACAATGACATCTTCATTAAAGAAACAGCTTGAAGACTGGTACTAATATAAATATTAGTATTCAGGGGTGAATAATCTTTTCTGGGCTAGGAGAAGGAAACCTATATCTTAAGGATAAGAGTAAAAAAGCACAACTTCCCTATTTGCCATGGTATCAAATGGTTAATTTGGTTGTGTGGTATATGGTAGAAGATTCAATTAAAATCTCCATGAAGAATGGAAAATGCCAGTCTAGAATCCAATATGGATTGAAACTTAAGCTTCAGGGCTGCAAGAAACACCCCAAAGAACAATTGTGAGCTCTTACACTTTTTTTTTTTCAGTTTAATTTATTTATTTTCCACAGAACCAAGCAGTAGAGCATACATCCAGTACCTCAGGCAACTTACTCCACCTTACTGCAGTAAAAGATTCATAGGGAGTTCAATTATAGAATGATTGGCTAATTTCAATAGCTTGTTTTAGCTATTAAGCCCTCCACATAGACTTTATGAATGTTCTAATGAATACCTTGCTAGACTTTCAGTGTAATGAAATTTGTATTAAAACACTATAAGAAGTGTCCTGCAATGTAAGGTCACTTCCATTTGTTCTCATTACAGGCCTAGAAGGACAAAGGAAGAGAAGGAGAATATCTAGTTCTTTTTTTTTTTTTGGCTGCAGAAGGGATGTTAACTTTGAGCACATAACTTGCAACGTTAACTTGCAAGTAACAACAGCATCATTGGCTTATGGTGACCTAGGAGACTGTTGTGTAATATTGCTAAACTGAGCTAGACTGAACAAATCCACCCATTACTTTATCTTCAGGTAGTAGTACAAATGCAATTTCAGAACATGAGATTGAGTTACAGTAGTTGAGGGGTGGTGGAGGATTCATAACAGCTGGTACAAACCAAGGATAAATGAGGAAGGGCATGATTAGTATCAAATGATATGTGAATACCTATCTGTTAGTCAGTGCAAAGAGAGACATGAGAATTTCAAGAACATTTATACCATTTGAGAAACAGAGTACAATGGGATCCTGACTCACAGCAAAGGTCAGGAGAGTAATACAGAAACAATATGCCCAGCAGCCTATCTTCAAAATGTGGACCTGTGAGAAGTTACTGCCCAGACAGCAAAGGTGTGGAATAATACTGGTAAAAAATATGCATTTCAGTACACCAATTCATATATTTTAAACAACTAACTTTGTTATTCATGCAATCAATATATTAATAATCACTTATTTTTGTGGCCAATGAAGAACAAGATTCCAGTATGGTAGGTCCTGCACAGATGTGTGATCAGACACAGTCACTGCTTTAGTTAATTTCTGGACTGTTTCATATGGACTGATGCTATGGCTTTATCTGAGCTGTAGTATTGCGGAAGTATTAGGGCGTTGTCTATACAGAGGTGAGACACTTGCAAAATTATCCTAATTTAACTTTTAAACTGGATTATTTCAATCTCATTAAACTGTCATGTGGATCTCTGACTGAGAATTAAAGTGATCTGATTTTCATTTTGCTTGATTCACTTCCAAAGTTACACTGAATTAAAGCCAGTTGAATTTTTAGTAAGTGTCCAAACAGAGACCTTAGTTCATTCCACAATAAATTTACTGTTAAATGCAGGCTAAATTACTGAATGGGTCTATGCAGACAAAAGCAAGTATGGAACAATCTCAAGTTCACTATATAGAGGTAAATATTAATCAATCATTAGAATTATTTGTTAAATGCCTTCCTTGTTTGACCATGCAACAGGGAGAAAAGGATTACATACATATGGTCAGATATACTAGTTCGGCTGATAAACTATTACATTTTTATGATGGATGGTGTTGTCTCATGACCTAGCAACTTGAAGTCACACAAAGATGTATAACAATAAGGTTAGTTTTTTTAAACTTTGGAACCAGATACAGATTTATGAAATCTCCTTTCCCCTCCCCTCCCCCCTCCTCTCCCCTCCCCCTCCACCTTGGGATACTTACATCTTTGCAGTGCTCAAGGTCTCTCTTCCCTCCACCTGTTTGCATTGTTCTGCCACGCACATGCTGCTGTGCATGTGCTTCTTCCACATGAATTATCTCCAAAATCTTCATCTGACTCCATGTCCAGGACACTGTAGCTGTGTAAGTGATTGGCACTGAAGATGATTTAAGGACTCATTTGGTTTTGCTCTGAAATGGATGAGAAGTGCTCAAATGGCTCCATGTTATATCTTTACTGTGGAGCAACTATAAACACCTGAAGGCAATAAGTGAAAGGCGAAGAGCAATGGCTTCATACACGCCTCAGAGTAGATAGCAAGCACTTGCCAAACATCTACGTTGGGGTTCCTGTAAGTAAATGCAACTATTACAGTGCTGACATCTGCTTCCAAGCCAGTCACTGTAGGCTGTTTAGAGGAGAGAAAGGGGCACTTCAGTGTGAGAATCATCTAATGACAGAATAGATGTCTAAAACTATGTCTCAGAAATGCTTGTTTCTGTCTGCTGATTATGCAAGAATGCAACATGCCTATCTTAGGTATACAGAGCTAGTACAGAGAAATAAATCTTACCTTTTTAGTTTGATTGTCTCGCTGCTATGCTGCATTATTGGGTTATTTTGTCCCTTATGATATATTACAGCCTTATTTGCCACAAGTGAGAAATGATCAATGCATGACAGTCTCCTGTAAATTAATTTTGAAGATGAAAATATTCTTCAAGTTCAGTTTCCTCATAATATGGAGTGCCATTTGCTCAGTTGTTGGCTTTTATGCATTTACATGTATAACAATACACCCTGTCAATAATGCCTTTCCTGAAAGGTGTTTCTGGAAAGAATGAATAAGTCACAAAGTGGTGGAGGAAGTGATTTTAGACAGGTGATCATTACCTGAATAAAAATAATATTTATTCTTACAGTTGATATTAGGATAAGGTGGTCATGAGACTTATGCTGATATTCAGGTCATCCTGGTTAGGTTTTGTTCAGCAATTACTCAAAACCTAAGTATCTGACTAAAGTCTGTTCCACTCGCATCTAAACTCTGACTCTTTGGTAGGGGGGAAAGGAGCTGCAGCCCCAAATCATATGTTACAGCTCCTAGAAAGTAACAATATTCTGAAGCATGTACTTTCCTCTGAAACTATATTTTTCTATCCAGTTCCAGAAAAGCATGACACTTCCCCCTGGAACGCATAACCATACTCAGGTTCTATTCCTTTTTTATTGTTTGATCAATTCATGGGGTTGAAAGCCAACAGAATTTACACTTAATAATATTTACAATTTTTGCAGAGTTTTGAGTCTTCAGAGGATTTTGCAAACATTGGCTGTGGGGTGTGACAAAAGCTTCTGAAGAGGTCAAAATAAGAAGCAAATATTGTCTCAGAGAAAACAAAAAAAGAGGGTTTAGTTTCTGCACTTATTTTTTCTTTCTGACTGCAGCATCCATCATTGTGGAGACTAGTCTGCCGTTGTTAACAGATATGACTGTAATAATTTTCCACCTTTTTATTCAAGTTCTGGACAAGTGACCAAAAAGTCCCATTTGTTTTTGCAAAATATTATCCAGCACTGAAAAAAGTCTTCTGACATATCTTCTAACGTTAGAAGGAACAGCCTTACATCTCCTAAGCTACATCTCAACTGCCTTTAATATTTCTCAGGTGAGGGCAGAGGAGAAAAGATACCTTTAGGACCCCGTTATGGACCTTTAGATTAAGCCGTAGAGGTTTTTGTGCAGGGATGGGCATACTTTATTGTGTCTCAACCATCAGAGTTATGCAGAGTCATTGTGGCATGGATTGATCTTGGTCACTCTGCCTTCCTTCCCCTGCTTGATCCTATTGTATAAAACAAGAATTCACTACCTCTCTGTTAACATCAATGGTCCCACATGAGATCCCACTTTTTATTGACTAAATTAATTTACAGCCTCTTAAACTGACAGAAATAATGTGTGGTAAACACCATTAAATCAGAATTCTTCTCTTGCCACTCTCAGTAAGGGTATTTCTTCTGCACACTGACAATTTCCCAGACCATCATATGCACATGTGTATGACTACTTATACCTCATGGTATGGTTTAACTCCGAATCTGAAGCCAGCATTGAAAGGTCTTAGTTAATTTTATTATTTTTCCCAAATCTGAGTCACCTTGAGAAAGGTTATACTGGGACATAGGCTTTGTATTCACTTGTCCTCTCACAAAAGAGATGTTTGTGTCACCAGGGATATTAGAGACAATAGTTGCCTGTTCAATGAACTACATCCTCTTCAAGAAAACCTTAGCACTGCAAACAAACCCAGGCAATTATTAACTTGGTGATGCTAATTCTAACCGTGAAGTAAGCCGATTTGGCTAGAAAAAGGAGAATGAGAAGAGGTATCTTCCAGTGCAGGAACACTGATAACGTTCAGGGTAATCCATGACCCGGAGATGCATCCTGTAATTTAAGGAGATTAAAAGTCCAGAAAAGTCAGGTCTTCTTGAAACACTGTTAATAGAGATTCCCAACTCACCAGCTTTCAGGCTTACAAAGAAACATGAGTCTGAAATACATACCAAAAATCACAACGCTGTGGTCTCGGAGGGTTTAAAAACACGAACATGGGTGTCCAGAAAGGCATAATCATAATGAACCCCATTGCCTTGCAAAGACTATCTGAAACTGAATAATATCTTCTTGAATCATCCTAGTGCATGCTATTTGCAAGTCTGGGGAAGAAATAGAAGAGGAAGCAGGGGAATGGAGCGTTCAGTGTGAAAATTTTGATTTTCTGTGATGCTTAACTTTTAGTGAAAAAGTGCAACAGAATATGACACAAAGACTTTATTTGTTTAAGAAACACAACTGGAATCAAATAAGATATGCACATTTCACTGGGAATAGCTCACAAATTATTCTTCATGGTCATATGCACTTCATTCAGTCCAGAGTTAATTTTGTATTTTGTTATCCTCAAAGGAAAGCTTAACTTCAGTTCTGTTTTAAGGATGTAATGAATAGCTAAAAGGGTGGTTGTGTGTGTTTGGATGTGAAAGTAAAAATATTTGTTTCTTTTTAAAAAGAGAAAAAGAGAGAATGAGATAATTTTTCTGCCAGCTTCTCTTGAGGAAACTGTAGGTTAAGACTCCCTTTATTTAAGATAAATTATGGTAAAGTCTGGATTAAACGTATTTGTAGGTCTAAACAACAACTCTATATGCTCAAAACATTTCGGCATGTACAAATCACTATTTCCTTTTGAAAACTAATTTGGTTCCACCAGCTAAAGTGATTCTACAGTTCAGTGCCACTAAAGATATCAGTAAAACCTGAATTCACCACAAATAGCAAAATGACAGAAAGTTTTGTAAACCAAGGCTGTATATTTGAGATGAAATGTGCTAGTTTAACTTATTATGGGAGGCACTATGATTACAGAGAAAGATGAGAATATCATACAGGAATAACTGCATGATCCTGAGGACAGGAGAAATTGAAATCAAATTAATTTAACAGAGTGAATTGCTAGGCTATTTGCTCCAAGAAGGATAGTAAGAATTTTGCTTTTAGAATCAGGACTGATAGGGATGAAGATAACAGTCTTGGGTGCATCAGTCTTTCACCAATTATTTTAAGCTATCAGTTTAATGTGGATAGTTCTAAGATCTGGGTGATACAGAGAGGAACAAATGTCATTTGTACACTGTACTACTCTGTCTCGATCTGAAATACCAGGAGTGATTATGGGAACAAAATCAAATGGGAGAAAGCACAAAGAAGGACTGCTACAGAGACCAGAGAATGGAGAATCCATTGAACTACCAGACATGAAAGCAGCTACGTGTTTTCAGCCTGACAAAATGAAAGGTGCCAGAGTATGGCTGGAGCAGACAAGCATTTTGAGAGAGTAAACACCAGGATGTAAGACAGGCTGCTTAAACTAAAGAGCAATGCTTGTGGAACAGAAAATAGTTATGTAATTTCTGGGAAGCAAATAAACTAAAGATTAAAAAGGCATTTTATAAGAACTGAAGAATGAGGCTCTGCAACTGACTTGGTAGTGTATTCACAGGAGCAAAACAAAGCTAAAATGGCTGAGTTTTCAGTGTTGTCCATACGTTACCTTTGCCTGCAACAAAGCCGGTCTGGACTGTGTCTCAGGTGGTACCTTCCTGCCAATGTACTAAGGCTCCAGTAGCTTTTGAAACTTTAAGGTTTTGATAGTTCAATTTTAGGAGCAGATATCTGAGCAATATATGATCAGACCCCAGAGAACTGTATAAAAATGAGGTGGAGCATGAAGGATACCACCCACCTAAGTGGGTAAAAGACTTCAGTAAGTGTGTGGTCCTGGAATAAACCAGCTGACCAGAACTAGCTGAAAGAAAGCACTTGAAATGAGAGGATACCTGTAAAATCAGGAACTCCCACATAAAGCTGGAAGCCACACAGAAAGAAGTGCTACATATTACATTAAAAATATTGAGAATTGAAAATAACTCTGAACTTAATTTGCAGAAAAGTAGTAAAATTATTTTTGTCTTCAGTACTTATTTTCTTCTTGCTTTTTTCATACTGAAGGAAAGACGCATGGACATAAACAGGACAAGTCACTCTGATTTCATTCTAACCACTAGTACAGTTATAGAAAATCCAGGGCCATTTTTTATATGTGAATGCAATTTTTATGGATTACTTTTAAAATTAAATAAAATGATCCCTAAACTGAATGAAAAAAAGGATTTCCTGAAAGTCTGTATAGAGTTTCACAAAAGAAAAAGGAAAAAATACTAAACCATAAAAAACCATCAACCAAACAAAAAACCACACACACACACACAAAAAAAAACCCAAACCCCACACTGAATAAATAAGCAGGCCTCACTTCAGTTTTGTCAGCTTTTGTGAAAACCGTTCTTTGGTTTCCGTGTAATATTTGTTGCTGTACAGAAGTTTCATATTTAGCACCTTGTCACTTCTCTGCTTTTACCCTGTTAGTAAAAACTTTTTTTTACATATGGTAACTACTCACGGGACATTGGACTGAAAAATAAAATAAAACTGTAAAAACCTGATGCATGTACTGAGCAACACCTCACCTGATTGAGAAAAAGATGCAGATGAAATTTGGTTTCCAAATTTTCACCTTTTTAAAATAACCATCAAACAGCATTTGTCCCTAAAGGTTTTTAATTTTTATGCATGAAGATTCAGTCTATGAGCAAAACATTTTGTAGGGTTCAGTCACATCTCTCTGGATGTTCTGAGCAGCATTTGTCTTCCCCACTGGAAGTAACTGTCTGAAAAAGCTGTATACTCTATTGACTTCAGAAACATGTCGGCTTGAACAACAAAAGAGTACCTTAGTTCACCACCTGTGATCTTTTCCTCTGGACAGGAGCTTTTGAGTCCAAGGCTGCTCAGCATATATGGGAAGAAACATTGAAGAAATGGTGTGAAAGCAGCTGTTTCACACAGGGGACCTTTTTCCTACATGTTATAAACCCGATGAGCTAAAAAGTCTCCTGACCTCTGTGGGGGTTGGTGTGCTGTGCTTGGAAGATGCCTCATGTTTGGTATGGAAGGTGATTTTGTTGTGTATGTTTAACATCTACTTTAATCTTTTTCAGGAAGATCTAAGTGGAACAGACTCTATGCCTCAGACAAGATACTTAAGCAGTTTCTTTTCGGCTTAACTCTGATCTCTGTCAGGCTATCATGGTAATTTTAAAGCTAGAGAAGTATAAAAGAATCAGCCCAGCTATCTGCTCAGTGCATCCAGTTTCATTTATGCATATTCTGTGATTCAGAATGAATGAACAAGTCGTGGACACCGTGCTTGTTTACAGGACGACAACCTACTACTCAGTAAGGCTCTTTGCTAGACTTTACTTCCAAAAGACCTGTGGCATTGTATTGGGTTTGTATGGCAAGGTTTTGGCAGCTGGGGTGGGGGCTGGGGGCTACAGGGGTGGCTTCTGTGGGAAGCTTCTCCCTTGTGCAGTAAAGCCAAGGCCACTCCTCCAAGACGGACCCACTGCTGGCCAAGGCTGAGCCCATCAGTGACAGTGGTAGCACCTCTGGGGTAACATATTTAAGAAGGGGGAACCAAAAAAAAAACAACAAACAGTGGTGCAATTGCAGCCAGAGAGATGAGTGAGAATAAGTGAGAGGAACAGCCCTGCAGACGCCAAGGTCAGTGAAGAAGGAGGAGGAGGAGGTGCTCCAGGCACCAGAGCAGAGATTCCCCTGCAGCCCGTGGGGAAGACCATGGTGAGGCAGGCTGTGCCCCTGCACCCATGGAGGTCCATGGTGGAGCAGATATCCACCTGCAGCCTGTGGAGGACCCCACACCGGAGCAGGTGGGTGCCCAAAGGAAGCTGTGACCTTATGGCAAGCTCACGCTGGAGCAGGCTTCTGGCAGGACCTGTGGCCCTGTGGAGCGTGGATCCCACAGTGGAGCAGGTTTTCTGGCAGAACCTGGGATCCTGTGGGGGACCCACACTGGAGCAGCCTGTTCCTGAAAGGACTGCACCCCATGGAAGGGACCCATTCTGGAGTGGCTCAAGAAGAACGGCAACCTGTGGGAAGTACTCCTGTTGGAGGATTTCGTGGAGAACTCTCTCCCATGGGAGGGACCCCATGCTGGAGTAGGGGAAGAGTGTGAGGAGTCTTCCTGCTGAGGAAGAAGAAGCAGCAGAGACAATGTGTGATGAACTGACCGCAACACCCACTCCCTGGACCCTGCGCCCCACTGGCAGGGAGGAGGTAGGGAAATGGGGAGTGAAGTTGAGCCTGGGAAGAAGGGAGGGGTGGGGGAAAGATGTTTTAAGATTTGGCTTTTGTTTTCTTATTACCCTACTCTGACTTGATTGTTAATAAATTAAGCTAATTTCCCCAAGTCCAGTCTGTTTTGCCCATAATAGCGATTGGTGAATAATCTCTCCTTGTCCTTATCTTGACCCACGGACCTTTCATTATATTTTCTCTCCCCTGTCTGGCTGAGGAGGGGAGTGGTAGAGTGGCTTGGGTGGGCACATGGCGTCCAGCCAGAGTCAATCCACCACATGTGTTTTAGACTAAGTCCCTTTGTGTCCTGCAACATCTTTACACAGAGATTTTGAGGACATATTCACCTTGGGATTTGAATGCGGGGACCTCCTGACAGACTGGTGTGTTGGACCTGAATCTCCTCCCAACTCTGTCGGAGTGGCATGCCAAAACCTGCTTGTATGCAGATGCAAAAGGCACAGATCCCTGGAAAGTCTTTTTCTGTGTCCTGGTTAGGAGACCATGATAGCCAGATAAATGGCTCACCCTCTATTCTTCTGACGTGTGGTTCATTTGAAGTGCCAAAAAATGTTTTGCATTTGGAAAGCAGATAGTGGTGAGAAGGAAACTTTTCTGGGCTGGCCTCAGTGGTTGATGTAAGCATGCAGAAAGAGAAAAGGGTATTGAAAGATAAGCATAGGGATGACTGAGCATTACTTCCTAATTGTGGTATGTTCAGGTAAAGAAAAATAAAGAAACAGTGATAAGAGCTGTTGGCATCCCTCTAAATTACTTCAGCCAGCCTTGCTGCATAATAAAGAGTTTAGAGAAATTACGATCTGAACAAAAAGTCTGGCCCATATTTTTGTCTTTATCTATCTTGCTCCTCCAAAGGGCAAGTATCCCCTGTCCAGAGCAGAAAATAAATACTGTCAAAAACAAAAAGAAAAAAACGCACACAGCATACAAACTTACTTACTGGGTAGTACGCCTTCTTCCTAGATTTGCTATCATGGGAAAAATATTTTTGTTTAATTAGGAAAAGAAATTAATAAACTTCCATCCCACTTTGCCTTTGTTTAGAAGCACAGATCCTCCAGGAACATTGCCTTTTATCTCACGTTAAGGGAGACTTTTTCCTGTTTGAACCAGCTCTGAATATTAATAGCATAATATTGGTCTGATACTTTCCCAGCATCTTCTGTTTGACGCTCTGCTAAAAGACCATAAAACTGTAGCAACAGAGGACAAATCTCCCTCATGTACAGTTTCTGAAATCAAACTGTTGTCTGCTGGGTGACTATGCTCTTTGCACTGCTGATTGTGTTTTCAACGTATTTCCAGGGCACAGATTCTTTTTTCTCCTTCCAGAAAGTAATGCTGTTACAGATGTGCTGATACAGTTTCATACAGAGACAGAAAGTGACTTAATGAATAATATGAGTGCACCATGCAGAAAGAGTGACTTCCAGCTGCGACAAGCTCAGCAAGTCTCCTGCTGGCTCTGCTGGCAGGAGGCCCCACTTCAGCAGAGGGTCTATTATGTCCATACCAGGTACAGCAACCTCCTAAGGACTAAGCAGGTTCTGGGTTGAGAGCTGGCCTTGGCAACGGTCTTGCACATGGGCTTCTTAGCCAATGGATACTTAAGTAGTTATGGGAGATTTCAGCCAGTAAAATGCCCTACCCTTATCTTAATTGTCCTTCAGTGATGAAGTAAATAAATTCATTTCAGTTCCCTGAATGATGGGTGTAGGCAATTCTGGACAAACTCCTTCTCCTCTTTTTAAAACCACAAGGGCTCATCAGCACAATCTCCCACCCTAACACATCGGCACACAGAGAAACCTTCAACGGGAACACATCACAAGTCCGAAACAGACACAAAATTTAGGGTTTTAAATAATTGGTGTGATGTTCAAAAGGGCTGATCCCCTAGAAAAACTTCAACTACTTATTTAATTTCTGGCAACAACTGTGATGAATTCATTAGCAAAGAAAATGCAGTAACTGAGCTCTGCCGAAAAGCTAATTTTCCAGAGCTTTTAGTAAGGGAAAAAAAAAGAGGATTCTGTGAAAACTATTTTCCTTTTAGAAAAAACTGATATGAAGCATTCAATATTCAGTTTGGTTTACCTATGGTAAATTGTGTTCTTTTTCAGAAGGATCTGCAAGCTTTTGGTTCAAACTAGTTCTTAATAAAACATAATATTTTTTTGTCATTATTTTGACTTTTCTTATTGAAACTCTAGTTTAGAGATCCATGATACCGAGTAGTTTAATTTTTTCTGGAGGAATGTATTAAAAAAATATTTCTGTGGTGCATATTCTCATATTTATATCCCAAATTCTACCTAAAACCAAAAAGATAGCTCTGTACATATATTTGAAGATCTAAAAGAAAAGGAGGAGTTAATTAGTTATTTGCTGTGGGAAAGGATTTTTCTTTCTTAATACACGAGTAAAGTATCAATTTTGTTTCATTTTTCCCTCTCTGTATCATAATGCAAACTGTAAAGATCAATTAATATAGTCTCTCATTTGACTGTTTTGCTGTATGAATGAGCATGATGAGGAAAAACAATATCTCAAGTAATGAGATCTAAATGGAGAAGGGACACATTTTGATGAGTTTCAAAAATCAGAAATCTTAGAAATGTTTCTTCACAGTGAACTTTATTGGGCTGTGCAATATCTCTCTGAAGTAGAAAGTGTTTGTCTTTAGGCAGTTTGTAGTACAACTGGCACAAGCAGCGCTGTCCGTAACCAGTTCTGGAATTACCATTGTTCAGTGCGAGCCTATAGATCTGTCATTGCAGGGGGGTAATATTTATGAACTGAAAAGCCAGACCCAAGCTTTTGCTGCTCATGTTGTGTAGCCCATGAACTATATAATTCAATCTGGTTGGAATGTTCTGCAAAATTTTTCAGTCAAAATTAATTTCCATTTGTGTTAGGTATTTTATAGAGATCTTAACCTTTTCATTGAAAAAAGGCTCATATATTGGTTTTCTTTCCTAACATCCTCATTTTCTTCTTTAAATGTGAAACAAGGAATAGAAAAACGAGAAATAAAGACACATATGGGAAAGGAATGTTATTTTGATTTTAGAAAATAGAGAAAAATCAGCCAAAAGTGTTAAAAATGTTCATGTTAAAATAAATCTTGAAAATATTTAATGTAAAATGTTAACGAGTGGTTGCTGCTTTCCAGTAAAGAAGCCAGCACTGTGTTTCTACATCTACACCATCTTAAATATGCATGGTGGTGCAATGCTGCATGTTTCTTCCTGAAGGGACAAAGTTAGTGCAAGTAACTCTGGAGCAATCACTACTTCCTTGGTTCTTAAAACAAGTCATCGCTTTAAATGCCTACTTCATCTTTGTGCGTGTTTTCTATCTTCTTAAACTCAGATGAACACTATCTGTGTCAACCACAGAAGACAAAAGGAATAGTAATTTTTAAAATTTTGAAATCTGAGTATCAAAATAGAAACTCCATTTACTCAGAGTATTCAGATAAATTATTATCTTAATGTAAGTTCTATTTAAAATAATTTCAGCAACAAGTCTTTCAGTTAATCGTCTTATCTTGAATGCATTTCACTAGCTAGAAATGCAATGACTTGAGCCTTCTGCCAGTATGACAGTTACATCTTTGGATTACATGGAAAATCAACATTTCTAGCTTGAATACCTCCCTCACTGTTTGCCCTAGATTACAGGACTGTTTCCAGCTTGGTCAATAATTCCTTGGGACACTGGACAAACTACTTAGTGCCTGTGTGGTCTGGGATGAAAGAAGGTATTTATAAGGTAGCAATACTTGCAGTGGATGTCTACCCTAACAGTTCTGCCCAGAATAATTAAAAATATATAGGGCTACATACTTTATATTATGTTTTAATTTGTCTTTCTCAGGCTATTCTGATTCAGTGCAATATTCATAAACAGGAGAGGCTGCCTGCCTTGCGAAACACAGCCCTTTGCGATCTTAAGGGTTTATGCAGTCTCTTACAATAACAGGAGTATTTTCAATGCCTCAGTTTGCTTAGGGTCAGTTATGTCTTCTATAAATATTGCACAACTCACTCGCTAGGAAGGGTTGCATCTTACACAAGGACAAAGCAGCCTGGACATGACTGATGAAATTTTATTAACTGATGCTCACTTATCTTTAAGAATAAAAACAAGCAACAAGCATAGCCCTTCCAAGGCTGTTGCAGTAGTGCTTTGCCTTCGTATTGCAGTGGACTCTGTAGAATCCAAAGTCTCGTCTTATCGAGAGAAAGAACCCCCAGATACCCTTAAAAGATTATAAATGCTGTAGGTGAATTAGGTGAATATTCACATATCATGTAGTGATATCTCTTACATGTTCATCATCTAGAAATCTGTAATAATAATGCATGTTTTAGTCTCTGAAGCCAAATGCTCTTACAGATTCTCCAATTCAAAATCTGAATGTGCATTATCTTGTGTTGCTGTTATCCTCTCAAGATGTTTCTCTTCTTAAATTTAATTCCAGATATAAACATACACATACGTACATACATATCTTGCCCTTTACTCTTTGACTGTCTTCCACTTTCTACATTTTTCTTTCTGTTTTCTTTTTTTAAAGGAAGACTTTTCTTATTTCTTTTCTGGATCCCAACTACTCACCAAGTTAAGTTTAATAGGCTAGCAAACTTTTTTCTATAGTGGTGTAAGTAGTTCTTTTCCAGGAGGAAAAGAGGGAACAATACTGCATTAATGAGGCAAGCAAATGTGTAATAAGGGCACTGGATAGGTAGGAATAAATGAAATATATTTTCATAATTTATGAGAATTGTTAAATAGATAATGATACAAGATTGCATGTTCTATGTCATTATTTTCTATAAAGACGAAGAAGAATAGAGGCAATTGATTTTAATTCTAATTTTTTTTATTGTATCGAGTCTGTTACTCGTTTCATAAAGCAGCAAAGAACACTGTGGCACAGTGCACAGAATTAGACAATATTTCAAAGACACCTTTAAGTGAATAAACAGCCACATGCAGGAGAATGTATGTTACTATCACAGGCAGAGTAAAAGCTGTTCTTGAACCTTTTTCAGTCTGAAAGTAACAAAATGATGGCCTAGGATTTATTTTTAATAAAAAACAGGATTCTTGTAAGAATACCTAAATACCTAAGTATATAAGTAAATGTGTATGAATTATGTGAACACATGTGTACAAATGGATACAGGAAGATGACAGGAGCAGAGTAGGTAAAAATGGGGGGAAAAAAAAAGTAGAAATACTAAACTTGTATCCAGTAGCCTCTACCTTCTCAGAGAACCTTGCAGATTATATCAAAAGAATGAAGTACAGACTGGTGTAAATCACAACATTTCAATAGACATCTGCATTACACCAGAGTTTAGTTGGCTTTGATTCTGGAGACGGAGTGTAAGCCCCTCTCTGCTGCACAGAGGGAAAGGTCTTTCTACATCACAGCTTCTTGCAGAAAGGAGCACATCAACGATCTGGGCAGTGCACTGCGGCAGCTGTGTGCAATAATCTAGAAGTACAAAAAAGAAGGAATGGTCCAATTTCTTGGCTGTTCTGTTTTGTGCATGTAAGGCCAACATGTTAACAAATCCAACTACAGATTTCTGCCTATATTAATGCTGTGATCTGGAAACGCCTGATGTCTCCATTGCCTACTGATCCTTTGCAGCACTACAGAGGACTCCAACTAACATTAGATAATCCAATGTTTGCAGGAAAATTGAATCAAAATTAATCCCATCTTAAAAGACTCTATTCTCTGCTTCATATGAGATCATGTTCTCAGACATTCCTATTTGGAAAAACAAACGAAAAAACCCAAACTAAAAAAAAAAAAAGCTAACAGGACTATACCGACCTCATATTTCCAAAGCTATTATTCACCTTGCTCCATAGATGGAATTTTTCCAATGGTTTCCTGTGGATGCTTTTGAAAATGTGCATGGGGAAGTTGTGACTTACAGATAGAGAAACAAAGACTGTATCCATTCACAGAACAGCAAAAGGTATAAAATAACAAAGAAAAATAATTCTACAGGAATAAAAAATTAATATCTTGCCACTGATGGCAGAAGACTGGACTTAGTGACAGAGAACAGTCCTTGCAGTCATGTTGCTATGATTAATTGCTCTGTGTCAGTAATTTATTTCTGCAGTTGGTTAAAAAAAGGAGCGGGTGATTACATTTTCTTTTTTAATGTTTTTCTGCTTCTGTCAAACTTTTATTTTTTTTTATTTGTTGGTTAATTAATCAAAATAACTCATGACAATTTCTTAAATAGTTTCCCCCAGTATTTTTTCAACTCTGAAAATGTGCGATTCCCATTGTGTAAACATATTGAAATATGAAAAAAAAAACTTTCAGTCAAACTTTAATCCTCTAACCTCTAAATTTTTATTATTGTTAAAATTGGTTAAAGCAGAACTATTGTCATTTCAGGGAATCTGCCAAATGGTGAGATTTATGAGGCTATGCAACTTTTTCTTTAGGGAAATAGCACACTACTTTGGCCAAGGATAAGTGAATTACAGAAAACAATACAATGAGAATTCATTGTGGAGATGGGCTTTACATAAGACCATAGGACTGGTCTTTCTTTTTCTTCCAAAAGGAAACTTAGGGACAAAGTGGAGGAATACCTTCTGAAAAAAAATAAAAATAAAACAAACAAAAAAAAAACCCCAACCAACCAGAAACCCTCCTGCTCCCTTCTTCTTTTTATGATTCTTTCTCACACAGCCTCCCAGATAGCTTTTCTGGAGCCTTTTGTCCTGAGTTCAGCCACTCCTTAAGAAAACAGTTTTGCAGATACAGAAACATATTCTGAACAGCACTGAACTGTTCCTCTAGTTACATCATGACGTTTGCTAGATAAATGTCTAAATGTTTCATTAGCAGGTAGACAGACAGGCCTTGGATTTTTGAATCAGCTTTTCTATATTTTCCCTTTTTATCAAATATTTTGCTTCTCAGACTTCAAATAAAATTAAGGGGCTTTTATTATTATTACCCTCTGTGTTCTTTCCCTCTCCACTGTTTTTCATTATTTAAATTCTGTAGCTATGTTGTACACAAGAGTTTATATAACACTAAATTTTATTATGCTGGACTAAATCAGTGGACTCTTTCTGTCAATGCCAAACACCGTATACAATGCTGATAACTTAGAAAGTTTCTCAGTCCTATATTGGTCTGTGTACCTCCTCCAAAGAATAAAAGTTTTCTCTTCAAAAAAGCACCATGTGCGTCTATTTATGAAATAACTATATTATAAAAGTTTAAAAGTGATGCATCATGTGCATCATGCTGTATTGTGTTCATTCACATATGGTTGCTATATCTTTGTTAGTGTCTTTATCACTATGTCTAATGTTAATTATAGCTGGCAAAGATTCTTCCTTTGTGTTTGATCATCCTCGATATTATCCAGGGAACACACAAACACATACCATGTTTGCAATTTGAGTTTGATATTTTCTCAATAGTTATACAACACTCAGTGCCAGGTAAATTTATTTTGTGAGATGGTTTTCCACCACTATTCCATTTTTTAATCAGATATCTCAGTCTATGCCTAACATATTCAAATAAAAGGTCCACAAATACTTTATTTTAGATAATTAAGTAAATAACAGGCATTTGAGCAACAGGAAACCGGTTGGGTTTTGTTTTTTGGTTTTGGGGTTTTTTGTTTGTTTGTTTGTTTGCACAGTGTTATTTTTTTTCTGGGAATCTTGGAAATTAGTTTGGCAATGCATTCATTTGTTATTTAAATATCTATTATTGATTCCCGGTTTATTCTTATTTAGAGGCAAAAACCTGAACAAAAACATTTTTCTTGACACAAAGGCCTATGCTTTTATTTGTAGTAATGGAAAACTGGAATAACTTTAAGAACTTTCACCACTTCAGCCACTTTGAGTTTGCACTTATCTGATCTAAGATACTCCTTTCTCACTGTCTGCTGCCTTAGGATAAAACTCCAGAACTGTAAGATAATGCTTCTAACCTTTGTGCCTTGATGCATAACATGATAGACAAATATTTGAGGTCACATCACTCAATTCAATGCTCGTTGAAGTCAATAGAAACTTTTTATAGATTGAATAGGCCTGGATTGGTTCCATCTTGAATCATTATATTGTGTCAATTTTACGATATTTCTGTCAAATATCAAATCTGTGGCAAACTTTTCATTATTCCTATGGTCATCTTAATCCATGAATGCTCTCCCTTGTGTTGAGAGAAGTGTCAGGATGACATCAGGCACAACATGACCCATGCTCCGCAGAAGCACCAATGTTAACAGGAATAAGTATTAAGTAAATTAATGAATAGAATAGAATAGAATAGAATAGAATAGAATAGAATAGAATAGAATAGAATAGAATAGAATAGAATAGAATAGATTATTTCAGTTGGAAGGGATCTACAATGAATGACTAGTCCAACTGCCTGAAGGGATTGTCCAAATACCTTTTACACACTGACAGGCTCAGGGCACTGGCCAGCTCTCCAGGAAGCCTGTTCCTGTGTTTGATCACCCTCTTGGTAAATAAATGCTTCCTAATGTCCAGTCTAAATCTGTCCTGGTGCAGCCTTGAAACATCCCCATGACTCCTATCACTGGATCCCAGGGAGAAGAGCTCAGCACCTCACTCTCCACTTCACCTCCACAGAAAACTGTAGAAACCAATGAGATCACTCCCCAGCCTTCTTTTCTCCAAACTAGACAAATTCAAAGTCCTTGGCCACTACTCATAGGACATTCCCTCTAGACATTTCAACAGCTTTGTTGCTCTCCTCTGGCCACCATCAAGGACTTTCACAGCCTTCTTAAATTGTGGGGCCCAGAACTGCACACAGTGCTCAAGGTGAAGCTGCACCAACGCCAAATACAGCACGATAATCACCCCTTTTGACTGGCTGTTTCTGCTGTGTTTGATGCACTCCAGGATGCCGTTTGCCCTCTGGGCTGCCAGGGCACGCTGCTGACTCATGTTGAGCCTGCTGCCATCCAGCACCCCCAGATCCCTTTCTGCAGGGCTGCTCGCCAGCCACTCCTCTCCCAGTTTACACTTGTGCCCAGCATTACTCCATCCTACGTGCAGAATCCGGCATTTGGACTTGTTAGATTTCATCCCGTTAATCATAGCCCAGTGCTCCAGTCTATCTAGACCTCTCTGCAAGTCCTCTTGTCCCTCAAGAGAGTCAACAGCACCTCCCAGTTTGGTATGATCTCAAACTTGCTAGGGTGAATTCAACTCCTGCATCCAGATCATTGATAAATATATTGAAGAGAAGTGGCCCTAGAATTGAACCCTGGAGGACACCGCCTGTGACCGGTCACCAGCCAGATGCAGCCCCGTTCACTGCAACCCTCTGCCCGCCTTCAATCCGTTCTTCACCTAGCATACTGTGAACGCACTCATCCCACAGTCAGACAGCTTGTCCAGAAGGATGCTGTGAGAGACAGTATCAAAAGCCTTAATAAAATCTAGAAAAAGTACATCCACCGCCTTCTCTTCATCCACTGTGTGGGTGACCTTATCATCAAAAGATATAAAATTACTTAAACAGGGCTTTTCCTTTGTGAACCCATTTTGACTGTGCCATATATACTTCTATAAAACTGTTTTTTTCTTGTGGAGATACCCAGGACCTGTGTTTCCTCTGATATAGATTTTTATGTTGGTGCAGCTCTAGTGACAGTAATCAAGTTATTTCTTATTTCTATTTATTGACATGAGAGGAGAACCAGAGCCCAGGTATCTGGTAGATGAGGACTCATGGGCTTTGTCTTAACCCTGTAGCCACTTTTTCAATTGCCCTCCAACAGGCAGATTGGGTAAATAATCACACAGAGCTTGTGGTTTCCACTGTGCTTCACAGTAGCCTCTACAGCTCCCATTCTCTTTTCAAGGACAGCGGCTGTGGTAGCTTTCAATCCAGGTACCACAGGGAAACATGTGAAGAGAGGGAGATGAGACCAGGCACCCCTTCGTTAGCATTCAGAATAATTCATTGGGAGAGATTGTTTCTCTTTCTGTTTACCAGAAGATGCCTTCTAATTTAGGCATGTAATGCAAGAGGGGATATCCCTCTGCCACAGCGCCAGGCTACTAGTGTGCATCTTTCTATTAGTGTGCATCTTTCTCTCATGTTCTTGTTGATACCGATAGGACACTCCTAAGAGGGTTTGCCATATTATTTCCCTTTCCTTCTTCAAAGACATAGGGAAGCCTTCCTATTTCTTTATGACCGTATCTTGCTCTGTTTAGACCTGGAGCTCATTTGTGCCTTCTTATTTCTGATATATTCCCTCCAGCTTCTGCTTTCCCGCTGTGATTTCTGTTGCACTTATTTAAGCCCCAAAAGCAGTATTTGGATAAAATTATCATTGTCAGGGCACTAAATTCCATTCCCATCTCCTCTCATTATTTATATTCTTTGTGTTGCAAATTACACATCAGCAAAGGAAGCTTAGTTCAATTTACCTAACTCAGAATTGTTCTCTAAGGTGTAATATGTTAATAAAGAGAAGCAAGTAATTAACAACTAATAAATTATACAGCTAATAAGTTTTGGTGTGGGATTTTTTTTTCTTATGGAATACCTACACCAGTTTTAATACTTCTACTCACAATACACATTTAATCAATACCCATTTTTAGCAATTTTGGGTGGCATCCCACTCACCGAGTTTCAGGCACCAGAGTTCAGTATCTAGCACAAGTCATTTTCTTAAGTTCTAGCCCTCTCTAGGAGAGCTTACCTCAGACTTAGATAACTAGTTTAGACCAGGTGTCTAACTTTGATATGGGAAGGCTGTGTAAAATGTGTTTATCCATCACTGACCACCTGTCATGTGTCCTCTGGAAGTACTTATTACTTGACATCCAACTACCGTGTTGTTGTAATTATTCTGTGAATTCGTGCTCTGCCATGTCTGTTTGTTGACTGGATGAAAATGAATAGTGCTTCCTTGCTTTCTTTTCTACATTTTTTCCTTAAAGTGGAGGATTTTGGGTTGGATGATACGCATTAACACAGACATGCATATTTATGTATGTATACTGAGCTCATGTGCATTAGCTCATGAGAGAAGATGTTAGACTACATCATCACTAGCTTCCATGACCCACAAAACCAAAAACCACTTGAGACATTTCTATTAAACTCTTATGTACATGTTAAAAATAACTATTTTTATTCACTAGCTAGAGCAGCCAATCCTGGGAGTTATTTATATTTTCTGTTGCATTTTTTAATCCAATTTAGATTATTTTTCATTAAGTCTTTTCTTTCTTCAATACCCTAGCAACATAGCTGGAGAATTAGTATATGGAAATATCCATAAATGCATAACAGCTAAGGGCTTTTGTTAAATATTTATGGACCATTATATGAGAAATATTTCTATTTCCACATTTGGTAAGTATTTTAGTTTATAAAACCAATTTATATAATAATCGATTGAGCCTTTTGTTTTTGTAGGTGACTTGAAGTTCAAAATAAGAAAGAGCACTGTTTCCAGCATGTGAAGGAGAAAAAGAAAATTATAGGACAATATTTTAGAATCAGAATATTTAGTGTCAGACAGCTACATCTATACTATTAAAATCTTAGTCTTATATGTGCTTACCTTTACATGTTGACTTTTTATTGCATATGGAAAATAATTCCCCTTGACTTTTTCCAAAGAAGCTTGGAGGGGGGGAACAAAAACAAACCTAAACCCAAAATGTTGTTTAGAGTGGAAACTAGGGCATATTGCTCTGAGAATGCAGGACACATCATTCAATTCTTTATAAATACCTTTGGAATTAATTACAACTGCCACTGTGCACATAATGTACAGTACACTAAGAATTCACAGCAATGTTATCTACTTGTGAAGCTAAAGTTGTAAAAAGCCTTTTAAGAGCTGGAAAATGGCTGCTAATGTTTGAAAGATTCAGACAATCTGAGACACATAAAACTGGACTTTATACCCACTCCTAACCTAATAACAAACTTCAAAAAACAGGTTTTCTGAATTTCCTTCTGTTCCCATTTCTTTGAATGTAGTTTGTTTTTCTTAGGTGTAGACAGGCACAATAGCTCTGGTCTTAATTGTGTTTACACCTCAGATTAGTGCTTGATCTCATGCTTGATGTAGTTGTTTATTTGGCTTCACTAGACAGTGGATTTGGCCATAGGGACTCAATTCACTGATGTACCTATATGCACTCCCTAACTATAAATTCATTACAAGCTTCACTAACTCTTTTGAGACTATTTACACAGTAATAGTTAAATACCAATGTAGCAAATTTAGGATTTCAGAGACAAAATATTGCAAATTTATGAAGATATTGTTTCCAGAAGGTGACCATATTTTGGCTTCACATGCTCAAATTGCTTTTTACTAGCATATCAAACCATGTAGCTCATCTCCCCTTTCACAGCAGTGCAGGAACAAACACTGCATTTCAAAGGAACTAGTTGCACTCTTCACAGCAAACAGACAGGTTTAACTGAACCCAATTTCTTAGCTATTTACTTTTCCCTAAAAACATGTTCAGTTTTTTCTCCAGAGTGGTTCAATGTCTTTCCTTGCCAGGAGCCATGTTATTTTCTGTTATACAGAGTGCTGTATGGAAGAGCTACATATGCTGAGCACGGATATTGACAATCTGCTAGCGTAATTACTCTATGTCCAAAAAAGCAACCAGTGTTCAGTTTCTCATCCTTGTCAAACACTTAATGGGCTTGTTTTCTTACAAAAAACCTAGCAAACCTTTACTTTTGAACTAGTCTCTAGTCTTGGTGCCCTTGTGAAAGCTCTTTCCTTCAGTACTTTAAAACATCCACCTGAAAAAAACCACACCTTCCATTAGATGAACTCTATCAAACTACAAAATGCTAAGATGTTGCCTACAGCATTCAGAAAATAATACACATGGAGCTAAGCAAGTAGGATGTAACACAAGTCTTACTATATGGGGACTGCTTCAGGAAGCAAAAGTAAAGGAGTTGTGATAAAAGAACTCAAAGGATAGGTGCTCTACAGAGAAACCTGGTGGGCTTAGGGCACTAGTTTATTAATTTGATATGCTGTACATGAAGAACCCTACAGGCTTTTGCAGCACATCAGAAGCTGCAGTGCTATGGGTGCGTTGTTACCTTGATGCTGTTGAAGGTCCACCAAAATCTCCGGTCCAGGAAGATAACAAGGGAAGAAATGCCAAATAGATGCCTCATGGCAAAGAATGTGATACTTACCTGGAACTTAACCTAGTGATAACATGAATTGGATTAATGAAGTTTTGAAGATCACCACAAATGAAAAAGATAATGAAGTGAGGGTGTGAAACATGTAGCTTCCTATGAAATTGGAAAAATTGCAAATTCTGGTCTGGAATTAGCTTCACCATACATCAGTGTACAATAAAAGTTTCAGATGTCACCTGCTCTGAGCAGAAATCATTATCTCACTTTCCTTACACATACATTAGTCTTTGAACAGATCCAGAATGGGGAAATATAAAATAAAACCTTTCTAACTTGAAGACCCTGCACCACTAAGTGCACCATTGAAAATTCATGTACTGTTCCAGGCTGTGTTTCTGAATTTTGGGTGGGGTCCCCAGGAGCTGTGCAGAAAAACATGGCTTCTTGTAATTAAATGTATACTTTTTATGTACATTAATATCGTGGGTCATGTGTGAAGTGTTAGGCTCCTTGCCTAATGTTGTAAAACCTGACAAGAAGGCTCAGCACAGAGTTATAACTCCTTTAAGCATTCACACAATGATCCTTGGTTTTTGATGCAGAAACTGGGGCTATGCCTTGTTTTCCTCCTGAAATATTAACAATAGTTTCATTTCCTGAACTGAAGCTTGGAATATGCAAAGTGGATAAACATTTTAATAAAATCTGGGAATAAATAATACAATTTGTTTATTTCAAGTACCAGACCAGTCCATTAATATAGTTGAAGCTTCAAACTTCTTATCACCTTTCTTTGTAGTAATATTTTCAAAAGATTTATCATGCTAAGTAAAAACAAATTGTGAGCACTGTTCTTATTTCTTCCTTTAATTCAAAAGTATTCATCTGTGGGGAAGCACCTTGCTCAGGCTCAGTCAATAGCCTAGACACCCTCAGTATTTGATATTGAACAATTTATGGTTTCTCTGTTTCAGTATTCCTGTCTATAAATGTGGGAGGAATACTTGCTTATCTCTCACAGATGTTCAGAAAGTTGGTTAATTGATTATTCCCAAATTTTGCAAGAAGTGTTCTTGTATCCAGCTTTTTTTGCCTGTAAGTCTGACTGTGCATATAAATAATGGCATATCCAATCCCTTGCCTTTTTGTAATATTTAGTATTTCTAAATGATCTGTCTTGCCAGACTAAAAGACTATATGGAGCAAGGACTCTCATCTTAGGTAATTAGTCCAAGACTCTGTAGTGAAACTAGTTGCAGAAGTAATGCTAATATGCTTTATCCCTTTGAGTGAAATACTCCCAGCTACATATTGCCATGTAAGTCCCTCTTAAATCCTATTTTGTGGGCTTTAGTGGGATTTAGGAGGTGCAAAACCCTCGTTCAGGATTCTTACACAAGAAAGAATTTTATTCTTGATTTATATTTATGGCTTCAAAAACTGTAAAGTACTATAAGAAAGACAAATCCTTAATATTTGAAAATGTACATTCATAACTTTCATAATTTGCACACTGAAATGCATATTCTTATTTGAAAATTCTATGGGCAAATACATATATTTTCTATGCACTGTTTTTGAACACTTGGTCCATAACTCTTTCTATATTTTCTCTATTTCTTATCCTCTCCCCTGCTTTTCTTTTCCTCTTTTTCAGTAACTTAAGTTTTCCTTCAATTTCTTCAATTTGCATATTTAAATATGCAATATTTCTGTCTGATCTCTGAAAAGAAAAACTCTCTAAATTCCTGGCAGGATTATTTCGTTTCTCTTTCCCTGTTTCTGTTCCCCACTATCCCCCCCACCCCCCACCCCCCGTCTTTTTTTTTTTTTTTCTTAAGCTTGGGACTGTGATTTGAATAACAACTGGGAGAGAAAGCAGAAGTTCTGCAATGCTTTTCATAAACGAAATTAGCAAGTTTCTACAATTTAAAGGTTCTATTTGTAATTCTAAAAACCTTTTCCATTCCCCTTGCTTAGCTTGGGGCATGAATATAAGGGGGAGATGTTTGCTTTGCTTCTTGTTAATGGATAAGAGATAACTAAATGCTGAATTTACAAAATACTTGCCTGTTGTGAGTTTTATGCATAAGCACCGTATTAATATCATCTCCAGATCTTAACTGAATAATATCTGTAAAGTCGGTTTACCACATATGGGAAAAAATCTACATTGTTTAACTCTACAGGCCTTTTAAATTATATCCACCAGTATTCAGCATTAAAACCTTCACTTGGAATTTGAATTGCAAATGCGGAATTTTCCATCCAATGTTCTAGTCTGTCACACAGTCAGAAACAGGCTTGGAATGGAAAAACAAAAAGAAGTTTCAAATATAATTAGAGTGAAACCTTTTGCAACGGTATTGGATGAAACAAAATCTAGCAATTTTAAGGTGCAAATGATCTAAGTCAGGAAACACTGTTAAGTGATTAGAGCCCAAGGCTCGTGTGTATTTTGATGGTAACACTACAGCACTTTGTGGAATTAGAAAGATTACCTCACCTCTCTGTATTTCTGTAGTTCCAGAGGTATCTGTCTAAATGACATTTTCAGACATAACCAAGAATAGCAATAGTTACATCAGCAATTTAACCACCTAAATATCACTAATAATGCTTTTTAACCAGTGTAGTCAACTGTAAAGTCCACAAAAGTGTTGAAATGTAGTCCTTGCCCCTCAGATGAGCCAGTTAAAAAAATTGAAATGGCTCTCATTTACTTAACGCTGGTGTATAACCTGTTCTTGGACCTATATCATTAAGCACTTGCTCAGATGCCTGAACACAGGCAGAAGACATTTCTGTCTGGATGTCTTCAAAACCCACTTCCATTTTCTCCTGTACAACTTACTTTAGGCATTTGTTTTAAAAGGTTACTTTTTTGTTGCCTAAAATTTAATTGTAAGGTAAATACCAAAGTTTGGCAGTTTTAGAAGACATTTTGGCTCTGTCAAGGTTGTCAGGTAATAATTTGAAAAGGTAGACATCACTAATACATCTGAGGGGTTGGGTGTAGTTAATATCAAAATATGAGGCATTTTGTGGACCAGAAAAGCCCTGGTATGGTAGAAGATGTCTCTCTTTGTCACCTCCCAGGGAAAACTGTCGTACCTCTTATGAAGCAAAATTGTAAGAGTTCCTCAGTCTTTCATCTCTTTTGCATTGAAAGTGTCCAGATGGGGAGGAGTAGGGAGAGGAGGGCCATTATTTTCTTTGGTAGTGAAGCCAGAAACATTAATGCTTTTGTTTATGATTCAGTAACTTCTTTTTGGTTCCCTGATGTATTCATAAATATTTGCATTCCACCCTTTCTGTTTCTGCTCTGGTTTACAACACCTTGAAAAACACCCTTTGCAAAGCTCTTACTGAAGCATATGGTAATCCCAGATATTTGCTACTGAAAATCAAGCCCGTCTGGTGCCTTACTTTTCTTTGTGACCTACAAGCCTACTTCCATGAGTCACACAAAAAGTTGAGCCTATACTTGTTCTTTTGCCTAACAGCCCAGGTTACGCAGTTTCCATCTCCTCAATACTCTCTTCTTACAAACTCAGGTGTATCTTCTTTGTTTACATTGACATTCTTAGGTCCTATCTGCAAGGCAGTATAGAAATCCACTTTAGCAATTCAGTTCTCTTTTTCTTCTGTTTCTTCTGTTCCTCAGCTTCTGTTCCTTAAGCTTTGGCATACTTATATGGCTCCAATCTTTTAACTTTCTTGACTGTGCACTTTCATTTACTGGATTATTTCCCCTCCTCTCCTCTCCTCTCCTCTCCTCTCCTCTCCTCTCCTCTCCTCTCCTCTCCTCTCCTCTCCTCTCCTCTCCTCTCCTCCCCTCTCCTCTCCTCTCCTCTCCTTTCCCCACCTCACTTCTATTTCCAATTCTATAACTGTTCTTATAATATGAGAATCAAATAATAGATTTGAACACATTTTATTCTAGCATAAATAATATGACTTCTATCTACCATGTATCTCACCGAAGTTAACCATTCCGTTAGTGACATGGAATATTTTAGTAAGATTTTACGGAAAAAATCTGTGTTTTTATTTTAGTTTTTGGGTCTGTTTAGTACGTTTTCTACCAAACGTACGAACTGATTTGGAATTTATCCTTTAATTTTTAGGAATAACTATTTAAATATCAGCTGCTAAGACTGAAGTAGTGATCAAGAGTCCCTTTTTAGTCAATGGCAGAAGAAAGGAATGTCTACAGGAAGACTTCTGTCAGTTTAAAACAGGGATCTAAACTTACCAGTTGAATCTCATTATGGTGGTTTCTAACGTTTCTATTGACTATCAAGGGAGAATGCACACCTAATTTGATTGAGATTCTAAAAGTTGTGAGAGATGAGTACCACTCTAGAATGGGAAACTAAAGGGATTTATTCTGCAGTATTGAACTGTTAGGACAGAACACTGTGCTTCTTCAACATCTGCAACATTTCTTCCCTCTAACAACAACTTGGAGACACATTTGTACTCAGATGTATCTCTAAGCGGTTTTCTTCCATAAACCTTGTATGCAATATGATTTGATCAATAAATATGTAAAAAGCTGTAACCTGAAAGGCATCTTCCCTCAAAAACAAAAGAAAGAAAAAAGGATGTTTTTCTGGATGTTTCCGGGTATCTACAGCTCCCTGAGGTAATTCTCCATAATATTTGAGCAGTTGTGGAGATAGGAGGACATTCCAGAAGACTAGGAAGAAAGCTAATGTCACCCCCACCTACAATAAGGGCTTAAAGGATGATCCAGGAAATAATAGTCCCATCAGTCTTATTTCAGTCCATAGGAAAGTTGCAGAATTAATCTTCCTGGGGACTATCACAGGTCAAATGGAGCATGTGACTGGGAAAAGCCAGCACAGATTCACCAAGCACAAATCACGCTTGACAAACCTGCTTGCCTTCCATGACTAAGTAACCTGCTCAGTTGACGTGGGACAAGAAGTGGACATGGTCTACCTGAATTTCTGCAAGGCTTTTGACACAGTTTCCCACAGCCTCTTCCTAGAGAAACTGATGCATTGTGGCCTAGAAAAGTGGTCTGTGCGGTGGGTGGGAAACTGGCTGACGGGCTACACCCAGAGGGTGGTGGTAAATAGCTCCTTTTCAAACTGGCAACCTGTCACAGGTGGGGTCCCCCTGGGGTCGACATTGGGCCCAATGTTGTTTAGTATCTTCGTTTAGTATTTTCATAAGTGATCTGGATGATGGGCTCACGTGTACCCTGATGAAGTTTGTTGATAACACCAAACTGAAAGGGGAAGCGGACATTTTGGAAGGAAGTACCACTCTGCAGAAAGACCTAGATAGGCTGGAAGAGTGGGCTAACAAGAACTTGATGAAGTTTGACAAAGAAATATGTAAGGTCTTGCATATGGGAAAACATTATATGGGAGTGCAGCACAGACTGGGATGTACCCAGCTAGGAAGCAGCTCTATGGAAAGGCATCTGAGGGTCCTGGTGGATAACAAGCTCAATATGAGTGAACAGTGTGCTGCTGTGGCAAACAAAACCAAGAGGATGTTGGGTTGAATCAATATGACACCACCAGCAGAGATAAAGAAGCCATTACCCCACTCAGTGCTTGTCAGGCCACACCTGGAGTACTGTGTATGGTTTTGGTCCCTCCTATATAAAATAGACAGGGACAGGCTGGAAGGGGTCCAGAGAAGGGCCACCAAGATGATCAAAGGACTGGGAAACCTGCCATACAAAGAATAGGCTGGGAGAGCTGGGTTTGTTCAGCCATGAGAAAAGAAGTTTTAGGGAGACCTTATCAGCAGCTTTCAGTATTTAAGGGGTGGCTACAAAGAAGATGGAGACTTGTTTTTAACAAGGAGTCACATGGAAAAGAAAAGAGGTAACAGGTAGAAGTTACTTCTGATTGTGACAGCTTTTTTCTCTCAATAATCCAGGTGTGTATACAAACACTATGTTTTAATGTTGGCATGATATTGAAAGCTAGTAGATGTCAGACAACCTAATGGGTTAATACAGTATTACACAGTTATAATCCAAAAGGCTTGTATAAATGCATCACCAACATGGAAAATCCAATGGAATTTCCATGGCATCAGCCCATGAGATTACTTTGACATTTCCATTTCAACAAATTATAAAATCCATAATCTTTATGCAGCCAGTGCCACACTCCATATGTTACCCCTTATTTTATTAGCTCTTTATCTTTTTTTTAATTTGATACACAGAAACGAAGTTTCATTCCCATTGTGAATCAAAGAAACAACAGCAGTGATAATAAAAAGACTTCAGTTTTGATCAAGAATCACAATCCAGTTATGATAGTCCTCCATTTGCTAATGACCTTGCATTTCTATTCCCTGTATTGTGTCTAGTTTTAAAACAGTGATATTGACTGAACACTATGTCATTCTGAGCTTCCTTTTCCTTCTGTCTGGACAGAACCCAAGGCAATATGACTACACTGTTACTATTCAGAATTCAGATGAGTTTGGTCTGGAGTATTTTGGTTGTTTCATTGTCTATTTCAAAACCTAAGGTTAGATTTTTGTATGAATAATCCTTTTTACTACTATCACTAAGGTTTTGGTTTTTTCTTCCCCTGCGTACCATGGACCCTTGCTCAGCCTGTATTGCACTCTAGCTTTGGTATTTAAGATCAAATGAGAGATGCTGGACTGCCACCACTAAAATTTATTTCTTTTCAACAATATCTGTGTAGAGATGCAAATACCTAAGACAGGAAACCAAGTAAGGTAGGAAAAAGTGATCAGCCCCAGACTCCTCATGCAGAGGAAGATGAGAGGAAGAAGGAAAATGTATTGAAGAAATGTAATTCCATTTCAGTGTTTCTAGCAAGGTGATGAGTTTTAGCACTTGACCTTACGAACCACTGTTACAGCCAGATTTATCCTTCCTAATATACCATTCACTTCCTGGGAGCACTAAATCTAGGCTCCTGTTCAACTGTGTTCTTTCTCCTGTCAATAGAAGGAAGAAATAAGCACCTCTAAAAGACAATTCAGCTTATTTTAGATCTGACACAGCATCTGCAGGTGCCTTTTTTCTCTCCACTGAATGTAATGGGAAACTGGAATGACTGTGTGCCTCAATTAGGTAACTCTGTTAAGTGACAAAGTCAGAATACCTGCATCTAGCCTTTAACTGGTAATCAGTTCACTAAAATTGCAGCCAGTATAGCTATGATAAGATATTGTGAAAAATGAATGTTGAAACTAGAAGAACCTCGGGCAGATTGGGCAAGATCATGATCCAGGGTTTCTGAGACATCTCCACGGGAGTGGTGGATATGGTAAACCAACTGCAGGAGCATTGCACCTTTTGGAACATCAATGGATACTCTATGTCATCTCAAAGAGTAATAAATACCTACAATTAGACAGGAATTTTTATAGGCACAGAATGTCACATTTTCCTGTGCCATTCTTCACAAATTACTTTACAAATAATTACAAGTACATTCCAAAGGGGCAGGGGGAAAACCTTCACAGTATTCTTAAAACTATGGTGCACTTCTTGAAAACTGAAAATTGCAGAATAATTATTCTGCTGGTGTACTGAGATCACTACCTGTCAAATGACGGTCAATATTTTCTTCTTGATTCTTTGTAGTGCTTTGTATATTAGTTTCAAGCCTTTGTGTCTCTCATTCTACTTAGATTATGAAACCTGAAATCATTCTTTTTAATAGCACTCACTTAAAAAAGGCACTTAATTTTGGTTTGTAGTCATACATGGATACCATTTTGTCAATGAAGAGAAAAAGGTACCATGGTGGGGAGGTGGTGGTGGTGGTGATTGTGGTGTTCAAACAATAACCTTGTCTGGAAGTGCTTATTTCTCTGTATCTGTAACACTGCTCCCAAGACAACTATGCCTTTCATTTAGAAATTACAGTTAGGGATCTAAGACTAGAGGAAGTAAGTCTGGATGTAAACCTTTAAAGACAAAACTGTCTTTTTCCTATGCTAATATAGCACATAGACAATGAGGTGTAATCCATGAATGCAGTCAAGTACAACAATGATAAAAATAATATAGAATAATAGTAGCTGTAAGTTCTCTGGAAATGTCCCCTTAACCTATCTATAGTAATATTACATAATTACAAATAGGGAAAGAGTTGGGAAACTTTAGTATAGGTGATGCACATTTTCTCAGTAAAAGATTCAAAATTCTCTGAGTTTTTCATCAGATGATTTTTTAATTGCCAACTCTGCAGTCTTACCCAGGGACCTGAATAAAGATTTCCTCATTATACCTGACAGTTTTGCCCTTGCACCAGGTGGAGGAAGAACACAGGAACATAGGAACTGCCACACCAGATCAGACCTGCAGTCCATCTAGTCCAGTTTTCTGTTGCTAATATTGGCCAGCACCAGATGTTTCAGAGAAAGGTACAATAACCCTTCCATAGACATAGTCAGACTTTCCCCTGTGAAAATGTTGTCCCAGCCCTCTATACTTAATGATTTTGGGCATAAGATATGCATCTTGAAGCATGAAGGATATACTCCAGGTAGGTAGAGAATATCTGTCCCCAAATTACCCTGACTGTATTTCTGATTGTATAAAAATATGATTTTCCTCTCTCTACAAGCTTCAATTCACCTTAGAAAACTTTAGAAACTGAATAGTGGCACCTAGGTTAGAAGTTAAATCACTGTAAACTATCCCTAAATCTAATGATGCAAGAAAAGTCCTGTAAGTACTTAAGTAAGTAATTCAAGTCTAAAGTGGTCTGAATTATAGCAAGAGTTGACTATCTTTCTCTTCATGAGTGTGGAAGAATATTCACTTCTCAGACACATCAGGTAAGTGCCTTAATTCAGGCGAGATGAATTAATCTACAAGGCACATGAATTAATTATTCAGTGCAATTTCTTTAGGAAACAAACAGTAAGTTTTGAACCAAATCAATTAGTGCAACCAGGGTGATGGGCAATGGCTTTGAACTAAAGAAGGGTGAATTCAGACTAGATATAAGGAGGAAATTTTGTATGATGAGGGTGGTGAACACTGTCACGGGTTGCCCAGAGAGGTGGTCGATGATCTTTCCTTGGAAACATTCATGGCCAGGTTGGATGGGGCTCTGAGAAACCTGATCTAGTTGAAGAGGTCCCTGCTCATTTCTTGGGGGGGTTGGACTAAAGGACCTTGAAGGGTCCCTTCCAACCCCAACTGTTCTATGATTCTATGGTTTTATGATCCTATGATTTGCAGCTCTCTATAGAAAGTGAACATCTGTAATTCCAGATGCTGACTAGGGCTTGCACCTTCTCTGTATAAGTAGTGAAATATAAATCAGTAAAGGCATCAAATTAGGATTAGGATTGCACAGATGTTCAGAGGAGTTAGGCATAGAAGTCAGTGGGCTAAGTACTCAACAAATAAAACATAAAAAGCCTCTCGTATGTAGAAACAACAAAGTGAAATTCATTGTATTGCACACTTACTACAGTATTCTTCAAGTGAAGAAAATTTAACTGAATTTTCAGCTAAATGACACTGAAGGTTTTGAACAGCTATTCAAGAGAGTAAAGTGTTAACTGGAAAGGTAACCACAATAATGGAAGGCAATGAAATTGTGTTGAGCCAGTCTTTCCTAATACTAACAATATTTATATTTGTGATTTTTACCTCAGGAGTGTCAGTTCAATCGTAGAGGTTAAAGTTCAGCTCATCTCACTTTAAAGATTCAGAAGTTATCTGCAAATTTGGTGTAATTATGTAGGCTCCCCCCTACAGTCAGTGAGGAATTAAGGAGCAGAGTTTCTGCCATTCATGTTGGTCATCTTCATACCAAGTTTCAGACTACTTGTTGTATATACTGCGCGTATGTCCTTTAATATAATTTAAAGACCATGTTGGATAGGAAGAGTGGCTAAGGACACATGCTCGATTTTTAGATTACTCAAATTAAATGGGATGAATGTCCCTTTGCTTTCCTGATGAAATAAAATTCGAGGGACCATCAACATGAAGGAAGGACTGTGACAAAAACAAGTCAACGATACTGAGTACTAAATGAAAAGTACTCTGAATGTACTTGGGGATTAGAATTGATAATTCTGTAAGATGGGAGGCTATTAATTAGAAACGACAGAAAAAGGGGTAGACAGAATATTAACAGATCATAAAATATCTATGAATAACTAGTGTGATGCATCTGTGAAAGAGATTAATAGAATCTTAGGCTCCTATTTGTCAGGCAAAAGATTTTAAGTACTATGTGCTCGAACAGTTTTATTTGGATGTTGGCATCCCACTCTGGTCACCCCTTTTCAAGAGAAGCTCAGGAACATCACAAGAAATAGGCTGACAAAAAAAAAAAAAGAAACCAAACAAACAAATAAACAAAAGAGACAGTTTTACACTAAAAGAATTTGGCTTAACCATATTGGTCTATATATCCAGTGATAAATGGTGGTAAACACGAGAATGGAATTTAAAGAACATAAACTAATAGATAACATAAAAATGGATTTAATGAAATTCAATTTCAGCTTAAAATTAAAACATAGATGCTAGTTTTCTGAGTTTTGAAGTTGCAGAATAACCTTTTGGTAGAAGCAGAGTGGGTAAAAATGGTTTTAAGATGTGAGACGGTGTATTTATAAGCAGGGTGCTGCATGACATGGATGTATTAAAGGGAGCTTGACTGTTAATTTTAGATATTATTTTCAGTCTTCTGTTTTTACAGTTGAGCTACCTTTATTTATTAAATTTATTAATTTCCACAATACTTCTATAAAGGCTGACCGTACATTGTTCACATTTTGTAGATGAGAAATAAGAACTGTAACAATTTACACAAAGCTGTATAGAAATACTAGAGCAATGCCAGGCACTGATGAATAATTGAAAGCTGCCAATTAGCAGCATGCTGCTGGACTGTCCTAATTCTTAAATTTTCAGAGAGAAAGGGAAGTGGGAAAGGAAACAGGAAGAAGGGGGGGGCGGGGAGGAAAAGGGAGGAAAGAAGGATTGGTTTTAGCTGTTACAGAAGCAGGAAATAATGTGAAAGGCCAATTGTCACATCTCAGGCATGAGCTAGCAAATAAACCGGCTCAGAATTTATTGACTGTATTTTTAAATAGTATGATTTTTAATCCAGTCTTATCAAATGCTTTGTATTGACAATATTGCATTCTTCTTTCTCTACTTTTTCAATTTTCAAACACAAAAGTAGAGGAAGTCTTGTTCCAGTTTCCTACATCTAGATCATCAAAGCGTTGGGTGAGATGAAGGTGCAGGTATACTGGTCATGCCAAGGTGCTCAGGATTCTGTTCAACAGAATGAAGACAACTACATGGTACTATGAACAAATCTGGAACATTAGTCTGCTTTCACACATTCAATTATGTCTTGGGATAAAACCGTGAGGTGAGACTCCTCAACCACTTCAATATAATGAGACAAGTAATTTTTTTCAGACCTTTGATGTTCTGGATTGTTTAAGGTTGGAGGGTAGAACTGACCTTCCATGGTAGCTCATTCAGGGTAGCAGCTGCATTGTCTCACAAGGATCTTACAGTTGTGAACTAGAGCAACTGCAGCCATCCAGCTGCCTCAGATATCGTGGTGGATTTCTCTTGGCCCCCTTTGACATCCGGCAATTTCAGATGAGGAAAGAAAAGGAGACAGGAGGTGGTGCCAAATCAGACAGAAGTTTTTTATTAAGCAAGAACAGGGACACATCAAGAGAGATGAGGCAGCTGTGAGCATGCCAGCAGCTGCATCTGCTCTCTGAATGGATGATAACATGAAAATGACAGGGCCCTCCACAGACGCAAAGATTTGGAATGGCTGATTGTTAACACCTTGGCTGTTTTCCTTCTAAGATGGGTTAGGGACTTCAAGTCAGAAGAATGGACTTTTTTTACCCCTGAAGAATCTTTACATTTCACCACCATTTTTATGCTACGGATTCGTGTGTATGGCAAATTTATATTCAGTCACAGATACAAAAAAGTATTAATTTGTAATTTTTTTCATTGTCTACAGGGAACTGTCTGTGTTGGCTGAGGACTTTCAATGCTTCCATATTGCAACAGTAAACATTGTAGTGAGCTATTCCATAGTGTTGCATACAGGCAGATGGATACGTTGGATGCATACCTTTATATTTTTTGGTGTTTTAGTGGCTGTCCATCTCTTTTTCTTTTTAAATTCCTAAGTATCATTAACATTCAACAACTCCATTAGAAAGTCACAGGCAGTAAGAGCCCATCTGTGCCATGTTAACATTTAAGGAGGAAATAAAAGAGTAAAGTGGACAGGTGGAGTAGACAGCAGGAAACAACACCAGGCACACAGCAGGTAGGGAGTTCAGCAGAGGAAAATGCCAGGCATTTAACAGGTAAATGGAAGGGCACCTGAATTCCTATGCCAGTCCATAGAGAGTGTAGTGAGGGAGTAGCGGCTGACAGAAATAAGATGATGTCACATCTTCAAGAAAGAGCACTTGCTTTCATTGAGAATATTAACCCAGTTAACCCAAATTCTGGACAATTATGATTGCCAAACAACTTGGGTCTTTTATTTCCTATAACCTCTTAGAGGCTTTTATGCATATACTCCAACCTCCATGGAGCTTGGAGGGAGATGTATGAGTGACTTGTTAAGGAGACATGACAAGGGAGGATGATGACCCACAATCAAAATGAGGCAGTGGTGGGCTGGCTTGGCAAGAAAAGCGTGCAGGGTGATTTGGACAGGACACCTCCTAATGGACAAAACAAGGCTGTGTGTGGCGTACCTCAATCTTATGCACACAAATAAGGAATTGCCAGCAGGACAACATTATGGGGAAAGCTCCTTATATATTTTCTGGGAAAGCAGCATATACGGATGCCACTCTGAAATGTCTGTTCACTAAAGAATGTAGCACGGGGAGCAAGCACAAGGAATTAGAGGGCTGCATGCAGTTGCAGGGCTATGGTCTCCTTAGGATCACAGAGATGTGGTGGGAGAGCTCACATGCCTGCAGTGATGCTATGGATGGACATAGGGTCATTCAGAAGGGCAGGCAGGGATGATGATGAGAGGGAGTTGCCCTTGATGTGAAAGAGCAGTGGGAGTGCCTGGACCACTGCCTAAGAGCAGATAATGAGACAGCTGAGAGCGTCTAAGTTATGATAAGCAGGCAGACCAACATGGGTGATGTGGGTACCTGCTACAGACTGCCTGGTCAGGAATAAGTAGACGAGGCCTTCTTCAGATAAGTAGAAGAATCTTCATGTTTGCAGGACATGATCCTCATGAGGAGTTTCAGCCACCCCAATACCTGATGGAGGGACAGCACAACAAGACACAAGTAATCTGTGAGGTTTCTGGAGTGCATTGATGGCAACTTTTAAACACAGATGACTGAGGATCTGATGATGGGAGATGATCTGCTGGACCTCATGCATACAAACAAGGGAAAGCTTACAGGGTATGTGAAGGTCAGGGACAACTGTAACTGCAGTGACCACAAGATGGTGGGTTTCAGCATCCTGGGAGAAGCTAACAAGGCAAACAGTAAGATAACAACCCTGGCCTTCATGACAGCAGACTTCTGTCTTTTTAGAGATATGCTTGGAATAATCTCATGGGATATGGCCCTAGAGAGAAGAGGGGTCCAGGAGAGCTACCTGGTTTTCAAAGGTAACCCCCTCCAAGCTTAGGAATGTTCCATCCCAGCTAGCATGAAATCAAGGAAAGGTGGTAGCAGACCAACATAGATGGACAAGGAGCTCCTGATAAACCACAAGAGTAAAAAGGGAAGTATAGAAGTTGGAAGCAATGTCAAATCACACAAGAGACATACCAAGACACTGTCCAAGTGTACATGGATAAGGTTAGAAAAGCCAAAATCCATCTGGAGCTGAATCTGGTAAAGGACATGAACAACAACTACAAAGGCTCCTACAGGTACATCAGTCGCAAAGGGAAGACTAGGCAAAACATGGACCCATGCTGAATGGGGCAGGGGAAGTAGTGAAGAAGGACATGGTAAAGGCTGTCCTCTTCACTTTAGTTTTTAATATTAAAATTTTTCTTCAGGAGTCTCAGACCCCTGAAACCAGAGAAAAAATCTAGAGCAAGGAAGGCTTACCATCCATGGAGGAGGATGCGATCAGTGAACATAAAAAACGGGGCACACATGGGTCCAATGGATATTCTTTATTTTGACTTTAACAAGGCTTTTGACACTGTCTTACGTAATGTCATTATGATAAACTGATGAAATGTGGGTTAGATAAGCGGGCAGAGAGGTGGACTGAGAGCTGGCTGAGCTGCCAATGATCAGTGATATAAATTCCTGTTGGAAGCTGGTTCTGTGTTCTGACCGCATGCGATACTTGAAAATATCTCTGGCAACTTAAAATAGGAGCATACTGGAAGCACATATTTGGGGATCCGAGAAACAAGAGAGGTACAAACTCAGCACTTTTGAGGGTGTGCCATGGGGTCTTTATGTAAATTTGGACAAGTTTCTTGAAGTCAGTGGAATTAAATACCCAAATACTATTGAGAGTTAAAGATCGAAGTTAATAAATAAGTCAAGTGAACTGCAACAGACTGCCTGTTACAACTGGGTGTGTAATCAACGGCATAATGTTACCATGTTGTTTTCTGACAGAAAAGCAACTGGAAGCAGTAGCCTCCGATGTTAATGGACAAAGGAACAGGAGAGCAGTATGACTGAGGTGGCCTGAGACACCGTTCTGATGTGTTTATCTGCCCTAATTGCAGAGGGATCTTCAGTGTTCTCTTAATTCCTTTAATGCCTTAGATTTAAAATTAAGCGGATGAAATCCAGATCTGAGTTTCCTCTACCTGAGGGTGCTCAGGGACCTTATAATAAAAGTATATATCGATTTTATAAGTTATGTTTATTTTAATACATATTTTCCTAGGTTTTAGATTCTCCCCTGCACTTGTGCAGTACTAAGCTATGACTCAAGTCCTGGCCTTTATTTCTGCACGACTCACTCTTAACATCTAGGCAATGGCAGGCATGATGACTCTAAGGCCTGGCACTGCTGCAGACGTGTTCCTGTTGACAGATACATGCCAAGTTTGCTGTCGCTTGGCTTCACCCCTGGAAATTGGTGGAAACATAAGAATAAGACTCTGCTAACTTATCCTTTTCAGTGGGGGCAACATTGTTTGTCACTTTGCCACTTGGCTGTTCTTGCGCTCTGGCACGCAGTCTCCGACTCTGTGTTTGCAATGCAGCGTGATGGTTGGGTGGTCTAGAGTTTCGCTAGCAGCTGCCGATCACTGGCTGGATACTGAGGCAGGGTACCAAGGAGGACAAGAGTTGGAAGGCTGTCACCTGACAAATTATTCCAAGAGAAAAGAGCATAGGCATACTAGGTTCAACCTCAGTGACTCTACAGATAATCATAAAATGGGAATCAGAAATGTATGAATAACTCAAATAGCATATTTATTGCCTGTGCTCATCCTCTTCAGTTATCCCTCTGCAGTTATATTTAAAAAAAAATTGTTTGTGCACGCATGTTTTTAAACTTCTAATGTCTCCACAAGAAAAGATCAGTAGCATATCTGCCTAAGGAAGTATCGGAGCACTTCCCGAAACTGGACTCTCTTTGCAACAACCTCTTTTTTAACAGTGGAACATGGCAATGTCAATATATCATTTTCTATTTTTCCTAATGTTTTTATAAATGTATGGACCTAGAAATTAAAAATCCAGTATGGCAAATCTTATCGTATTTCATGTACTTTTCTTTTCCTCAAAACAAATATTTGGATTTGTCTAATTGTATGACAATGCTTTCATTTAAAAAATAAGCTGATCACCCATGTTTGTACAGAAAAATGAAAATAAAAGAAAATAATCTGCAACTAGAGTTCATTCAAATGTGATAAAAACCAAGATAAATGAATTAAAAATATAAGTGTGTGCTATTACAAGTTTTATTTTTATATAAATACAGACACAGCAGAAATATCTCTTACTTATTTAACCCAATGGGTTTATGTATAAGTCTGATTTGATGGTTTTTGATTGCGTTAGGTGGGTAGTCCTGAATGCCAGAGTTGTTACTTCTCACAGAATTTATGGATAACTGTTAGTGATCTCTGATAATCTGAAATATTGTCTACATAAAATATTTGACCCTAATTCAAAGAGGAGAGGAGAGAGAGAGGAGAGGAGAGGAAGAGGAGAGGAGAGGAGAGGAGAGGAGAGGAGAGGGAGAGGAGAGGAGAGGAGAGGAGAGGAGAGGAGAGGAGAGAGAGGAGAGGAGAGGAGAGGAGAGGAGAGGAGAGGAGAGGAGAGAGAGGAGAGGAGAGGAGAGGAGGAAAGGAGAAGAGAGGAGAGGAGAGGAGAGGAGAGGAGAGGAGAGGAGAGGAGAGGGGAGGGGAGGGAAGGGGAGGGGAGGGGAGGGGAGGGGAGGAGAGGGGAGGGGAGGGGAGGGGAGGGGAGGGGAAGGGAGGGGAGGAGAGGAGAGGGGAGGGGAAGGGAGGGGGAAGGGAGGGGAGGGGAGGGAAGGGAGGGAAGGGAGGGGAGGGGAGGAGAGGAGACGAGAGGGGAGGAGAGGGGAGGGGAGGGGAGGAGAGGGGAGGGGAGGGGAGGAGGAAGGGAGGGGACGGGGAGGAGAGGGGAAGGGAGGGGAGGGGAGGAGAGGGGAGGAGAGGGGAGGGGAGGGGAGGGGAGGAGAGGGGAGGAGAGGGGAGGGGAGGGGAGGGGAGGGAAGGGAGGGGAAGGGAGGGGAGGGGAGGAGAGGAGACGAGAGGGGAGGGGAGGGGGAGGGGAGGAGAGGGGAGGGGAGGGGAGGGAGGGGTGGCCTCAATCTCACAGGGAAGTTCCTACTTTGAAATCTCTATTTTTTCATCACTTTTGGTCTCAATATGTTAAACAACATTCATCCACTTTACTGCCAGTTTTTAATGGCAATGCCTACATTAGAAAACTACTGACCTTGTGCTTTCCCTGTACTGAATGGGAAAACATAGACCACATGAGAGGTCTCAGATGGATTTTCTCTCCCCAGGGGATGTGTAAACAGCACAAAGTCATTACCTGTTATTTAGGAAAGTCCATTTGGTACTTAAATTAATTTGCATGAATCTGTTCTAGAAGAGCACACGTTTCATACAGCATCACTACCTGATAGTGGCTAATTCAGAGAATAATACTGATATGCAAGTTTTTCCATAGCTATACTCCAAACTAGTATTGTAATAATGGGAACATTATTACTCAATACCAGCCTTAAGCCCTTAATTTCAGTCAGAAATTAGTGAACTCAGCACAGCAATTTAGGTGCTTTAAAATGGTCTGCCTTTATACAAGTTTTTTAAACTGCGTTTACTGTCTGGGAGACCACGAGGCATGTGTGTAAGTTCTTCCACTTTTCTGTAGGGTTTGCAACAAATCTTCTGTATGTCAAAGGAAATCAATGGTACTCATGGACCTCATTGGGTTGTTGTGTCACTTGGTATGTTATTGAACATTTCTGCAGTTCTCTGAGCACTGGGGAGATCTGAGGGTTCCATAACACTTGAGAAACTTATAAACCATGAAAGAAAAGTGTTCACAAAATTCATTTGAGAATATAGTCAGCTTGTAATAGGATAGAGAAAACATTCATCCATTCATTGTTTAACGTGGTATCATGCCTCTTCTCCCGAGAGCAACAAACTGAAACTAGGCAGGAAAAAAGCCACTGCTGAAGTCAGAATTTAGCTAAAACATCAGAAAGGGAAAGGAAAGTGGGATCCCCTTTAGAAATAAAACCAAATATAATGGGATTATTAACAGCATCTCTATGATGAATTTTATGGTTATTAGTCCACAGTGGCTCATGGAAACTCCAGTAGTAATTGTGGTCTTGCTGTGGTTGGTGATATACATACTCAGCAGGACATTGTCCCTGTCCAGAAACACAACACTGTTAAGTAGACAGGATAGACATGTTATGCTTCCTGTTTTCTAGATGGGAAACCAAGGCACGGAGATAAAAGATGACTTTTCCAAGGTCAGTACCAGAGCTCAGAACTTCTACAGTACATTCAGATCCTTAGTAGGCTCTGAAGTTAAATAGGATTTTATTTTCTTTTAAGATATAAGGCATACAATACTTCAAAATACCGTTCCAACGTGTTCTAAAACTATCTGCTACTGTTACTGCACTTAATTGCAATTAGGGGTTACTTTCAGCTCCAAAGTTGAAAGGATTCTGCCTGCCTTTGAAGACAAACCTACTGCTGAAGTAGGTCTACATTTGGACTTTTTTTATATAAGCAACAGTTTGTAAAGACAGATAAAATGATTAACTGACAGACAAACAGACAGACTCAGGTTATTGAGAGTGATACCTTATTTCCCTGTTTTCTCCTAGAGGTGGTTTTTTTTTTTTCATTTTCTTCTGTCCTTGCACAAGGGTCTTCTGCTAGAGATATGATGCAGAGAAGTCAAAGTATATGTATTTGAAAATACAGGTAGTAAATTAGAATATAATAAATAATAAAACAGCATCCCCAAGCTATTCCTTACAATATATTTTTTTTAATTCAGATAAAGACTGAACAGCAAAATCAGAACTTGACAACTCATGAGCTTTCTTTTATGTTTATTGCTTGCCTTACATACTTCTTCTCATATATTAGTCCTATTTTCAATGTCTGGAGAGATTACTAGTGGCTAGGTCTCCAGGCAACACTCTGGAAGACTTTAGATTTCATATAAATTGTATGTCATATTTTGTCATTCCCATTTTGATGTCTTAGACTTCATAGGTCATGTCAGTAGATGCCATTGTTCAGGCAACATAATCTTGCCTTTAATATATTTCAAAGTTAACACTTGGTTATCATGTAATTGCAAAAGCAGAAGTAACAATATAATTGTACAAATAATGTTAGCAAGAAAAAAAATGTTTTTCCTATATCCCTAATAGTACATTTGGTTCTATGTGTGGCCCAGGAATAACTTACCAAATGTCTTGAAATTTTTTCACACACAAAAAGGAAGGGAGAGAGCTTTTCATGTCAAAGGACACAGATTGGTAGAGAATGATGTGATATTTTTTTTTTGCCATTCTGATCTCAGTACATTTGGTTTTCATCAGTAGCAGAATAGTTTGTGTTTCAAATCTGATAGACGTTATTATCAGATGCCAGTTTGGTTTGGGTTCTCAACAATAGGCTTGAAAGATTACTTTACCTGCGTGTTGCCTTTCTTGACTTATGCTGTTTTTAAAGAGGAAGTTTCTCAGGGGAGACAAACTTGACCTACGCACTGTTAACAGTAGCCTGTTATCTTGAGTACCTAAGTCAAAAAGACATTTAGCCATGTAGTACCCCCTGAACTAAAGTTTAGTCTAAATTGGCTAGAAATGAATAGAGAAGGTAGGAGTTTTCTTTCCCATAGAAGTTGAATCAGGGTGCTCTTAACAGGCTTGTATTTAAATTAAGACAAATGCATGGTGCATATGACTAGAGCAAATTTTCACAAGAGTTCAGCCTTGCACAAACTGGAGGATCAGTTCTTTCTGAAATCCTGACTGTAGACAAGAAGTCCTGACAATTTGGTCTCTAGGACTTCATTAAACAAGTCAGTGTTAATACTGGAAATATAACCTACTCTTCCCGGTCCTGCTTCAGTGCTGCAGCCTTAGGAATCCCCGCAGCCTTCAAATCCAGGAACATGCCGACCCATGTTTGTCATGTTTATTTAGATAAGACCTTGAGATAGCTTGAATATCTACACCTAGTCTTGATCTCAGGACATCTTACATCCTAGGAAGCAGCAGATAATGAACTGTATTTATTTATTTATTTATTTATTTGGAACCTGAAGTGCTGTGATTCAATGACATATGCATTTGAATTTGAATAGTATATTAACTTGCAATAAACTCACATGATCTTCAAGTTCCATAGTACAGAGTACACAGATTACTGTCTTTTCCTTACACAGACCTTCACTGAATTGAATTAGTAAGTTCTGTTGACGTTCCATATAGACGTTTGCTTTACATCGTGCTACATATTTTCTCATTACATTTTCCTATGATTTATTTATGACAGTCCTATGCATATAAAATCTATGCTCTGAAGTTCACATTGCAATGACCGAACTGGCATTCCTGGAAAAGTTCACAGCGATGATTCACAAGTGATTCACTCTCGACAATGCCCTTTTCTCCTCTGAAGTGAGTCCTTGGCATCTTTGCATAGAGAGGCACTGACTGCTTAAATCTTCACATTGCTATTTTTTGGGACTGTCTGTGTACAAGTAGTGTGTAAATAGCTATACAAGCATTTTAAAAGCCTGAATGCTGGAAAATATTCCAGCCTACTATTTACATCTACTATTTATAAACATACACTATATCAAGACAGCTGTGAAGTATTTATGTGTGTACGTTCAAACTGCATCTTTTAGGCTATATGCAGCATTTGTCCAAGCAACTCAAAATATGCTGGATGTTTGCTTGCCCCTGCTCTAATTAAGCAAGAGAATTGACAGCCCAGCACAGACAAGGTATTATTTGCTAACGTGCTGAACACTTGCAAGTATTTTATCTGTGTGTCAGAGCTCTCTGTGTAAGTGCAGACAAAGCAGGCGACTGTCTGGGCAGCACACTGCTGGAGATATGAAACAGGTGGGAAATGTCTATTCTTGCTGCACCTACAAGTTCATAAAGCTTAGCAGCATTAGTGGAGGAATTTGGATGTGTGTAGGGTCCCAAATGGAAAAAGGGGAAAAGTGTTTCAGAAAACATGGGAACAACAAACCTTTGTTGCAGGGCACTCAGACCTGCTTTACACCCCAGTTCTTCATTCTGCTCCCCTCTCCTGTGCTTCCCTGAGACCCAGGCCCTGATCCTTATGGGAAAGAAGGTTGGTTTTTCTGCTGAGATGCTTCTAACTGACCGAATATCATAGTCAGAGAAGGTTTTCTGTGGCAGACTCTTGAAGGATATTCTTTCTCTGATGATACGGCTGTATTTTTGACAGCTCTTAGCCTTGTTACTTCTCAGCTCATAAAACAGGTAAAGTAGACTCAACTTGTCCATGTCATACAAGGTTTTTGGGGAGGCAGAGGAGGGAGAACAACTACCAGTACTGGAAGTGGCCACTACAGCTCCCCTGTGGTTCAGCTGCAGTACCTATGGGTACATCTCATTAACCAACAGCAAATTTGTGACAAGGGCTGCAAGATAATATAAATCACAGCCAGTGGAAAACAAAAATATTCAGATGTAGATGCTGAGGTTCCCTTAGGAACTGCTCTGGGGCAGTTCCAGCCCCATCCTACAATGCTGTGCTGGGATCCTAAGGAAAGCACTTCCACCTCTCGATTCTTAGCCATACAGAGTTCCTTTCCTTTTGGGTGTCTGTGGTACATACAAGTTTCTTACAGCTGCTGACCATATTAGGATTTTGGTGTGTACTTTGTCTTATCATTAAATGGTAAGGTCACAGGATAATTTATGTTGGAATGGACATGAGGAGACCATGTAGTCCCACCTCCTGCTCAAACCAGGGTCAGCTATAAGGTCAAATTAGGTTATTCAGAGTTTCCTCAGGAAGACTGACAGATTTGTTGGAAATCAAAATGGTATCCAACTGATAGAAGATTAGAACAGAAGCTTCCAAGGATAGTCTTCTGTGTTAGCTGCTCGAGCTGTTCCTGGCATAGCTGCAAAACTTTACTAGCCTTGTTGAATGTTTTTCCCCTTTTTCCCCATACAAACACTATATCAGCAGTCTTCCAAGCAATTGTTCTTGTCGGATTTTTGTGTAAGACCACTGGGAGGAGACAATAGCCATGATAACCTCACTCCATGATGTGATATATAGCCTATCATCTCAAAAATTTTCTTCAAAATAATAGAAGAAAGCTGTAAGTGGAAGAGTTCTACTGTTTGATCTTTTTGTTTGTTTTTGGTAAGGCCCTCAGTAATGGATTGAATGGATGGAATTTCAGTATCTGAACTCCTGTGTGAGGCAGAACTACTTTTGCTCCCTCCATTTTGTAAATGGGACCTGAAGATGCAGAGACAAGGTACACCTAAGAACTAGATGAATTAATACTTCTTTTTTAATAACTTGTTAAGAGGATTTGCTTTTCAGTGGTGTCCACAGCTCCTGGAACACAATGATGTGATGAGTTGAACTCCATCAAAAACATAATTCAGAAGGTTCACAAAAAGGAAGAAGCTGGTAAGAAGGGTAAGCTGAGGGGCAAAGTTAAAGTTTCACTATCGTTTGTTAAACAGTTACTGAGGATGAGGAATAGAGAACTCGATTTTTAGATTTTTAGATTTTACTATCACCTCAGCTCTTACTTATATGTAAGATTAGACACACATTTTCAGCTTATATTCTGCTTAGCAACGGATTGATTTATTGATTGATTGCATTTGGTGGGAAAAAAAAACAAAAACAAAACCAAGAACACCTCCAGAATTTCTACATATTATTAACAGATTTTTTCATTTGTTTCTTCATATTTAAATGAGAAATAAGATAAAGAAAGAGTCTTAATATCTAGTTTCATTCAATACTACAAACATATCTTATCTACAGTCTTTTGCTACCTCTAGCATTACAAAAGGTAAAGTTAATGGATAAATTAAACTATCCTGTGATGGATAAACAGGCTCCAGTTAATTCTTAACATAACCCAGTTGACTTTGGTGTGAGTTGCACTGGAGGTGAACTTGACTGGACGTTTATAATGCAAACATAGTCTTGAAAAATTAAGTTTATAACGCAAACACTCTTGGGAGGTTGACTTGATACATATCCTCTCATAATATTTGATTAGGTTTTATTTCAAATGTGAATTTACTATGGTGTCATCTTTGCAATCTAGAACTGTTTCAAGGTTCAATAATTTTGTTTCACTGTGTAGTGATGCAGTCACCAGAAGATAAATAAATGCAAATAAGGGAAGCAATGTAGAGCCATGTATGTGATGTAAGAGATCAAACAAAGTGCCTGGTGGGTTGAGCAAAAAAGAAAGAAAGGAAAAAAGAAGCTATAATGTAAAGGAAAATAGGAGAAAGTAAAAAGACATACAAAGCCATTTTTCTGTCTCATTCACATCAAAACATGATTTTCCCTTGCATTATGACTTCAGAGATGTCAGTGTATCACTTTTTTTTTTGTTGGCTTGTTCGTTTTGTTTTGTTTTGTTTTTTAAGTTCAATTACTTCCATCATTTCTTTTGGGACATCTGTACTTACTTCATTAAAGCTTGCAGCTGAGGCACATTTTCTTGACATCTGGCCAGGTCTTTTTTTGTTTGTTTGATTTTTATTTATTCATACCCATTTCTCACAGTTGTTCAGGGTTAACTTAATAATAGGATGGGATTTATCTCACCAGATTCCACAGGTTTAATTTTAGGATGGGCTATCCACCTGATGTCTATGGAAATGATAAGTTAATTTCAGAGTATGATTTCTCTCTTCCTGAAATAAGCTTTGAAAGGTCAGAAACATTGCCTTCCGAAGGCACCTACTTCCACAACCATTTTCACTGAGATGAGATTCAGCAGTTCAGTGTTTAGTGTCATTTAAGATGGCCTAAGATCTGAGTTGATTTCCAGCTGCCATTCAGAAAAGCACGAGTCTCCCACAACTCCTGAGTCATGTTGTGTGTTAATATCTCAGGTAACTTAACACCTCTAAAACAGCATCAGAAAGTTTCTGCAACCAATCACATATTACTGTTAAAAGTCCAATTTATATTTTGCTCAGAAGCTATGATCATTAATTATTCCTTGTATTGTTATTTTTCTGCTGTTTCTGAGGGACACTGATTACAGAACAATAGAATACGCTGTTGTGGCTCAGATCTTGGAAAGGCTGACTCACTTGGCACCCGCAACAAAAGGAGTAAGATTCAGGTGTCTAAACAGAGGCATTCAGTGTACTTTAAGACTTCTTGAGTTATCTTTCCTGGCACTTCAGAAGGAACTTCACTGTACAACTGCCAGAACAATATGGATATCTCAGGGACATTGCAGCCACCAAAAATTTCCTAGACGCCCATGTTAGGGACTTGACTCATCCTCTACATCTCTGTACTAGGCCAAACCCACCTCATTTATGGGCCTTAAATAAGCATCTGAAGTTAGGTGGGCTGAAATAGAACCAAGGTCAGCACAAAAGCTCAGGTCTGAAAGAAATGGCTGGCGTGAAGGAGGGAAAAGTGAGAATCTGATTACGTCACAGAATTTTTAAGACACCATGATACATACCCAAAAGCTTTTCCAAATACATGGCCACGTAATGGTTTATGCTCATCCTAGCTTACATTCACTGAAACTGAAAAACATGGCCAATGTGTTGCACTGAAGAACTAGCTCTGATTCCTAATTTATTTTCTAAGATACAGTAACTACCCCAGATTAATGCCTTCCCTCAAAAATGTTAAAACCAATGGAAAATTTGCTTTAAACAGATGCAGGTTGCTCAGATTTGAAAGCTTTTGCAAAATCAACCGATATTGTTACACTTCTTTCTATCCATCCTCACCTGAGCTTGCCATCAGCTGCCTATCTACCTTGATGGCACAAGGGCAATCCAGACTCTAGAAGTGATTAAGAATTAGACTATATTTAAAAGGAAGTTGTCATTAGCAACCAGCACAATTCCTAAAACATCACAAAGAAAAATTGACAGTACTAATCCTAGCAATATATAGGCCTTGGCAGCAGTAGAGATCTGAGTTCATTTCATCCCCTTTTTGGTTCTTGGAGCAAAATAGCCTTGCTCTAGCCCTTGCTCTTGAAATCAATAGAGAGCTCCAGCTCTCCTCAGATGTTGCAGAGTTCAAAATTTTCAACTTTTCAATAGGTTGTATTTTTCACTGACCCAGCAATTCATCCTAAAAACTGATGCAAGTAGAAGACAAGCAGAGGCTGGCAAGGAGAAGGAAAGACGGCTAAGGCATTTAAGGATTGAAAAAGTCAAACCAACATATTTGCACCTGCTCTGGTAGGAAGCCATAAAATCCCAGTTCTTTATTCCTGTGACAAAATAGTAATGAGGCAGATTAAGCTACTACCAAAGATGTCACAAGTAGAAAAAAGAGACTGAAAGGGATATTAACCCACATCCTCATTACACTGTTAAGTGGTCCTTCTCAAATGACACTACTTTCTGTTTATAGATTGTTACATTCATTTCCAAGTTCTAATCAAGAGCACTAGAAATCACATTTACAGCATCGTGTTTTTAAGCAGAATTTCTTCTTCCTCTTCCCCTGGAGAAGGCAGCTCTGTTTGTGTGCGTGTATGTGTGTGTGTGCACATGTACACACATACACGTATGTACACATTTTTGGCTGGGGTACTTCCAGAGATAAAGTGTTTTCTCAATATTTCTGAACACTTTCAACATTTTCACACATACGGGACACACAAATACCATGTAAAATTTCATAAAACAAGGCTCTGAAAAGGGATAGCATATAGAATGAAGTATGATATGGTAGATAGTCCTTATTCAATGAGGAGTGAATTTAGGTCTAACTACCAGATGGCAGAGCTGAACACAGAAAATCCATATGTGTGATGGCAGCTAGGGACAGACGTTGACATACTTGCTTTTCCAGCCAAATGCCTCAACAGATGCAGAGTTTTACACTTTAACTTTACAATATGGCACTAAAACCCGGGAGAAGAGTTATATGCAGGAATCAAAGGCAATTTAAAGGGACACTGCTGAATTCTGCCCTCTTCCCATCACATGTGAAGGGTTGAAGGAGTGAAGAAAGGGATTTTTTTTCCCTTTTGCTCAAGTGCTAAGTCAGTCTTAACCTTTTTCCTCATAATAGAAGGTCAATAAGGAAAGAGAATGAGACTGATGGTCGAATACAATAATCCTGTGCTTTTGTTTCATTGTGCTGACATACTTTTTAAAAATACTGAAGTCCCTTCCCATTTAATTGATATAGGCAGTTAGGGCGTCTAAAACTGAGTGAATATGCATGGGATGAAGATCCTTAAATATCTTCCTAGAGCTGATAATCTAGCTTCTGTGTCACTTTGTCTTTTTTTTTGTGTGTATTATTATTTATTTTATTTTATTTTTTATGTCATTTCAAGAAAAGATGATTGCCCTACATATTTAGTTCAGAAGTCAAAAAGTCCTACTAGTTTATGTATGAAATTATATTGCTTTGTGGAACAGATTTCTGCTAAATCCAAGAACAGGGTCTTGTAGAGATCAAGGTCCACTTCAAAGCTCAGATACAATTTTCCTGTGTGTCTTTGGAAAACTATTCAGGTTTAAATCGTAGCATCATTTAAGACTGTGGCAAAACTCCCATTTCTTTTACTAGGACTAGGTTTTCACCCTTAATCTCTTTGTACCTCTATTCCTTCCTCCCAGGTTTTGTTTGCTGGAGTACTTAGATTATAATAAGATTTTAGGGGCAGAGACCATCTTCTGCTATGCGTATCTACTGAAGTTAATGTACCAGGGCTGAGATCCAAATTGGAGTTCTTAGGCAGTATTTAAGCAATAATAGTATAACACTTAATTATAATATCTCTGTAGTTGTAACTGGCATTTCTAAGCATGATTTCAGATGTGTACACCTTTACTAAAATTATCATATATTTTACTATCAGTCCAAGAGTTGACTGATACAACTAGTTCATATTTTACCTTCTTATTTGTGGCAGTCAATTTCTTGACCCCACTTAGAAAGTGTGTGTAAAATTAGACAAAATAAATCTATGAATATCAACCTTTGGATTGCTGGTCTAAGTAAATGGTTGTTATTCTTCTCTGCAGCACAGGAAGTACATGCTGGTGAAAGGCATTCTTGTACCTGCTGAATTTTTATTGGTGGATGAAAAAAATATTCAAGTAAATCTGTTGGGTTTTCCAGAGAAAAAAAGCTGAGAAGCTGGGAGCGATTTATTTAGCATTGGACACGGGTCAAATACAAAGGACCACTGTGTGGCTTCAGAGCTTATTTCTCAATGCATTTTTATATAAGACAAGGAAGCACTAGAAAATATTAAAAAAACATATTACAAAATAATTCTGTGTCTGATTTTCTCCTGTATTCTAGATGGTACTGGAAAATGGAACTTTGACTTTGTTTTATTGAGACATAGTTCTTAGGATGGATTTTGATTCACTGTACAATTCATTTGTACGTGTGGCTTATGCTGACATTGGTTTTAGGGTGCAAAAATATTTTAATAAGAAGCTGTTGCAAACAGGAAGAGATTTGGAATTTGTAAGGAATCGAGTACTTGCTGAGAAGCTGAGAAAAACGAACAACATACAGACTGAAACATTTACATATGAACAGAAGAAATGGTTAATTGAGTGTTTCCATCACTACTCTCAATCTGGATACAAAGAAAAAAATCACATTTCAGGTAAAAAATATAAAAGAAAAGGTACCTAATTCTCTACATTGCTCACAAAGAGGAGTCCAAAGAGCTAGTTTGGCTAGATGTCTAAACTCTAGATGATGAAACTTAACCTAAGGGACTTTTGCCTCAGGTCATAAGATATTGCATTCTAGTGCCATAACATACCTTCAATTTTTAAACACAGTTTTCCATTGATTTTGAAGAGGAGCTCCTAAAGAAATCAATGTCATATTATTGCCCTTGTGCATACATGTGCTCTTAACTAAGTGAGGCTTTTAAATCTGGACACTGATAGAGAAAGTTCACTATACTAACAAAGCTTCTTATCAAGACCATCCCTAAAACATTACCATCCTCCACTTGAGAGAGATGTGCTGGCTGACTAAAAGACTTTATCTACTCACAGTCTTATTATTTTAGGAAATTAGTTCCTTTATTAGCTTTTGGATTAAATAAATAAAGAGGATACAATTTCATTTTCAATATTTGTCAAAAGCCTTCCCACCAAAATGAAAAGAAAACAGTTTCTGATTTAAATATATCTAATATCCTGTAGCATCCCGCTCTGTGCCATTTATCAGTGGAAATGCTAAAAATGCAATCCATACTGTTATCCTACCATGATGCTAACTCATGAAAACACTAATGTGTGAGTTTAACTTTAAATCCTCTTGTTTTTGTGATCTCCTTGATTAGGAGTGTTGCAAAATCTAAATTGTCTATGATTCTTTTCTTTCTACACAATTTATCAGATACAAGATAATAAGTACAATTCCTAAAACTTTTGGGGAAAAAGAAAGAAAAATAGGAGTCAGAAGACATGCTATCAAAGATAGGCACCTTTTTGCTGAAAAGACATTCTTCATGTCCTGAAATGCGGACACTTTCTACAGCTATTTCTGCAGGGAGTTTAGCTGTGTTTGGTTTTGTATTAAGTTTGTGGAAGGAATTTAGAGAAAATTAGGGATATATCTGAATGGCCTTTGATAGAGTATCTGCAGATTTAAAAAAAGGAAAGCAGAAGGATGAAATACTGTCACGATGCCCAAGAAAGAGAACAGCAGATTTATCTTGTGGGAAACCATTTGGTTGTTATTGTGAGGTAGTTCATAATAAGGATGAAAAAGAACGTCTCAGAAATTGTTTACATCTAAGTGAGACAACACAGAGTTATTGCATCATGAAAACAAAATTACTTTGATTTCAAGGCATTTAAAGAAGAAACAGAATTTGTCCTGTTAAGCTCAAAAGAGGTAAGTAGCCTGCAAGTCACAGAAGAAATGGGGTCTATAAATATATTTCCCAATACAGTAAAGCCTGTATATAAAACAGTTCATTTGTAATACTCTATGAAATAGTGTAGCTTTTTGTTGTGTTCAGTGAGAGGTAGAGTAATATAGAATAGTTGGCCAAACAAATTGGTTTCTGTGTTAAGGTTCCTCTGTACAATTTGACTATTGGGATAGACTAGAGAAGTTAAATAATACTTTTCCTCCTTCTTTGTCTCAAGACCAAATGTAATAGATTGGACACAAACGTGACTGGATATGCATTTTTTTTCCATGTTGACTGAGGCAAACCATTTGAGAACCGTGCCTAATCCTGAATAAATTCCTTAGAAAGATAGAATACATTTTTAAACCAATTGGTGTTTGGTCAAAAAAAGAGTACCTTTTTATTTGTTCTACCAAGGAAATTATTCATGTTTATGGACTGAAATAAAAAGAGAAATAAAGGACTCCTGCAAGCAGATTATTTTCCTTCAGTCTCTTGCAAGGACCCACATCTCTCCTTGAAAATGTCTGCCCCAGTCCTCTGGTTCCTCTATCAGTAAGTCTTTAATCCAGGGTAATAACAGAAATGCTATGAGTTTAATGGAAATCCCCTTTATATGAGAGAATCAGTTTTGATGAGAATGCGGGAATGTAACCCAAACAATAATACACACCTCTTTACCATCACCATGTGTGATCACTTTGTCAATAACACTGCAGAAAATGTTTCACAAAGATTTGCTCCTAGATAATTTCACACACACTTCACCAAGGGACCTCCGGGCATCATAAGACCAGAGGCTTGTGCTGGAGTATACAAAACTCCACAAACAGTACAAACCAAAACACCCAACAGTCAAACCTACTCCATTACCTGAGAATTATCTGAGTCATTTCCATGATGACTTCAAAGGGCATTTTTATTATCTTTTTAACTTTGCTGTGTAATTAACCGATAAATATGCCTTATAACTATGTCATGATAAGAAGAAAAGCAGGGAGGGAAGGGAAGCAAACAGAAAGGGAAGAGGAAGAAAGAGGCAGAAGGAAGAAATAAGATATATTAATTTTTCCCAGTTACTTTGATTATTCATTCTTTGGGGACTGATTTTATATCCTCTTTTTATGTGAATAATGCTTTGCAGGACTCACAGTGACCGCAAATTTTGTGTCTTGGGTGTTAAAATCTTCTTAAGAGAGGGGATAGAGCAAGAAAAAGAAGCAAACCAAGAAGGACTTGGTAGGGTCATCAAAGGCTGTAGATACACTCCCTGAATAGCCAAGCACAAGGACAAGTCACCTGATTGATCTTACAAAAATCATCTGATCGATCTTATATAATCATTTGTATTCTGCCCAGCCTTGCATTGCATGTGTTCCTGGCCACAGCCTGACAGCTGCATGTCTCTTGGTTGATTATAAATCCTCAGCAGCGATAAAAGGGATTTTTGATAAGGTAATAACTGACCTATCTCTGGACTTTCAATCATGTCCTCTGACAATGGACTACAAGGAGAGTAAGATACTTGAGATATTATGATTTTCCAAAATGACTTCATTAAACTGTCTAGGATTCTGGCCTAAGGTCTTTGTAACAGGATGATAAGTGAGTCCTGGACGGTCATAGAAAATTGTCTTTTTATAATGCCTGCTGGATGTCTACATTTACTATAGTAAGGTTTAACTTACGTGCAAATTTGGCTCTATAAACGTTACAGATTTTTGGGTGAGAGTGATATGATTATCAATCAAGATTAAATTATAAATTAAAGGAATCACTGCTTTCTCCATCTGCCAACTCCATGGAAAGACCCAGAAGTATTTTGGTCTCAATGGCAGTCCAAATTAGCAGTAAGGAAAATGATAGGGATTCAAGTCCCCTTGCTTAGACAGGTCTCCTTGCCTAGGCTGCTCCTGCTTCAGTCTCAGCGCTGTTTGTTTAACATGTCTCAAGAACAAAGCAAAATAAAAAAAAAATTGGAAAATAAAATGTCAGACTACAAGAAGAAAATTAAATTACTTGAGCCCTCAATCATGCCTACAAGTAAAAGAAAGCAGATCGATAGAGTTTGCTGTAATGTGGCCCATTAAGTGTTTCTCCTTCACGCTGTATCTCTGTGACGATTTCTATTTCCCAGAGATATATGTAAGAATTGACTGTATAACGTGGGGAACCAACAAGAAGCAAGACAAGGTCAATAGGACTGATCTGAGCAACTTTTCTTTGAATGATCACTTGATTTTTTTAATACTGTTTTTTCACCTTCTAGTGAGAGTATGGGTGTAAAAGCTGTACAGACAAAGTCTGGTGTTAAGCCTGCACTATATTTTCATAGCTCCTTTGACATTTCTGGCTGCCAAGGACAAAATGACCACCTAGTCTGAAATCTTATACCATGTGGGAAATAGGGTTTCTCCTACAGATTTTTGTGCCAATCCAAACAAATTAGGGAGAAGAAAAATGACTAAGAAGTGTCAAACTTGGGGAAGGTGTTCTAGTCCTTGCTTCTTCCCGGAACTCCTGGTGAAGGTCATTCAACCATTCATTGCCTAAGGTCCTTGTTTGCATTATGCAGACATCAAAGCTGCATTTCTTGAGAAATATATATGAAAGGTATATATAAAAGGCACTGCTGATTGTGAGGTAAATTGATTTTTTATGGAGTACATTACTCAGAAGCGGTAACCTAATCCCAGACTCATTAGCCCGTCCCTGCAATCATTTTAATTAGACTTGAAAAAAAGGTGACTTCTTAGTTTGGATAGACCGTATGCTTTCAGAATACAAGGTAATATGTTCACAAAGTAAACCAGCTTACTTGTAGCTAGTTAACTTAGCTGAGTATGCAACTGAATTTCTGATACAATATTAATGTATCAGATAAATCATGAAAGGGGGATTATATAAGCAGCTAGGAGCAGCCTAGAACTATTGCGTGCTTTAGGAAAAGATGTGGTTTTGACACAAAATCTTTAAATCATGAAAAAATCACCTTACCTTAATGTAGGCTATTCCAATTATTAATAATTCATATTAATTAATATAAAGTAATATTAATATTACTCTAACACTTAATGTTTCTGATTAATATTAAGTTATATTAATTACATTTAATTAAGGGTAATTATTAGTTAATGTACTGGTTAAACCTCCTACAGTAGCTTTAGTAGGGTTTCATGGTTACCTTTTTTTTTAAAACAAATTTCTCTTCAAACGTGAATGAACTTTTGTCAGTTGTGTTGCTCTGGAGGACCACATTTCTCTTCTCATCTATGACTCTCACAACTATGAGTGAATCCCACGCAAAAGTAAATGCAGGATAATTTGTAACTAGCTTTCCCTGAACAGCATGCAAGTCCTCGACCCTTTCTTTTCATTCACTGTGACATTTAGTCCTTGTGCAATTTTAACTGTTTGCATAAATTTAGTTTTAAAATAAATAAGTAAATAAATAAAATTACACAATTACAGTTTTTAATGTTACCAGTACGAAGTTCTACCATTAGAAATTAAATTCCCTGTAGATTTAGGCATACATTAAGTAATTTCCCTGGTACGTAACCTAATAATTGAGAGCTGGCTAACACTTCATGAATACAGCATCCCACCAACTTTAATATTTCACTGAGAATTTAACCATGCGTCATAGATAATTATTTTTAATCTCTTGTTTCCATCTGTAATAAACCTCTAACTTTAGTGTTCTGGAACTTCACAAAGTATAAAGCCTTATTTCTACCTTCTGACTTTCTCCATTATGTTTGTATTTGTTATTTTTGTTCCCTGTCCATGGCCCATAAGTAATGGGAAAGAAGAGGCTTTTTTGTTAGACACATGTGGGGAGATTAAAAATCCCCAAAACCAGAAGAGTAAATGCGTAATTATAAGTCATAGCGAATGAGGGGAATTGTACGACATTCCATCCTCTTTTCATTCAAAGTTTATTTACAGTTTCTGGTGGGGGAAAAAAAAATAAAAGTTCCTCTGTTTTGAACAATCCAGTCAAAACTGCTTTTATACTGAAATGCCCTAAGGCTGTCAAAAAGGACCTTGACTGGCATCTGGAATGAGCCATTATCCTGGCAATGGTTTGGCATATCCCAGGATGGTATGTATTAGCATATCCCTGGATAGTGGAAGTTATCATATGCCTTAGTAACACAACTTGCAGATTTTGGATTGTGTTCATGAGAACAGATTTTTCCAACAAGTAACTTGCCAAAGGCTTGATATAAAAAGTACTTATGCCTAATGTCTGTCATTCCGTCTATGCCAGTTCATTCTTCCTGGGCTGGACTGGATCCACCCTGGCACCTGAAATGGAGTAAACAAAGTCGCTAGCTCCTGAAGACATTGATGTGACCTGTGTTATTTTTACAGGCAGTTGTCATAAGGGTTGTGACTTTATGTACTGTGTCATTGTTGACCAGTGGCCTGAGATTGTCTTATATTTTTATAGACCTGTTCATCTCAAAAAGACTTCAAAATGCCTTATAATTTGGATATATAATGAAATTTTCATCTCTATGGAAGAACACAGCTGTTGTGAAGACGTCATTTGATCAATGGATATAAATGTATCCTGAAATTTAATGCATATATTCATATGCTCTAAAGCACTTATACACATAACTGGGAAGTAAATACCTGTTTGACGTTTCAAAACATACCAGAGTAATGAATTGGCAAACTAAAGAAATTCTGCCTAGACCATGAGAAATTTTATCGTTGTGGGAGAGGAATGGATTGATAGAGTGGTGTATAGACAGATCTAACTTTTTCAGGGATATAAAAATTATTTTTGTGGTCTATTGGAATTTTTTAATATTTCCATATCCCTCAGAATGGGATGTCTTGGGGTCTCTCTATTCACTGCAGTTATGGAAGGTCTTTGTATATAAAGGTTTTAGCCTTTTGTTAGAACTTTCTGGTATTCTAAATATAGAACATAAGTGGCATAATGACCAAAAAGAAATCTTGCCTTATTACATTATGTTGATTCGCAGACAGTTCAGTGGCGATCTTAATGAAAAAAATGTACTGCTCTACCTGAGAAAAGCATCACAGTTACGTCCCAAATAAGATGCATTCTGTTTTCTTCTGGTTCTTTATTACAGAATCAGTAAAAATAAATGAGGTACATCTTACTTCTACCAATTTAGGCTACTATAATTTACAAAATATGATCCAAACTCTACCAGCTTCAGAACTCCAGAATGATCATGCCTATTTTGAAAGGGAAATATAATTAAAGTGGAGCAAAATCATATTGTTTTATCAGTGACTTCAGCACAGCCAGGATTTTACCAATAGTACGTAATAAAAGCACAGATTAGATCATTGTTCAAACAGAAATTCCACGTATGCTTGTTGATTCCTTAGAGATTGTTATTCATAATCTCTTGACTCTGTTGCAATAAGGTTAAGGGTTTAGTTCAATATTTTTCCAGCTGCAGAAAGAAACCTTTATAAACAGAATCTGATTTTTCTGTAAGAGACTGCATGCTTTTCATCTACATGGTTTCCCTTCCCTTTCCTAGCTGCCTTCATCTCAACACTCCAGCAGAAACAGCAAAATAGTGATGTAAATTTGAGACTTATTTTTATTTCCTGGAAACGATCTTGTTCTTTTACAGATAGTCTATAAAAGCAAATGCGGCTAATGCAGCCTTTTAAATATATATATATATATATACACACACACACATATACATATATTTTGTGATTATTTAATCAGAAAATTCTACTACTATTATCTTGATAGTATTTTTCAATAAATATTTACACTTTTAATTTTTTTGCAAATGTTATAATTGTAATTGGTCCATACTCTGTTAGGCTGTATGATATTTTAATTGGGATAGTTTAGTGAATCATCTTGCAAAGTCTGTTCACTCTAGCAATTTTGTTCACCTAAATATTTCTGTTAATGGGAACCTCTGGTTTTGAGTGACCTTAAAAAATACCTTTGATTAAAATGTGGGTGGTGTTGAAGTCAATTACAAAATTTGTACTGACTTCATTGAAAGCATGAGCTTGTCTCATGACTCCTGTCTTCATAGTTGAAAAAACTCCCCAGGACCAGATTCTTGTTGAGCATACAATGGAGTAGCATCCCCAAAGTCAATAGACCTCTATTGATTTACACCTTCTGGAGTTTCAGGCAAAATATTTTACAGAAAATGTATAGAAATCCTGAAGTCCACAGGATGAAAAGTTTCCAGCAGCATCACCTGAGGTAGTGTCACAGTACCTGGGTGAGATTTTAGTGACGTAGCTTCCCAGAACCTTGAAACCTGACCTGCTCGGCAAAGTTGCATTTTTATTGTTCAGTACCAAGTGCTGGTATTGATAGTGGCCCTGCTTGGCAGGAGCACAGCCCATACAGTGCCGCAAGAACTCCAGCAAATCCAGGCCATATTAAGGGAGGAAACTGTGTTGCAAGTAAATGTCCCAATTATTTCATACTTTCCATTAAATTAGATCCTCTTCAGTTACTGTTATTATTCAGACTTCCATCATTTAGGTGGAAACTCTTTGTGTCAGAAAGCTGTCTCAGGATCATTGTTATTTTTCAAATTAGAAGAGTCACTTTTTAAAATTTGCTGACTTTTTTGTTTATCTGTACTGTATTAATCTTATTTCTTTATGTATTTTCATAAAATAATATTTTCCATGTAACAAATGAGGTCATTGTTTGGAACAACTGAGTTGCTATTCCCATTTCCCTCTCCCATTTCATATCAAATAATTTCAATTAAAATGTTATGTGACAGCAGTTCCCTGGTGAAAGAGACTCCAAAAATTTGATTTATTTAATATAAAGCCATCTGAAAGTTTTATAGGGAACCTAAATGACTAATTTTCATTAAATGTCTAATCTAACTTTTAGGAGACTGTAGCTAAAAAAAGACTATGTGTGATATTATGCCCGTACTAAAAGTTTTAAACAGTTCCTTGAAGTATTATTGAACAAATGAAGCTTTTGACCCCACTTCTGTATGGAAGATACAATGAAGATATATCATGTTGCATATTTACTTACATCACACTCATCTGCTTGAAAACACCTGACTCATCTTGGCAGGCGTGATGAAACTCCTCATTAAGCTGTTAAAAAAAGAGAGAGAGAGAGAGGGAGAACTCTAATTAAGCAGCTTGATAAAAATTCTGACCCATAATAGATTAAATAAGCTTTCTGTTCAGCAATAATTCCTGGTACTAAGTGAGTCCACCGGGAGCAGGTATATCCAATACTGCATGTTGATAAATAAATGCTTTTACTGTTTGGAAAAGCTTCAGGAGGAAGCCGGTTTCTTTTGCTTTCACTTTATTATGAACCCACTGCAATTTTTGGCATGTGGAAAGAAACCACTGAAATCTGCGGTTCTGCTAGTTGTTTGATAAGGAGACTGATATCTGCTTTTGAAGTGGCAAAGGTCCCAATATTTTTTTTTAATTGTTAGTAATAGATTTTATTTTTTCCTTTACTAAGGCAAAATATCCCTTACTGCTTACACAGGATTTCCAGCACAGAACATCTGAGGATTTCAGTGCTGGAGCTCAAGTCTTGGTCATGTGAACCATATATATGAGAGTAATGCCATTAGCTGTAGCAACTTGAACCATTCACTGTCAGTCAGAAAGACAGTTCCATGCTTCCCAGAAAGTAATCTTAAAAAGTCTTTGAAGGACTGGTGCTTTGAGATAAACTATATCCAAGTACATATGTCTGCAGATCTGTATTTAAGGTTTCCAAATGGAAACATGGCTGCACCTTACTAGCTGGTGTCTTCAAAAGCAGAGCAAAGGAAGCTGGTCTACCAAAAGGTGGGATAACTAGTGGGTTTCTGATTATTTCTGACCTGATTTGGTTTTTTGTGGGTTTTTTTTGTGTTTTTTTTTTTTCCCCTGGCTGTTTTTGCTCAGGGAAAGCCTTCACTGGTGACATCTGCCAGCATCTTTCTTATATACATAACAGGAAATTAGTCGGTGAATTGTCCGTTCTCACAAAGCAGAGTTTCTTTTGTTCATCCCAGTTGACATGTAATGACCTTCAGGCTGGTGGGATGGAAAATGCACAAGGTTATATCTGTGCTCTGAATTCTTTCTGTGACTAAATCTTTTGCCCCTCTGCCTCTCATTGATGCTCTTTTGCTGCTCATATGATTTGCCCAGCACGAAGTCTTACAGAAAATATGAACATAAAAAACACATTTGAGTTCCAGTGAAAGCAAGAATTCCCAAACTTTCACCAGAAGGAAAAAAAAATTTACATATATATATTCCCATTTGCAATTACTCTGCAATCCTCTCCACTGCTTACTTATGTCCACCTGCATCATAACAATGTGCTGAAGTTGAGCCTCAATGAAAAACTATGCAGCATAGTTCAACTACTGACAGAGGTAGCTACAAGGGGTTATTTTATGTCAGAACAGTGTGGAATAGATCCAGTTATACATTTCCTCTCCAAAACTGCAAATTAACTCATTGATAAATAAATAAAAAAAAAAAAGGTGTTGATGTGTGGTGTCATGGGGCTTTGGCAGAGAACTGAGAGGCCTTTTATATTCTAGCCCAGTGCTCCTACTTTCAATTAAAAATGAAAAGCTTGCTCAAACCAGGGAGATGATATTTCAACCAGGTTGCTCCACTTGAAGTCAGTTTGTGAGTGGTGTCTCAGTTGCCTTAAAGCCTCAGGGCACCTTTCTTTGAGGATCGTTGGTTGATTTACACAAAACAGTTCATTGCTATAAATCAAAAATATAAACTGTATGTTGATTTACTCTGGGCTGTTGTTTACAGGAATCAGACAGATACTTTCAGAACAAAAATAATCTCTGAAAAGTAAATCATTGCAAAGTCTGGTTTATATCTGTGAATAAGGAGTAAAAAAGCTTAGCAAATTTACACTTTTTAAACAGGTTATAAGGAAAAATACACCACCACCACCACCACTTTTCTTTTTCTTTTAACATTCAGGCAGCAATTTAAAGATTAAGTTAATTATGAGAGTTTTATGTAAGCTTTTTAAAAATATGCAGAAAACTGATTTTTCCTGTAATTTGGGCAATGTTTTATTTACTCAGTATAAATATTCCCCTGAAATATAGAAAAGCAGAGAGCGAGAGCACTTTGCCAGTGTATAAGAGCTGAAAGTGAAATCAACCATTAACAACAATGAATCCAACCATGAAGAAAAGAGATGGGGTGGTAGATATTTAGGGTAGGACTCATCTCACTTAATTTTATCTGTCTAAAAGTTAGGCATCACATTTAAGCTGTGATTCCAGACTTTCTCTGTAGTCAATGGAGAAAAACAGCCACTGAAGAGGGTGATTGATCTTCCCCCCCCCCCATCTCAGAAATATTTTGTTGATGAATTTGTTGTTCATGAATTCTGTTGTTCATCTGGAAGTGATATCCATTCTCTGCTGACTATAGAAGGTGTCTTGGACCTCAACTTAAACTTCGTGCCTCACATTTAGATAGACAAAATTTAGAGGAGTGAATACCATACTTAGTGTTTGGCTTTTATTTGATGTAGCGTTTAACCTGTACCCTTCTTCCTTTGTTTAAAAGCATATCTAACTTTCTGGCTCAGACAACACATTAGCTGAAGTTCTGGTTGTGGTTTTTGAGTTTCCCCAACAGTCTTATATGTGCTGTTTAATCAGAACCATCTCATTAAAACTATCTTTCAAGAGTCAAACATGCCTCGGTTCTATTTTGTAATGTAAGGTTTGGTTTTCTGTCAGATCCCAGGTTCCTTCCTTGCTAGGAATTTGATGATGAACGTGCACAGCTCTAGCTGGTATCTGAAGAAATCTCAGAAAGGAAGAAATTCTTCTACTTCCATTTCTGAGCTTTATGACATCAAGTGTAGGACTGTCTACTACAAAATAAAAGATACTGAGGGTGAAATAGAGATAACAAGAGCTTTCATATGGAAGAGCTGTCCCTTGATGTTAAATAAGACAATGTGAATACAGTCTATGTCTCATTAAGTATTCAAAAGCCTTGCCAAAAGCTGGCACACTTGCTGCATGCCCTGATTTCTTATACCATTTCTACAAATACGTGCTGCTAGCCATTGCTAGGTGACAAACCCTAGCTAGACGGTCTAGCCTAGAATATTTCCACAAAGATTTTAAACACAAGAAATGCACAATAAATGGCATTCATTATGCCATGTTTTTTGTGTCCTAAATATTAAAAATAACAATGACAACTGAGGAAATAAAGTACTGCAAGTCATGGCAAAAAAAATGCTCGTGGCTATTTTTCCCGTGTGCTATTTCTGCACAGAAGAAGATGGTATAGCCCTGCTTTCCCCAGTCTCCCACATCTCAGTGTCCAGAAGGGGAATCTAGGGTACAAGGAGTAATCTTGAGAGGTACAGATTATTCCGAACCAGTGTAAGAAGCCCTCATCTCCTAGTAACTTGCTCCTAGCAAGCAACTTACAGGACTGTGTCTGGAAAGCTCAGATGAACCAGAACAGCCAGGAAATTAAAACAAGTTACCAGGCTAGAGCCCAGGATTGCCACCAGCCACTGGGTCTTTTTCTTATCTGAGGAGGAGAAACAGCTTAGAGTTAAAAGGAGAGAAAGAAAATAGTGAGAAATAGGGCATTCTGAAATTTGAAATAATGAAGGTCTCATCAGATTTCTGCAGCCTCAAGGAAAAGCTGTTCAGATTTAAGAGCTTACTTCAATCCAGGACAGAACTAAGCTTTTAACCTCTCAGGCGAACCTTTCCCCTAACCCTCTAGAGCCCCCAAACAAACATAGATGGACCTTTCAGTTCCCCTAAATCAGATCCGTCTTTGTTTTTGCAATATTTGTTAAGATGAATAGGGTTCCCTTGCAATGCTGCGGCAGTGGTGAGGCGGCACATTTGTCATACAGCAGATCTTGAGCTCCAAGCCTATCTGGATAGACGACAACAATTGTAGCTGTTGTTTAACGTATCTATTATGGTAGTACCTAAATGGCTCGGCCAGCCTGGGACTCTGCCAAGGTCAGTGTTGTATATACTAAAGCACAAATAATAGTCCAACACATATACAATCTGTAACACTAAGGTAAATCAGGAGGATAAGAAATTATGACTTATGAGGCAGCATTCAAGTGTGTGGTATCTGACTGAGTGACTCTTATCATGAAACCTTGGCCTGGCTAAATACACTAGAGAAGTAAAAACTGAACCCATGAAGTCTGGATAATATCTTTCCTCTTAAAGAGTCTGGCTTCCAAACAAACTATATAAGGTCATTTAACATCACCAGCATTTAATGATGAAATCTCCCATAGCAGCTGCCATTCTCCAGTCATCACACAAATGCACTGCAAACTTTGTGTTGAGAGTCTACTGTGCTTAGCACAATAGGGTGCTGCTGCACACAGGGACAGATGACAACAATAATATTGGCAATTAGTTATTCTGTAGTGGCTGAAATAATTTCCTTATCTTATGTAAGATCACAACCATGTTATTTGTGCAAGGGTGGAAGCAGGAGATAACACAGACATTAATTTAGGACATACAATTTTAAATGGTGGATGAAATGTCCTGCTTGATTCAGCTGACATTCAGCCAAAATCCATGAGCTCACACTCTTCCATAATAACTATATTTACCACTACTAGAATGGAATTCAAATCATTCAGTGAGCAGCCCTAATAATAAACCTATATGACTAGGGGCTGCTTCTTCAACATTATTTCCACCTAATTTATAATCAAGATGTTCAATTAATAATTTCAGCATTTTACGCAGTGTTAAGTCAGCTGAAAAGCATGTGATTTTTTTCCATATTTCATTTTTTACAATGCTGAGGAATGCATAATAACCCAACAGAACAAGGATGCCAGGAAAGCAACAATTATTAACAGACTAATGGGAAAAAGAAAAGGTTCAAAAAGAAAAGCTGGAAAGTTGATTGAGTTTCACAGAAAATGTAAATGCACTAAACAGTTCCAGAATAAAAGGCAGCAAAGTCTACAATGCATTTCCATGGGTATTACAGCCTCCTTGTGAATGACAGGTGAGATGAGAATTTTCTTGGCAAAGCAGCACCTTGCCACACAAGCACTCCTCTCACATTCTCCTGCGTTGCACCAGTGTGATTGCACGGATGCTGAAGTGATTGCATGGGCTGCCTGGATGCAAGGGGCAACCGATGATGGCAAACCATTTGCTGGGAGCAGTGTTTCCTTTAGAGTGCTGCAGATTTACTCACCAAAAAGATACCGCGCTGTTTCAGATATGGCCCAGTTAGAGAGTGCTGCCTTCTTGTTTGACTCCTGGGTGACTTTTATGAACAGTCTATAAAATTACTGAAGGTAACAGAGAAGAGAACTGTTGAGGTCTATGGCTTGTGTCATATACAGTTTTCATTTACATAGCTGTATTGACCTCTTCCGACCTTTAAATGAACAAATCTATGTAATATACTGGTAGCTTCTCTCAGAATAACCAAATTCAGTTCCCTATGTCCATAATACCTGGCAGTCAGTGTTTTCCATGTCAGCAAGGCCAAAGACTGGACAGATGCCAGGCAAACTGCATATCATTGGTATATGTTTTTCCTAAGCAGAAAGAGCACACATTTTCATGAAGAATTTTACTGAGGTATTTAACATTACTGTTGCATGTGCCATACAACTAACATTAGAAGGCTTTTCTGGAGTCTTTAATCATAACTAAATAAATTTAACAAATAATTCACTGGAATCTACTGGAAAATATTTTAGCCACACATGTACAGCTGGATCAGGTTTCTTAAATATTTCTACCTAATAGTCTTAGCACCTTGTTCAGTTTACAACATCTAGGAGGAGAAAAAAGAGATGTAGACTACAGAATTTAAAAACTGAATTCTGTATATTCTTCTGTATGACTTAGATTCATTACTGGCAGTTTAGTTAGAAAAAATTCTATTTGTGCTTAAAAATTTGTACTTGAGGCTTTGCTATTTTCCCTGACTGAGCAGGATTTCACTATTCAATATCATCAATGCAGCGGTTTTTAATACTCTTTTTCCTTTGTTGATAACAAAGTGTTTCACTAAACTGCGTCTGTAAGAACTGAATACTTTGCGATTGCAAAGAGCTCTCCAGAATTCACAAAATTTAAATGTTGTTTCACTCTGTTGTTTTCTGTAGAGTGCCAGGTTAGTTACTCTCCAATATTATGGTACTGGTGAATATAGCAATATTAGGCCTAGAATGAGGACCCTTTAGATTTTTTTTCTTAATTAGTCACTTACACCTTCCGTGACCTAAGTAAGTCAATTAAATGGTCATTGCAGGCTTCTAAAAGTGTGGAAGTAATATTTTTATATCTCTGAAAGGGACCTAAAAGCTAAATAAATTAATATGTGAGGACACTGGTGGAACTCCAACAGGTCTTTGCTGCATTGCACTGAATATTTTAACATTTTATATCTATTTTGCATTGACATTTTTATAAAATCCTAAAAGACTTTTTTATTAAATACTTTCCTAGCTTGTGATATGCTTCCATTCTTATGACCTGTCAAGTGGGGAAAAGGCCTACTAATGGCTGACTTAAAATGTTTATTCTGGCAATGATATGCCTTTTTCTCTATATTTCCTAGCTTCTACACTCAACATACTTAATTTTTGAGGCAGAGTCCAGCAGTTCATCACTGAAGGCACATGCTGTTCTCTGTATTGGAGATCTCACTTTTATTTGGCCTGGTTTCAGTGTTTCCTTCATCTAAGCTGAAGGTCATCTGGTCAGGAAAAAAATTGCTCATATTTTATGTATAAAAAACCTAGTCTGGACAGCCAGAGATATACTCTACCTCTGCCTAAGACAGGACAGCCTTGGAGGTCCTCAGCTGTGGGTCTGCTCCAACGGTCATTCACATCCCTTTAGACCCTGAGGCGCTAACATGCGAGACTGGCATACGGCATCATGACACAGGTGGTTCCCACACCAACTTTGGGGACTTTCCCTTTCTGCCACACCATGATGGTGTCCCCCCCAAGTAATTGGGCTGCTGCTAGACCTCAAAGCAGCCATGACTGGCATGTCATGTCCCAGGGTGAGAGGCTTATTGGTATCATCCTGAATATACAGCCAACGCAGGTTCTGCAGCCTGACTGGGACAGGGGGTGTGAAAATCTTGCACTCACCTCATTAAGTTTGATATGCTGAAAGCAGAAAACAGCAGCAAGCGGATTCAGATTTATTTTGCATGTCCTGACTCTTCACTTCATATGCACTTTGTTATCATATGAATATTTTATATCATATTCATATTTGGTTTTGTATGCACATGTTATGCACGTCGTAACAGGGAGTTCAGGGTTGTTGACAAGAGGATCTACCTGAGACCTGCCCAGTTTTGCTGATGGGAGGCTGGTTTCTCTCAGTTACCAAGTTGCTCAGAGACTTTAAAGACACAGGTTGATATTGATTGCTGAATATGTAAAGAACACATGCTCCACACTGCTGTAAGGAGGCACTATATAACAGGTTAGAAGATCATTACAGAGGTTCAGTTATCTCACCAGCTTTCTTCACCACATTCTCCTTCAATGTACAGAATCCTGAGAAGCACTTCTATTTCTTTTTTCTTTGATTTGAGGTGATTTTTTGAAGAAATTTGGAGATTATTTGCTTGACTCAATAGCTTCTGGCCACTCTACGAGTTCAACCAGACTGAGGATGAACAAGCAATTTCACTAGGAAGCAAAGACTTCCAGTCAGATTTTACTCACGCGAAAGGATTTGAGATTTCTGAATATTGTTCTGGCATTTGGGTCACAATGAATATCACTATGTTTCTGGAACTTCACACTTCATTAATTATGTCTGGCTTCAGCAAGTGGCTTGCTCTCAAAATTTAGGGACACAACATTTTCTTGAAAATGAAAAACATTTTCCTGCCTATATATTTGTTTTCTTCTCTCATACGCTTGTAGCTACAAAGATACAAAGTTTTGTTTGTTTGTTTGCTTGTTTTCTGTTATTTACAGTGTCTCTCAAAGAGTAACACAAAATAATGTCTCACTGTAATAGGTATGTGAGGCTTATCACCTCCTTAGAGGATATATTTAGGTTAGGATGGGAAGAAGTTTCAGGCATCATGGCAATGTTGAAATTCTGTTGTTGAGAATGATTTAAAACATTTTGGAGATTGGTAAGGTTTGGTGTGAAGAAATTAGATAACTAGAAGGGAAAAATGAGAAGGCACTTTAAAAGAATGGATGTATAAAATCATAGCCAAGACGTACTCATGTTAATGTTTACTTTTTTATCCCTGGAAACCCCAGAGATTCACATTTTCCAATTCAACATTGGGCACAAGGTTTACAAAAGTGATAATTTCCCTAGATACAGCAAACCCTCGGCAGTGCCCAGACAAGTACCCCCTTGCATCTCGTCCTGAGGACTAATTTCATTCCAAAAACTGTAAAACTCACACCCATTTTAATGAGGAATGAGTAACAGCCAGCACATTGAAGGAAGGAAAGAAATCTTGTAACTCATAGCTTTACAGGTGATTTCTAAAAGTTTTTTTTTGTCCCACAGTCAATTGGTCTCACAATCAATTCACAGTTTTCCAGCCATGTTGGTGTTATCATAAAAATCAAGCACTTTCTTATTTTAGTGACAAAATATACATATGTCTACAGGTTTATTTGGCTTTCATCACACATTCTCCTCATTCCCACTCATCAAAGAAGGGGGTGAATTACTATAAAAATTGCCAAACACAGCATTATCCCTCCCACAGGAAGAGGGCATCATCCTGTCCAGGAGCTTGATATTTTCTCAGTGAAATTCACTCAGCAGGGAGGACAATCTTCTGCAGTAAAAGGAGAATTTTAATAGGCCCATTTTATAGATAAATTTGACAAGAAAATATTCCCAGTTCTTTGCTTCCCGTGGATCGATTTAGAAGTTTGGTGGAGCTTTTCATCCTTCAAGCTTCCTAAAGCTGCCCTTGATTTCTTTTTAATAAGATGCATTGAAAATGTCCTACCACCCTAGAACATTATACTGAGACTGCTAAGATCTGGGGGAGGGAAATGCAGAGGGTTAATTTTCAGCTGCTGTCGTGAGTGGCATTAAACATCAAAAGTGCTTTAAATTAACTTCTTCCTCAGAAGAAATATTTAACAATTGCTGATGTGATGTGTGCCTTGACATTTTGAAGGATTATTCAAAATCTTTTTGTGTTTAGGATAATGACTTTCAAAGCACTTACCATCCTGTGCCAGTCAAATTCAGCACTTTTGATTCATCACCACGGAGGTATTAATAATTAAATATGTTAAGATAGTGGTAAGGTTGTGTGGCAAGCTGCACAAAACTTGAGCTGAGGTCTTGCTACATCCCAAACTCACCTTGATGTTCCCTGTTATTATTCCATTGCAAATAAGATCACATATATCCTGTTTTTTTTCTTCTATGTACATTTTTTTTTTCTTTTGCAGAGCACTTGTTTCATACAGTGTTACAAGCCTAGGAAAGGCCCTTAGGTCTAAACTCTTCTGGTTCACAGGTTTATTTCATGTAAGCACCCGGGGAATGAAGTGATATCCCAAATGTGGAACTGCAGGAAAACCACCTGTACATGCTCAATTTCTGCTTTATTAATTGCTCACTTAGTGCCTGCCCTGTCAACCACACCCCCCTGAGAGCAGCACTCACTACCTTGAATCGTCTCATTGACACAAACCGAGCCTGCCCATTTGAAAAACTGTTATTTTTGTTCAAGTTAGACAACATTCACCAAACTTAGTGCCCTACAGTGCCATGCACAGGACCTCTGTATGGCAAGAGATAGTCTTTGCTTCTCCAGAAGTTTCTATTTGAAAACTGAGATGGATGAAAATAGGGAGAAAAGTAACAGTGTTTCCCACTTTACAGCATCAAATAATTAAGTTTTTAATTAATTGAGAAGTGACCTGAGACTTCTTCAGTCAGCTTTGGAAAGCAGGGGGTGAGGGGTAATCTGGCCTTCCTCTGCCTGGGTCCATTGATAGCTTCGCTTCTGCAGCCATGTCACAGGATACAGCAGGCAGCCACTGGCCGCGGTGGTGCTGACTGAGGGCTCAGCCTGCTTCAGGAACATCTGTCTGTGATGATGACACTGAGGGTAAGGCTTTGACTCAGAACCGCTCCCTTGTTCCAAAAAAGCTCAGAATCACTACCTTTCTGTTAAAGCAAATACCCATCATCCAGAAGCATTAGGAAGAAAGGGATTCACTCAGGATAGGTGACAGTGAGAAATATTATTAAGACTTGACTTTCTTTCAGGTTTTATTTCTAGTTTGAAGGTAGAAAGAAGATGGTGGTGTCAAGTGAATCATTGTGAATTCCCCATAGAGCTAAATTAGGCTCAGAGTATTTAATTTGAAGGATGGGTTAACCTCAAGTGAAGTAAAGCTGAAAAGGCTACCATCAGAGTATTGCTGACAGAGGAGAAACCCAGACGTGTCAGAAATCTCCAATATTTTTCTGTCACAAATGGAAAGATTAATATCAGCTTACACACAAACAAAGCATAAAGAAAGATAAAGATCGTCTTTTAAACCAAAGTTTTAAAAGTTCCAACAGACTTACAAGAAGTAAAATTAAAAAGTTGTTCCTTTTTGAAACGTAACAAGTGATGTACAAATGAGCAAACACCTAACTGTGCTTTTGTGCATAAAAGGCAAGTGGCAGATTAACAGAAGCTGCCTTTTGCCAAACCCAAGGGTGCTTAGGCCTGGCCTGGATATTGTGTCTTTCACTTGCATGAACACCTTTAAAAACAAACAACAAAAAAAATGGAGGAAAACTTCAATAAATATTTATTAAAGAAAATTTAAAAAGAAATTATTTTGAAAGTGCTTTTAAGTATTGGATGATTACTTCATAGTGCATAAATTACTGATATAGTTTTGTACCTTGGACCTTTTGTTTGTTTATGGGCTACTAGAAACAGGTGTCAGGGTAAAAGGATGGTAGTCAGGCTGGCTGAATTGATACACTGGTGTTACGAAATCCTCTTCTCCATTTTCCTGGCTCTCTAAAGGTTTTATTTCAACAACAGGGAACCTATCCCACACTCAGTTCTCGAGACAATAGGCTGAGGGGGATAAGCCTGTGGGAAGTGCTCATTTGTAAGGATACTCCAATTTGGTCTGTTGTGTCACAGCCTACATGAAAGCAAGCAGTTTCTCAAATTTATAATAAATTCTTATGCTCAGATCCCAAACTGAGCATTGTATTGTTATGACATATGTTCTTTTACCAGTTGCATTCAATAAATTTATACTGAGTAAATGTGCTTCCCTCAAGGAAGTTTCCAAAACAGAAAAAGATGAATGTAGAAATAATAAAAGAGAGTTGTGTGAATTGTGTTTTCCCTATTGTGATTCTTGTTTTGTTCTACTTTTTATTCTTCTGCATTCATTTCCTCATATTTTCTTTTTTTTTTTTTTTCCACAAGCATATGCTCAGAGAAAGGTCATTGGTGTAAAGAATAAAGGACAGGTGTTATCCACTAATCCACTATTAGGAAGAAATATTTCCCAATGGGAAATCCAAAATTTCATGTAATTATTCCCAAATTCCTTGGCCTCCATGCTCAGATAGGATAAATGATTACTTGCCCACTTTCTAATCTGAGTTCATGAAAACTTGTCACAGTGACTGGCTGTAAGGATGACATTATTCCTCTCTTCTGTGAAAGATAACTCTGTAAAAATAATAAATCTAGCAAGTAAGCTTGTTAAAAAAAACAGGGAAATAAAAACTCTAATAGAAAATTATATTTTAAGAGTGTACAGTTTATTAAAAATATTTTGCTGATGTCTGCTTTAATGACGTAACAGTGTTTAACTTATTTTACAGGGAAATTTTATCTTTGTTAAGATATTTGTTACAAGTTACTTGGTTTTCCCCCTTATTTTTTATCTTAAGTTTGTCCTCTGTATCTGGAAATAGGAGCAGCTATTTTTCCCTTGTTTCTGCTTCTCCCTAGAAAGTCATCAAAACATATGATCATGTTTCCCTAGAGATTTTTTTTGATTGTGGTACATATGGGCTAAATTTTCAATGGATGAATTTTAGGTGCATATTTAAGTGCAGTGAAGTAAAATTAGTAATAAAAGCAATTGCATCAAATTTACCTATCCTTTGAGGAAAAGATTTTACATTTTCAGTTAAACATTTGCCCTAACTTTTGCCTTTTTGCACATTGCTCCATAACTTTTGCTATTTTGATAAAGTTTACACTGTGTTTAGACTGTTCTTTGTAGTCAGCTGAGCAGAAATCAAAATCGAATAAAACAAGCAGGATAGAAGAAAATGTATATTTATGCTTTACTGATTATGAATGTCAAAGTCAATTACCACTTTATTCTTCTTTCTATTTTTCTCCCCAAATATTTTCAGTTCCACAGGTGCTTAGGGCCAACTACTTTGCAGCTAATTCGCTAATTTCATAGACCTAGAGCAGCTTATTAGTTTGTATAGGCCCTAGAATAATAATCATTAAGTTTTTTGAATTTCTTGAGGGATTTATAATTAAATTTCTGAAAACCTAGGAAATCGTATTTGGATTTTATGAAGATCTGGACATAAAAGATTAGAGTGTAAGGAACAGATTTCTAAACAAAATCAACACTTCAGTTTCACTGTGGGCACAGTTTTGGAACATGGGTCTACCAGGTAATCCTTAAAACCTTATTTTTGCATACGTGCATTTAGAATGTAATATATTTCCCATAATTTTATATATCTAAAAATTAAGGCCTTAACCAGGAAAATGTAATAATCTAAACTATATAACTCATTGTCCATAGCTCCCCACTGAATTTAGAGTCTAAACAAATAACTCTGAAAAGTAGACAGAAATTTCTGGTCAGCTAAAATTAGTTGAAATAAATTGCAGTGTAAGTATCTCCATGTACATAATTTTTAACAAAAAAAGAAAAAAAAGTTTTGATACTTAAATATTTGTTTTTCACTTATTCTACAGATGCACCACAGTCATGACTGGATTGAATACCCTGGGGCCTTTCTCTGTCTCTGGATGTTTGGGATTCAACAACTAGTTGCTCTTTCACCTAAAAATTTTTCAGTCCTTGAGGACGATAATTCAATAAGTCTAACATGCATCGGCAAAACTGAGTTCACCCCCCAAGCACTGCAACTACATTTATTTTAATCTAGAAATATGGAGAGACAGCTTCTTCTTGCATTATATCAGTCAGAGTACTCAGCTGAAACATACGAGGTCAGTGTTCAGTCCTCTTCCTCCTGCCAAGGACAGGTCATATGCAGGATGGTGTGCAGGACCATGGAAAGGTAACCATGAATGAGTCTCTCTTGGTGGCCCAGTGATGTGCATGATCTTCAAGGTGGGAGAAGCTCTGCCCTAGAGAAATGGTAGCATAAGCATAAGATCATGCAACAGCTAGGCAACAGGAGAGAAAACAACTTTGGCCAATCTCATCACAAGAGAACAAGCTTACGCTACTCAGATAATGCTGAGATATTTTTATTCACGCAAAAGTGGAAATGACCTTTCGGCCTTTGTACATTGACAGTCTGTACTTAATGAGCATGAACGGCAGTCTTCGAAGCAAACAGTCCAAAGTGATTTAAAGAGGCAATACACCTGGAGCAAATGCATGAAGGGTCTATATGGCTAAATCCATTGCAATCAGGCATAGGGAATATGTTCCAGCCCTAGCTATGAATGAGGCTGCCACCTCTACATATTGAGCAGCTCAGAATATAGGGAGATTTCACAAAAATTTCAAAACCCTGATAATTTCTGGATGTCAAGCTGCGTGTCTGAGTTGTACCTTCTCTTTAAATAAAAAAAAGCAAATAAGTCAGTTAGCAATGGGGTAATTTCAGACTAGTCTTGACGACATGTAGAACTTCCCAAGTTCAGCTATGAAGCTGGTATTTTTATTTCTTCCTTTTCTTCACTGTCACGCTCATAGACTCTTTCAGTGTGAGATCAGGCCACATATGGAAGAGGAAAACCAAATTCCTTTGGCAAGTTGCCAATTTACCTTTCCTGCAACCCTCCATATGAAAACTTGTGTAATGGGAAAGCAGCAAGGAATATGCTGTGAGCCTGTCTTTTGCATTGACATGGTTGTCTTTATTCAGACATTGTCTGTAGATGGGTGTAAGATATCTCTTCTCTCATACTATTTTGCAACTCTTGTGGGAAGGACAGCCTTTTAGTTTGTGTTTTTGTAGCATATATGACAAAAAGAACCTGGGTAGTTATCAGGAGTTCCTCTGTGCTGAAGAATTAATATAGCTCTGTAATTTTACTGTTAATAACTGGAGGAGTAGCTTTGGGATAAACCTTTCAGTGACAGACCATAATTTGGGTTTGGAGAATGAAAGGTCTCTAAAAAATTCAGGGAGATTAAGCAACTAAAATAGGATGCTTATTCCTCTTCCAAAAACGTGTTATAGTTTCAGAATTAAAGGGACTGTTTGGGATTAACTCACAAGCCTAAAGCAAAGATGTGTGGAGGTAAATTTAACACAGAGGTGATATGTTCAGTCTCTGGGGAAAGAGATAGAAATGATGGTTGTCATTTTCACCTTATCTCCTTTGACAGAAAAAAGGTTTGGCAATTATGGCCCTATGGAGAGAGAGAGGGAAAAAAAAAAAAAGAAAAGATAATTTAAAAACCAGACAAAAAGAAGAGGAAAGAAAGCACATCAGTGCATTTTCTTCTAATGATATAAATTTCAATTAACTGAATTGATAAATTAAGCTATAAAGCAATGCAAACATGCAGAAGAAAAATTCAAATAATTTTTTTCTTCATGCTTCCAATTCTTTATAGTACATTACATCAGTTAATGGCAATTTGTATAATTTGTGTAATGACATAAATTGCCATAAACTCTCACAGTGAAATGTTGTAAAAATGATAAATCAGGGATAAAGTATGGAGCACCAGATTCGTAGCTGCTGTAAATTCCATTAATGTTATTGCAGGTACTCCGGTTTACACCTGCTCACAGCCCACTCCTACCCCACTCCCTATAGATGGCTGGGGAGGGAGCAAGGGGAAAAGATGTGACTTGGAAGTAGAGTCATAAAGAATCAAAGGTGAATGTGATTAAATTGCTGAAGATCCAAGATGGAAGGCAGACATGACAAGGAAGATGTGATCTGGTGATCTGGTGACGGTGCAACATACAGCAGGACTGGGTCCTTCCTTTGCAGTGTCTGACACACAACAGTTGCTAGTGTGGCCCTGGTCCCCTGTGACAGAGCCTGTTCTTGCTCTGGCAGGAGGTTCAGAGATCCATCGGGGACCTGGTTCTGATCTGTCTCATGGACCATACTGTTTGTGTCAAGTGTGCTGCTGATCAGAAGAGCCACAAGTCACTTCTTATCCTGGTGTCTTTTTGAACACTTTTACCAATCCCGAGTAGCACCATTCTTTCAGATTATCTCCCAACCTGTGAGGCTGCCCAAGGGCTAAAACTGCTGCACCTTCTAAAGCCGTGTCTCCACTGTTAGACAAGACAAGAGCTGGGGACTGACTTACAGCCAGCCTCCAGCCTGTTCTTAATGTCTCCCCGTGCCTGTTGAGATGCACTCTGACCAGGTCATTCCTTGATCAAGGTGAATCGGGGCATCCTGGTCATACTGTAGTGCCTTGCAGAGCCTAATATTAAAATGGACCACACTGCAAGACACCAACACTGAGACATTGTCACAAGGTGTGACAGGTGATGTGTACACAGTCATTCTCACTATATTTGCAGCACAAAAATTGCTATATTTGGACCCATGAAAGGAAGGAATAGGAATTCATTACTTTCTCCCATCTCTAAGGGTAACATGAAGGCCACTTATAGTAGGTAGAGAGTCCAGTCAATTAAAAACCAGCTGCTTAGTCATAACTCTGGGCCTGCCCTTACAATACAAACTATCCATACTGGCTATTCTGAAGTTGACTATTTTCATTCAGTTGTAGAATTATAGAATCATAGAATCGTTACGGTTGGAAAAGACCCTTAAGATCATCAAGTCCAAACGCCAAGCTATCACTGCCTAGCCCACCACTAAACCATATCCTCAAGCACCACGTCTACCCTTCTTTTCTTAAATACTTCCAGGGATGGAGACTACACCATCTCCCTGGGCAGCCTGTTCCAATGCCTGACAACCCTTTCGGTGAAGAAGTTTTTCCTAATATCCAACCTAAACTTCCCCTGGCGCAGCTTGAGGCCGTTTCCTCTCATCCTATTGCTTGTTACTAGGGGGAAGAGACTGACCCCCACCTCGCTACAACCTCCTTTCAGGTAGTTGTAGAGAGCGATAGGGTCTCCCCTCAGCCTCCTCTTCTCCAGGCTAAACAACCACAATTCCCTCAGCCTCTCCTTATAAGACTTGTTCTTTAGACCCTTCATCAACTTTGTTGCCCTTCTCTGGACAGGCTCCAGCACCCCACTGTCCTTCTTGTAGTGAGGGGCCCAAAACTGCACGCAGTACTCTAGGTGCAGCCTCACCAATGCCGAGCACAGGGGCACAATCACCTCCCTGCTCCTGCTGGCCACACTATTCAGCAATAAAGCCAGGATGGCATTATGATGCATCTGTTATGATTTTTTATCACTATCTCTTCCTTATTACAGAAAAGGAGGAAAAATCTATCAGGGATGTTAAAATAATTCAGTGTGGTCAACAGACCTTCAAAAAGAATTGACTGAAGTATGCTCTGAGTAGCGAATGGGTGTAAACATCAACTGGGAAAGTGAGTTTGTAGTATTTTCCAAAAGGGCCAAAACAGAATGAATGTGACACAACTGAAAAACTTGAAAATGTAGCTTTTCAGAAAAAGTAAGAAGGAGTTTAGCATAAAGACTTCTTTTTTGGTTTTGGTTTTTTTTTTTTTTTCCTGGAGTATGGGATACTGTTGCTATGGAGCTGCTGTGCACACTGTTACCACACTGGGGTGCCCAAAGCAGTGAGTGTTTCAGGGTGATCTTCCACATTGACTGAAAGGAGGGGACTCTCACAGCTCCAGAAATTTACATCTCAATAGCTCCTCTGACTCAGGATTTCAAAGAACTTTAATGGTATTTATTAATTCAGACTCATAAATCCACTGGTTTCAAAGCCTCTTGATTTCTTTACACTGAGATCCAGTGTCTATCAAATCAAGATCATTATCCTCATCCCCATTCTTGAACTGGAGAAATGAAGTTAAAGCCAAAATCAGTAAAGCTTACAGGGAATTTTACCAAGCATTCCCTTGTCATTTTCCATCTTCCAAAGGAAGATGGGGTTACAGATATAGAAACGTTTTTGTGGAAACATTGGTTTTAAGGTAATATCTTCCAAGAAAGTGTTCTCAGGGCTAGGGAAAAAGCTTCAAAGCAGAGACTTATGCATTGAGCTTTCATACCATAGGAGAATGCCCTAAACATGCAAATAGGAAAATGTAGCCAAGGTACTTTTCTGAATTGTCATGAATAACTCTTGAAATAATGGATTCTTCTTAGTCCAAAGTAGGAATATGGTCAAATGTTAGTGCTAGTATAATATACCTCTTGTACACCTAGACATAGTCACAAACAGAGCTTCTCTGCAAACCACAGGGAAAGTTTGTTACAGTCAACACAAAACAGAAATCATAATTTTGAAAAAGAAAACTTGAGGGGGGCAGGGAAGGTCATTTAATCTGAAAAAAAAAAATTTCATATTTCAGACATAATATTTGTTAAAGTGAAAAGAAGTTTTTAGATGAATAATGTCACTTACATGAAGTAAAACGTCATTCTCCCCATTTTTACAGAGTCCACTAAAATCGTGTTTTCAGGTCCTTCCTTTTTTTTTTTTATTTGTCTTTGTCTGAGAGAGATACTAAAATAAATTACAAGAACAAATCCCCCAGTTTGATCAGGCGTTGGCTCCCACAATGAGAAAAGACCAAGGGAGGCAGATTGTGACTTTAAGAAAACAGGAAAGTCCAAGTAAAATGCAGAGATGTGTTTATAAACACTAAAACAAATGCTTGAAGGCACTTATATAGAGAGTAAAGCAGGCTGTGTGTATGGGGTAGTAACAGAACATATTTGTTCTAGTAGTTTAGAGATGATCCAGTTTCTGCTGTTATAAAAGATAATTAGGAAAAACTGTCAAGTCTGCAGATTAATCCTGCATACATCTGCCTGGAGTTTGCTTTGAAACCTCTTGGATCTAGAAAGACAATCTTGTGTAATTAGCTGAGGCCACTATAATCCATAAAAACATCTGATCACATTGATTTTCAGTCAATCAGGCTCTACCTGTCAAGAGCAATTCTGGAGATCATACAAGAGGTCTTACAAGTACACAACTTAGCCCTCTAAGGTCATTTAAACTTTTCTTTGGCTTTTAAACACAAAACAATTTTCAGTCATCAGCTGCCAGGATTTCCAAATAAATGACAAAGTTATATAAAAAAAAAAGGAAAATCATGTGAATTTATATCCTTCTATTTACACAGGTAATTTACACAGGTGTAGGTATATAGCTATAAATATATAGATACGGTATTTCCTTATCTTTGCACATTACCATAGACACACTTGAGGAGTGACCTTTTTGTTTGGTTAGGTTGGGTTGGTTTTTTTTTATTTTTTTTAAATTGAAGAGGAAGCCAACAGTCCATCCAAACTCCTATTCTGCCTCCAACTGTGGTGCATACCACAAATATCACAGGAGAGCAAAAACTCTAATAATGCAGCTAATACAGTGTGTAAGGCTTCACGGGGTAGGGAACACTTTTGAGCCTGGGTTATATACAGCTAGCCCTGTTTGAGACCACTTAGCAAGGCACTGAAAATATATCACTGCAGAAACATTGTCTTCTGAGTTCTGTGATCTCCTCAGGTGCCCCAACCTGATCATTTTTATACTGTGGTGTACCTGTTAATTTGCTCTGTTAAGCACCAGTGTTGTTCTGGGATAGCTCTCCCCTTCTTCACCTACGCTTACAATGCTGCTAGCTTTGATTCCTGTCATCTGGGCCACTGCTATTGGGAGGAAGTGAGCTCAAGTTTTTAGATCTTGGTGTAAAGAAGCACAAAGCAAGGATACCCATCCCCAGATCTGCAGAATTTCTTAAAATTTTTTTTTTCTTATTTAGGGTTTTGGAGAAACTTGACCGGGGAAGACTAATGTCTTTGAGTTGTCATGTGGATTGCTACTAAGATGGCTCATTATCTCACCTAAGTTTAGCCTTCTAAAAGTTGTTTTCTAGTCAAAATAGACTGAAAACTAATAATCTAGACTGCCCTTATCCAAAATACAAAGATGAGCTTCTTCAGAGGCAAAGTTAATTCAGCAGGTTTTGATGGGTATTTTTAATAAGGCGAATTGTTCTCTAACGCTTCCCATTCAACAGCGAAAGTTAGGCTCCAACCCCACCTTAAAACTTAAATTCAGTTAAATTTAATCCCAGGTTTAGTGTTACAATTCTGGTGGTGAAAAGCTACTTAAAAGAGATAAGGGGAAGACCGTGGCTGCTGACACCAAGGAATTTTTCTTAGCGTCATGTGGAAATCTATCCCCAAGTATTGTTTTTGGCTGAAAGACAGGAGATGTCTATAAATGGTACATTTTTATATAAATTTATATGTGACATCAAATCACCTATTACCAAACAACCTTTCAGGCAGGCTGTTCAGTGAGATGTGGAAAGAACCTGACAATAATCTGGTGAGTCCAAAGGTCGTGGTATTTACAGGTAGATTTCAGTTTTGTAGAAATTAAATTATCCACTGCAAATGTAATTTTTATTCATAAATCTCTCAACTACCTCAACTGGCCAAAACCCTTTTTGCAAAGACTAAAAAGAATTCATGGATAGGGTAACAAAATGAAGACCCCGGGTATCCTAAAACACATTAATAAGGCAATGGGAAGTCCTGTAAAATATTTAACATTTTCCAGTAAAACAGAGGCATAGGGATTAACTCCCCAGCGGGCCCACCATAGGCACATTTCATCTGTGAAAGTATATAGAAAAAAATGTTATGTCTTGAGAATCCCTAAATAAATGTCATAAAGGAGCAGCACTGTAATTTCTGAGTTCTGCTTATGCAATGAAGTTTCATAACCTTGAATACCCTGTTCAGACTGAAGATCTAAAATTAAAATGAGCAGCATCTTCAGCAGCCTTAAGACTTGGCACTAAGCTTGGCTGGACTGTAGATTTCCTTAGGCTTGGAACCAAAGTCAGTAGAAATGAATTGATATGTAAGACAGCTGAGAGTCTTCTATGGCTTAAAGGACTAGTTTTAAGCCAGAATTGAGATGACATGGGTAAGGGGCCTATGAATCATCATGCAGGTAGTCTGGTCTTTTTGCTACCAACTTGTTTTCCTGCTTTGAGAAAATTCTTTAACTTCTGTGTGCCATAGTTTGTGGCTCATATGTAACAATAAATTGGTCTCCTTCATGACTGGAAGGGAATGATTTCTGTTCAAGAAGGAAAGACAAATCCACTGATATAGAATCTTTACAGTCTTGATATAAAAACAGAACTCCTGTATCTGGGGAACTAGTTTCTTTTTCACCCCTGTGGGTAAGAGTACTTGAACAAAATTCTCCACCACTCACTCAAATACTGCTCAGTGCTCCTTAACCTAAAACATACACTGTGTGTACACTCAGTCCTCTAGACCCTAGATCATGGGAAAAATCTTAACCTTTCTCCTTACACCTTGCTCAAGTCACAAATGTTGCCAACTTTGGAAGCAGATTTCTTTCTTTCAGGAAGTCTTGACATGTGATTAGTGATTTCTCTCTAAATTCTCCTGTAGAGTCCTTCTTTCTCTTTCTCTCATTTCTGTTTTTCATATGCACCCTTATGTAAATACCTCTAGAAAAATTGAAAATGTGTGGAGGGAAAGAGAGGAGGAGGACATTTCTACCCTATCATTTCCTAAACATTCTTTTGATGGGTGCTGAACAATTACCTTTTGACTCAATCATGAGTTGAAACTCCAAACATCTGTGCTGCTGAAGTACTTCAAACTCCTCTGGACATAGTGGAGGTTCAAGTACAGTACAGATAATTTCTTCTACATTAAAACATCTATTATTAAAAGAGTGTTCATGAGGAAGGGTTATTTTTCAAAACTGCTTGGTTTTCTAAGCCCAGAAAAGAATAAATATGGAGTATGTGAATATGTGAGCATAAATAACCAAGAACGACTCATACAACCAGATAGTTCATAAATTGCATGCTTGCTTAGGAACATGCATGGCAGAGCCATGTACCTTATCCATGGCTTGTAAAGAACACGAAACCCGAGTAACTTACTGTGTGACAGCAGAATGGAGCCTTGAGTGTTTAACTTCAGTATAAAAGTAATTTTATTAAAGGAGGTATTAAATGCATGTTTGAACCAGGTTTGTGAAGGACTCAGGGTAAGTTTGCCTTTGTAAAAGGTTGCTTGCTTCATTAAAATCAGGATTCTGACTTTGCCCTTGATTTGTTCCTTTTATAGTTTGGGTCTTTCATCATTTTTTTTTCCCATTTAAATGACATGGTCTACTCAGGGCCATTGCAAATGTTAACAACAAAAGCAGGCTACAGAAAAGAAAAGGCTTTTTTTTAAAAAAAAAAAAAAAAGATCTCAACGAGTGATTTAGAAGCTCAAGCTGGGTATGCTGGGACCAGATGATCCTGCAGGAATTTGAGACTATTGACAGCCTTTCACTTTACACAGCTGTTTGTTTGTTTTGTTTTAACACAGAATTCTTTGACACTGGAAGCTTTAGGATTTACTTCAAATTGGGAACTCTAAAAATCAGTGCAGAACTCACAGGATTCACCTTATGTGAAAAATTATGCCATACTGGCTAATCCTAGGAATTTAGATAAAACCACAAGTGCTTCTCTATTGCTTGAGCTCAAGAGTGGTGTTATGATATTTAACAGATAACAAAATCACATCCTGTGGAAAATACAAAGGGCATCTCAACACATGCCAAAGGCCAAGGGATGGCAAGAAAACAGTCACACCCCAGTACCAGTGCTCCCCGTTCACTTGCAATCAGTGCATTTTCTCTAATCAGCTATTTTCTCCCTAAAAGAGATGCAGGGAAATCTCAGAGAAAACCAAATGCAGAAGTAAGAAAAATACTTTTTCAGGTTTTGCTGATCTTAATAATTTCACAGATAAATTGTATGCAGCAACTTTCATTAGTCTTTGAGGGAAATATGAATGAATCTGCATGAAGGGAGTAAAGAATGATTCTGCTGTCCCATGAGCATGTACTGAATGATGTCCACACATCAAGTCAAAAGGTTACAGAACTTGCTTGGTTTGGGAAAAGAACAGATACGTATTAATTCTGATCATGAGGAAGTAAACTGAGTCTGCCTTTAGGCAAGCATGCAGAACAGTGGAAAGGGCAAGGAACACCTCTTCCTTCCACACCAGGAACACATGGGCTCAGTGCCATAATACTCTGGGAACAGTGTTGTTTTCCCCTGCAGTGACTCATTCCTTAGGAAAAACTACATTCCTGAGGCTCCATCTGCCAAATATTTGCACCTAGACATGACCAAGAATAAAAATTATAATAAAAATAATTAAAAGAGAAAATAATGTATATGAAAAATGACATATCACTTATGTTTTCTATGGGTTCTAGAAAAATTATATGTTCATGTAGTCCCAGACTAGGGACTTGATTAACAAACCCATAGGCCTTGTTTAACAGGCCAATATGAATGCCCAGAACAGGCTTAACTCCTGTTTTCCAATGGTATAATCTTTGCTACTTTGCTAGAGGCCTACGGACTGCTTAAGAAACAGTACAAAACAACTCTGTCAGCTGGAGAGTCCCCTATAAAATACAGAAATTAGAACAATTCTGTCCCAATACTGAAAAAAAAAAAAGAGAAGAAAGAAAAAAGACCTGTTGGTGAAATACCCTTCAGCATAAGCAAACCTTTCCTGTCCATTGATAATTGCCATTTGTACATCTGCACAAAATGACAGTCATCTTAGGGACCGATATACAGATAAACACACCAGCAGTGCCTTTTAATCACTTTCAATGAAACAATCCTTTCTCTGCTTATTTTTAAATGGCACTGAGGCTTGTGCCTGGCTTTAAATATATTGTTATGATGACGTTGTCTCGGCAATTTCTTTTCAGAATTGCAAACACTGCTCATGTGGAGAATGATAGATCAATATATGTGCAGCCCTAGAACCAAACTGCCCCAAACCAATGCTAATTGAGATCCAAGCTTACACGATGCAGATCAGAAAACAGATGAGGAATCCATCAAAACAGTTGAAAGTGAAATACGTATCCCGAAGGAGTCTGACATTGCTGCTGTCTAGATCACAGTACAGCATAATGACTGTAGAACCTCTGCTGTCCATTGTTAATTGCTAAGAAGGGTTTTTTTGGAATGCAGTTTATGTACAGATATAGGCAGTGCATGATAAATCATTTGGAATACGTTTTTCATCTTGCATGGATTAATGCAACTGTAAGAGCAAAACAAACTCCAAAGTACTAAGCACAGACAGGACAGGAAAATCATTCATTCTTTTACTCCAACAGAGTAGAAGAGGTGTAATTTCACCCAAGACAATATCGATGTAAAGCCAGCATTGAAGGGAAAGGATCAAGTCCTGAAAGTGAAATGATAGCAAGCTGCAGTGAAGGGAGAAAAATCAAGGAGGCAGAATATTTTTCACCTGTCTGTTGTGTTAACAGTAGCAGAAGAATGGCTCTATAATGAGCTTTATCACAAATACTTACATAGCCCTATTAATTCTTTAAATACCACAGAATATTTAACATTTTAAATTCCATGAAATCTGGAGAAGGGAAATGTTTTTACTGCATTGAGAGTTGAGAAACTAAGGCAAATTCATATACATTTCAGAATATTTTGGAAAAGAAGAAACTGAACTCAAGCATCCCAAATCCTAGAAGTGTGTCCTTAGAACTAAGTAATTCTTCTGTAATTGCCAACTGTTAGACTGGGGGCTTGACGCAAATTTTGGTGAATATCAGTAGGTAAGCGCACATGCAGGCACAACACAATATTCATTGCTTTCAGCAGGCTTCCTTGTGGCTTCCAAATTCTTCAGTTCAGTAAACAAAGTCTTGTTCATGCGCAGCTTCAAGTTTTCTTGACTGACTTGAAAACAGAGACATCCAACAGTTTCTAGGAGACAGCTACACCAGTTCCCAGTCTCCATTAACCCTGCCTTCCCCTTCTCTCCCTTCAAGTTTAAAAAAAAAAAAAAGTAAAAGGGAAGAGGCAAAAAAAGAGGCCATTTAATTTCTTCTCCCACTGTGTGACCTTGCAGAGTTGCAGGAGTTAAATGGAGCACAGTTTGGGAACATCCATTGTTCTAATCACAGCTGCTCCAATACCATATTGTCAGTGAAATGGAAAAGAAATTAGCAGCTCATTTTGTGCGATGTGAACTTTCTCTCTCGCTCTCTTGCTTGATGAGAACACTCTCTTTGATAAATCAGCCATCATACCTTATTGCCATGCAGAGACTGGAAGTAAAAAAATGTCAACAACATTTTTTCCCTGAGTCTTCTGGAAGCAATCAAGTTTCACTGCTGCAAAGGTAATGCTTAATTTTCCATCGTCATTTTTTTGGCATATAGAAAGTTAACAGAGGACATATCTTTTAAAGCTACAAAAATTGATTGGACTTGCAACAGACGAGACGTCGGCAATGAATGAGATAAAGAGCGGATTCGGCACATTATTGCAAGAGAGGTTCCCATCGGTGCGTACCATTCGCCGCCTTGTGCACAGACTTCAATTAGCAGTTAAGGATGTGTTGAAATATGTTGCAGGAATTAGTCATTTCAAAGTCTTGGTAGGGAAGCTAAACTATATAGTGTTTGCAGTCAGCCAAAAAAAAAAAAAAAAAAAAAAAGAAAAAAAAAGGGGAAGAAGAAAGGAAAGAAAAGGAACTCAGCAAGAAGTAGCTGAATGGGCATATGTGGTATCATTGGAGCGTCTAAAGAACAAGCCAGTAGTCAAGATGTGCTGATTAGCCTGCAGTTCCAAGACAGTAAAGGCTGTTTTAAGGTCATCAAAATCACTACCTAAACACATCACATTTCCAAGAGACACTATGGAGAAAAAAGTCATTTTCTCAAATAAACAGGGTTAAGCTCTTTTTAGAGCTAAGCAAAGATTGTTGGAAATTTACATTCTTTAGAAAGGTTTTCTTTCTATAGATCATGTCTTAAAATGCCATTGCCATCCTGGTCACTTATTCTGTTGGATCTTATTTACTCACTAATTGGCTGTACAACTGAAGAACACACTCAATAACTAAAAGAAAAAAAACTTTGGAAGAGACTTATAATTTCTTTAGAAGATTTTTCCATTGTCAGAAAAAAAGTCAATAAAAAGTATTGCCTGTGGAAATAGATACTGTAGACTTAGCGAAAAGTCCTGTTCTCTTACATTATAAAGGCTGATATGCAAGATTCCTGCAGTGAAAAGGTCTTAAAATGGAAATAAGTGTGTATGGGGTGGGGGGGGTTATTTGGTTGGTTTTCCCCCTTAAAAAGAAAATTGAGGCCAAATTGTCAATAGACCTTGATTTGTTTCCTCTTTATTAAATTCAATTGACTTTTCCACAACGAGTTCACTCAAGCTATACACTCATAGATGACTGGGACAAAAAAAGTTCATGAAAGGTCACTACACCATTTTTCTGTCCCAAGGCTGGATCAACTATGTCTAAACCATTCCTAACAGTTTTTTGACTCAGTTCAGTTCAGAAAAACCTCTACTATCTGTGACTTCCCTGTTCAGTCCACCCAACAGCTTATTTACCTTTACTGTTTAAATACTCCCCCCAACCCCTATTTTTACCCTGTATTTTCTCTTGCTACAGCTGAAGCCCTGTGCTCCTTACTTGCTATTAACAAGGAGAGCAATATCTTCTTTTTCTTGTTAAAATACTTTGAATATATTTTGATGACCTAAGGTGACCATAATAGAAAAGTTTTTCCTAAGTCTGTGCAGGTTGTCCAGTCTGAAGAAAACTAAAGGATGTCACAAAGAAATGTCAGTCATGAAAAGGTAACTCCTATGAAATTTATCAGTGTGATAACGTTTTTATAGGAGTTAACCTCTGCAATGTTCTTTTGAAAATACAGGTCTCTTAAATTTATAAGGACTTAAAAACTTGCAGCTGAATCATTTACATCTATAGAAAATTAAGATGGGTTTATGTGTATTACAGTTCATAAAGCACTTGCACAAAGTTTAGAAAAGGGAATTTAATCTGTAGGCCTGATTCTGTCCTCAGACCTGCCAGGAAAAAAACAACCAGAGGAATTTCACATGAAACTAGTAGTGTAAACAAGAAATGAATTTGACCTTATGCCTCTCCATAAAGAAGATTTAAGCTACTTAAAATGTTTACAGCAGACACTTGCGCATCAATGTTATGAAGGCTTTTTAGAAGCAAATATTAATGAACTCCTTTTGTTAAAGCAGACTGACTATTGAACATCTGCAAATGGCAGCATGAAGTTTGAACCCTAGACAGTTCATTAAACCAGTTTGACCCAAAGCCAAATTGTTCAATACTGGCTTACAAAAGGTAACAGAGACTTTCTGCCAGTTGGAAAACAAATGAATCTCAGCACTGCTTCTATAAAGATCGACGGTGACTTAAAAATAGCCTGAGGTTAATATTATAAATCTTTCTAAAAGAGATTTGAGTGCATATTCTTCATGCCAGCCTTGGATCAATCTCACAAAGCGATATCCTTTCAAACGACACTGATACAAAATATTGGATGCTGTAAAAAGTGAGACTTATTAGCTAGCCAGACATCTTTTCCTTTCCCACCCATGCAACAATCACCGGAGCACCTCGGACAAGGCCAGCCAACATCAGCCGGACACTGCTGCAGCATCCTCTGGAGCTCTGGGTGGCCTGCTGCCTGAATATAGATAACACTATTACCACAAAATAAATAAATAAAAATGGGGTATGGGAAGCCTAACAAATCATTGCAAACAGGTGCTGCCTGGGGCAGTGTGCAATGGTACGGAGGGCAGATCTGAGCAGGAGTCAGAGTCCATGCCTCCCAGGGCTATACGAAGGGTGATCCTTGGATTAATCCCACCCCAAGAAAATACTCTGACCCAAATGAGGTCAATGTGCTCCAGCCACATCACTTGCTGCTGCTGTCTAGTGAAAGAGACTACAGGGCTACATTGGCAGAGGGAGGAGCATCACTCAGAGGATGCAGTTATGTTAAAATCTCCCATTATGGCTGTGTTTGCTCCTCAGAACACATACTATATCTATTTTTCCTGGTCCCCAAGGGAAAACTGGCTCAGACTGCTGCTTGCACAGAGAGGAGAGCAGTTTTCATCCTAGGCTGTCTTTTTCTCTAGCTGTTTCATATGTAGAGATAGTTCTGTCAGTTCAAACTGGTGCCCCAATAACCAGATACTGCTAATTTATTTCTAGATCTTCACATGAATACATTTATTCCATCCATTTGTCTGTCTGTTGCAACAAGGTAACTATACATAGCTCTAACAGCACAAATATTATGGATGAATGATAAATGCTGCTTATGGTTGGTATGCAAGGAGTTTCAGCTCTGGCATGCTACCCCACATATCATCGTTATCTATGGTACAGAAGGGTGTCTATTTATAGTGGATAATGGTCTACAGCTAGACCTCTTTATCATAATCTGGAAGTAAGAAATCACTGCTTGATGCCAGATTTGCTAATCTGAAGCAGCAATAACCACCATTAATCATAGGCCTGTTTCTCAAACTTCAGACACATTTGCCGTCAGAGATGTCTGTGCATCTCTCATTGCTGCCCACAGAAGATATCTGAGGGCATCTGGGACCTGAAGCAACTCCCTATATTTCACAGGAGTGGGGAAATGTATGCAATGCGGAGTAACATGCCCTGATGTGAGAAGGTATTTTGGCTGTGCTGCAGTAAATGTGACATTAACCACAGTAGTGAATGGACATCACTCATTTTCGAGGTATTATAAGGATTTTTTTCTGCATAATTTCCTTTAGACAAAAGTGGCAGAAGCTCTGTTGAGCAGTATGTCATGTGTCTTTGAGATTTTGTGCTAACATGTGCTCTCTATACATAGCTCCTGTGGGCATTCTCAAGCAGGGTTGCATGGCTGAGGCTGCTGGAAGCACAGGGAGTAGTCTCTACCACTGGTATTCTTTTCCATATGGGACAGACAATGTGATTCTGCTCCACCATTAGAAGAAATTTTATCAGAACCCCAGTTTTAGCTTTCTTAAGACCCATTCTTGGGTTTCACAAAGTCCAAAGGTGGTGAACTGTTCCCTTGAGAGGCTTTCCAGGGGTGGAGGGTAAGAAGCTGTGAAGAAGCCCATGGTATGCTATGCTGGTTAGTGAGGCCTGAAGCAGGCTGCTTCAGGCTTTGATCACTGAAGAACTCAGTTCCTTCCTCTTACTTAAACTCTCACACAGGACCAGCTACAGTATAAACTACCTGTCTTTAATGCTTTCTTCCAGGACTTTTCCCATTCCAGTCAGGTTCAATAGCAGCGATATATGTATCTTATTATACATATCTTACGTAAAGCTTCCTCTACACATGGTCACAAAAAAGGTAGAGTTCACTATTTCACCTCCACACACATATTCAGTACCTTGCAGTTTTCTCATGAAGCCAGGTGAGTGTGCTGTTTGCATGGCATTTCAGTGTGGAAATACTAATATAAAGAAATATGATTTTTGTGAGATATGATGGACTGTGCCTACTATTCTGTAAGCAAAACATAGATGTACACTGTACAGGACCCTGCAAAATGCACTAAAGTGATTGTATAGATGAAAATATACTCTAAATACAACTTGAGTCGTAGTGTTGTAATTCAAGATGAAACCTGGTCACTGAATGTAAGCAAATGTACATCCTGAAGGCCACAAAAGACCACTCTTAATCTCTTATGGTGATGCTTTTGGTGACTGTAATATTTCTTAGGTTCCTTTTGTACATTTATGAGTAAGTTTAGTGCTTATGAAAGATGCAGTCTTGTCAGCTTTGAAAACAATTGTGTGTACTCTATGCAGAGAACAGAAGTGGATTAATAGCAAAGTCTTGTCTCCCAGAGTGCCCCAACCACAGCCTCTAATTCAGCCCTTAAGTCATAGGGATGGCCTATTCAGTTCTTGGCTTCTCTTCTGATAGTTTTTCTCCTGAGACTAAATTGTCACTAAATATCAGTTCAAAGGGAGCTTTGGGAAGTCTTGTGTGATGAAACCTACCTTAAGATCAACAACTATTTTTATCTTTTTCTTTTCTTTTTTTTTTTTCATTTAGAGATAGCAGAATAAAAACATGTTAGAAGAAGCTTTACTTAGTGTGCTGTTAAAGACTTGGGAAGAGTGGAGAAGTTTACCTACCTGAATTTCAGCATCTACAAATACTTTCTAGGATCTAGCTCATAGATTAAGACACTTAAATGTAGATTTTCCTAAAGAGGTAACTACAGCTGAAGTGAAAGGCATCTAAGCTCCCACTATAGTCAATGAAGATGAAGTCAGTATAGTTCATGAAATCAAAAGATTTATTCAGTTGGTCAAATGGAGAAATTAATCCCCTTTTGGATATGTCTGAGCATACTGTCAGACATTCCCTCTATTTTTGTAGAGGGAGATTATTCATTCCTTTTTAAGACAGGTCTCCAAGACAGACCAGGGTAATGATTTATTGGTCATGCTGATTTCTTTTCAATAACTGAAAAGCCCATAAAGTGTCTAGTCCAATCCTGAGGGGTTTGTTTTTAGACACTAGAGCTCATGCTAACGAATTACATGAGAAATAATCTCCATCCCCACATTGAGTCATGCAGAGGAGGTCTCTATGTTAGCAGACAACAGGCTTTTTCTTAAATCTTGCTATGTGCAGTGCTACAGAGCACATTGGATTCACTCCTATTTGCTGATGCCTCCCCAAAAGAGCATCTCCTTTGCTCTCTGAAACACCTGGCTTACACCACAGAAACCAAATAATGGGAAAGACATGTCAGAGCTGACCTCCTTGCCACAAGTCAGACCCTTATTGGAGTCTAGACCTAGAGCATGTCCTAGAGCAGGTTCGGAATTTCCAGAGGATATTTTCTCTGGAAAATATGGATCCATCAAAGCCAGTGTGTCTTTAGTAGGAAAATGAAAGTGTCAATAAATTTTCCATTTTTGGGGCATTTCAGTAAGAAATTGTTGATATCCACAGTGTGTTATATTTTTAGTTCAAATCTGGTCCTTTATTTACAAATGTAAATACAATGAAGAGTAAAACTGTCATGTTTTATCAGGATTGACCTTCAGGGTTGGCCCTCTGTTCAGGTTTTAATTTGTGCATTTATTATTTTTATTATTATGGTTTCTATGGTGAGATTTCTTCTTCTGATCTGAAAGGAACAAAATCTCACGACAACACATACCAGGTTCACTTTGAAACACTACAGTTATCCACTGATTTTAAGGACTTCCATGTTGCTGAGGTGCCTTAAAGTTAAGAGGGATAGTTCAAGGCCAAATGTCAATCATATTTGTAAAATAATTTATCTGAGTCTTTCTAGAGCACACCTATAAGACACAGCATTGCAATTGTGGTTGGCACAGATTCAGAGACAAGGAATGAGATTTAACCCCTCTTAGTCTCATCTCCACTGTTTGCTTCCACCTCTCTCATTCCTGGCTGTGACTCCTGGGGCAGCCGAACTCCCTGTTACCTAGATAGCTCCATCCATCATTTGAAATACTGGTGTCTGGAAGGATTTTTCATCTCCAACCTTCCTGCCTGTGTTTGTAATTAATAGCATAGCAAGAGTGGCAACTAGTAGTAGTCTTACTTAGAAAATAAAGATAAAGCAATGAAATAAAATAAAATACTCATTTACTACAACCAAAGTATCTTGGGCAGGTTTTGTGAAGGAAATAAATTGTTTGATGAAAAGCATATATTTGTTTTCAGGTGGGTCAAACCTGATATGTTTTTAAAAAACAATAATTTCACTTTACAGTGTGAAAAATAGTGAGTTTAAAAATAGAACTAATTTTTAAGCTAAAAAGGAAAAAGGCCTTTTTCACATTATGTGAAGATTATTTTCACAGTGTAGAAGAATGGCAAGTGTAAGACGGAATACCAAAGAAGTAATGAAGAGAGGAGTGAGCACAATCATCTCCTGAATTGACAGGACCTTCCTGTAAGGAAATAAATATACCAAATCCAAGAGTATTTCAGCACACAAAATGAGCTCTTCCTAGTATTATTTCTTTCTGTAAGTAGCAGTAGGTTTGAGGTTTCCTTTAACGGGATTCCAGGAATTCTGTAAGTGCCATCACAGCCTCCATTCAGCTGACCTATATTTGTACCAGATAGGAGAATAGGAATGGGGTACCTAATTGCCATAAGCCTCCTTTATGGTCCCATGTCCCACATACATTTACTTGGCCTGGATGGACTGGTTCTGTTTTCAAAATACACACTGAAATCCTACATTTAACTCTATGTAAAGAATCATTCATTAGCGTTCCTTAAAAAAAAGATAAAGAATGACAAGTGTGGGGGAGGAGAAAGAGAAATCTTCAGTCTGTCATTTGATGTATCTGAGAAGAAGAAGGACTCATGTTGAAGTCTCCCAGAACTAACTTGCCTTGAGCTGACTATAAATAGATAATGTTTCTATTTTTCACACCATTTCTTGAGGCATCTCTCATTTCGCCCAAGGCCTGCAAATAGGTTGCTGTTGTTGGTTGTTGGTTTGTAGGTGTCTGTTGTTTGGGTATTTTTTTGGGGGGGGAAGAAAAGCCTGTTTGTAGAATAGTAAATAGGATTAAAGCACCTATTTCTGTACTCATTATGCTGACCCTTCACAGATTTCAATCTATGGTTTAAAGTAGCTTTTGTGCAGGTGAGTTCCTACTCGGGGTCCTGGGACATCAGCATTATAATCTGTATGGGACCCTGGTTCCCCCCATTATATCTATTCTATCTAGTAGCCTTCAGACACAACTGCTCCAGCCTTTTAGGCCCAGCGTTATAAGTGTTCACACAAACAGGGAGAGAAAGCAAAGTCCATTTATATTCGAGAGAGAGAGAAAATCAAACTTCCATAATAGTTATTAATGTCTATCCCTGTAGAATAAAAAAGGAAACATTTAAAAGAATGCCTGGATGACTGAACAGCAACAAAACACTCAACTTTCAGGAATGCAATGCTCAGCTTTCACAGAGCTACTAATTTCCTTTTAGATGGCAAAATGCAACTGCCATAAGCAGAAGTAATTATGTTGGAAAATTAGATTATCTCACCACACTAGGAATCTCCATTGAACACTGCTAGTACTAGTACTCAGGCAGAGGATGTGGTCTGTTGGAAGGAATGAAAGGTAGTGGGGTTGCAGAGAGATCACCCATTTCTTGTGATAATTTTCTCTGTAGTATTCAATCAATGGCATTCTTGGGCTGAAGGCACAGGAATGGGCTGCTTCATATGTCCTTCCTGGGTGACCCAGTGGAACCTCTGAACATTTTATGTCTTGGTTCCTCATCTCTGAAATGTAAACATTACTCAGAGCTGGCCAAAACAAAACAAAATACACAGTTTCAAAGAACGTGGAACCATTTCAAATATTAGTGAAAATCCAGATAAACAATTCCATTGATCTATTGTTTTTTATTCAAAATTTTGAAAAAAAAAAATGCATGTGGATGTCTCTTCCCTGATGACTTTGGCTCTTTGAGAAAACTAAGCCCAATGCAGAAAAATACTATTCAGAAGGTAACAAATTCCCTACAAGTTTCAGGAAAGTTGTTCATGAAAGCTATATAAAAAGACAGACCTGTGAGCAGTGCCCTAGCAGAAGTAAAGCTGCAGTATGTGAGCCTTACTAAATACCAGAAAATCTACAGAGGAAGTGTGAATTAGGGAAAGACGTTTTCATTGGAGACTGAATATTCCTCTATGCCGAAGTCAGCAGAGCATAAGAGGAACATTTATGGGAAACCAAGATTCATTAGTTCTGCAGGTCACACAATGACTTATGCTCTTAGCAGCCTGGTTTTCTACAAAGTCGTGGATGGTGTCATCTGGGGTGTCTCTATGCCCCGCTCAATGTCTTTTGAACCCACTGGTAGCTCTGAGAGGAGGACTGATGTATGTAGTTTAACTGACATATATTCCAATGGTAAGTGAATGCTATGGGAAAGACTGGAGTTTGAACATTCACTAGTCGCACTGTACAGAAGGTTGATCCCATCCACCAGTATCTAAACAGTATGCAGTAATGCACAGTGCAGTAGCCTTTATTTCATTGTCAAAATAATTAATGGGAAAAATTTAGGTGTATGTGAAAAAGGCAGAAACTCTTAGCATAGCTCAGTGAAGTAAGAAAAATCCCAGAGGCCCTAATCCAAACATCAATGGCTTTAGGGCATCTGTTGCTCTGTCTTTTTTTCTTTTTTTTTTTTTTTTTTTTTCCCCCCTGATTTCATGTGGAGGAGAAGGGAAAGGAACAAGAGAAAGAAAAAATATGTTAAAATTTTATTCAAAGAGCTGAAAAAATAAAAAATTCTTGGTTTGGACAAAAATTAAAAATGAAAGCTTAGCTTCTAGAAGAATTCCAGTAGCTACATTTGCAGTCTATACTGACTGATTGCGAACAGGACCTAGAACAACAGAGGTGAAATGCTTACTATCTGAGCTGGGTCCTTCCGCTAAGCCACCTCTTTAATCTATTATAAATGTTTTCATGCTTCTTGGGTAATTTTATTTCAAATAACTGTTAAAACCATGCACTAGCATTAAGAGGCTTTTCTAAGTGGAATGAAGAGGTCACTCACTTTATTACTGAATCACTTAAATAAGATTTATTTTTTTTTAATGACTTACCTTTCAAGGTTTTTTATTCTGCTCTATTACACCAAATTAATGGTTTATTTGGGCTATTTTCCCCCACATTTTCTGATATGTGTCCTAGCAGAAACCATCTTTTTGTGCTAGGATTAAGTACAAACACATCATTTGAATCTTAAATTTTACTAAAATTACCAACGCTAAATGGTGGCATACAATGAGTTTAATAACTCAAGGATATTTCATCTTCAGTAAAAATACATTAATATTAACATTATATGTGCAGGGTTTAGGTCAGAGTCTTAACTAAATCACTGTAACTCCATTCATTTCTTGTTTAGGCTCTGTTTAGATTTTGCAGAGATTTAGAATTTAAACTAGCCCCATGTATTTTGATACAGAACACAGGATGCTATGCAAAGTATTTACCCACATTAATTCATGATGGTTACAGTGCTCATGAGACATGATTATGCCAGTCATTTTAAATTCGTACTGATTAAAATATTGCTGCAACACCATCATTTATTCAGCAGGACTAAAAATCTATTGCTGCTCATCAGTTGACTGAAATATTCCTTCTGTCCATAGCTAAGCCTCAGTTGGTTGTCAGTCAGTCAACAACATATACAAGATGTAGCCCCAATATCTGTAGCATTCCCATGAGTATATCCTCAAAGGACTGCGTGCCAGGAACCTGGTTTTCCTTAAGGTACAAGTCCTCAGTGTTACCAGTCAGGACCACTGCTGTGAGGGAACAGAAAATCAGGCACATGATCTTCCATAGACACACAGAAGACTGAAAAGCAGAACTCTTGTGTCTTCTGCTGGTGATCACTGTTGCCTTACGGTGCTACCTCAGGTGTGTTGTTTAGTGCCAAATTGTGAGCCCTTCAGGCACAGGAGTGAATACCAGTATTCCTACTGGTTTCAAAGAAAAAACCCATATCAGACTGTACTTACTGGACTCTCTTTAACAAAGTTTTGATCTTGACTTCAGCAGAATCAAGTCAAAGTTGATTAGCCTCTGACTTCTTCAGTTTTCCCCTCTTAAGATGTAAATAATCTTTGTATTGGTCTTATTGGAGTGCTATATGAATGAAAACATTTCTGCAAGAAAGGCATATGATCCCTAAAAAAGGGATTGTGTATGCATTTCTATGTATACAGCATTATTTATAAATGTTTTAGCGAGTGGGTAACTTGCTTTGGGCTTTTTCTGAATAAGAGTTTCTATATAAATGCAAATTATTTATTTCTAGAAGTAATATTTGTTTTTCAGGCAAGTTTATTTTCCTTTTTTCCCTGGCTCTGAACACCCAACAGATTCCACTTCACCTGTATTTTATTCAAAGTTTGTTTCACTTATGCCCACAATCTCCTTGTTCTATAGAAGAAATTGCTTTCAATTACACATATATCACAGCACTTAAACATTAGTCTCACTTTCCTGTGGTTAATAATTCACCTTATATTCTAACATCCATCAACATAAAATCAGCATAACAACTTTTATGAATCCCTTTATCATCAACACATTCCAAATGCTTATACAATTCACACTACAGATTCACATAGGAACTGGCTTAATAGCCCTTAAAGTTGCTATAATGTTCACATCCTTTCAATCACAGAATTATTGTTCATGTTTTCAGACAAGACCCTTTTTAGTCATTTTAGGTTATTATCCTATATTTCTTTACCCCCCTCAAGCTGGATCTGCATCTCAATAAAGCTGGTGCAAACTGGTGTGAAACCACTATTGTTTGTAGAGTTACTCCACACTAACACCACCGTAACTGAATCAAACTTACCTGGGCATTGGCAACACTTTGTGGGAGGAGGAAGGGGGAAGGTGGAGGAGCGATCTGATTCTCCATTGGCTTTCTATAGCTTTTCACCAGGTTATAGACTTCCTCTGCTTTAGTTTTAAATAAGATTTCTTTTTCTTAGTGAAAACATTTTACTCACTGATATTTTTCATCTGTGGGATGTCAAATAAAGTTGAAGTAATCATTTTTACCTAGAGATTTTCATTCCTCATGCGCATTCTCCTTTCCTGAACACACTTCAGTGGTTCTAAGGTCTGGTTTCCTCATCAGCTACACATGCACACCTCCTATTGAAGTCAATGGGAGTCGCATGCACATCTGTCAGGATAATCAAGTCCCAAGTTTAGTATCACCATCAATTTACGACTTAATTTTATCATTTCCATAGGCCATCTGGGCTTTTTCCCTGTTGGAGTTTTCACAGTGACTTTGCCTTCCTATATTTACTTCTACTTCTGCCCCATTTCAATAACTCATTCTCTTCTGAGGGGACTGCTTTTCCATACCTCACCTCTTCCTTCTCCCCAAACCAAACGTTATTCCCTCAGACTATACAAAAGCCCTAGAAAAAGCCACAGTGAGGTATGGCAGAGAGACTGCTGAGACTTTTCTTTGTCAGTCATTGTTGGGTAGTATTCTGCTGTATTTTTAATTAATGGCAATTATTAATTCATGAATTCATACTGCATTAGCACCTCGAAGCTCTATTATGAACCCCCATTGTGCTTATTAATGTACACCCACATAACAAGCTGTTAACTTCACATTTTGGAGCATTGTATGAATAAAAAATGCAATTACAACTGCGACTATATTAATGGCCTGATTCTTCATTCGTTTACACTGTGTGTATGCCAGAATAGCTCAATGGGAGTGAGGAGAGACCAATGCATCAATATACTGTATTTATACGTATGGTGGATATCCCAGAATAAGTGAGTTTTCTGCTCCGTGTATGCTACAGTGAAGAAGTTCCCCAGAAGACATGTACCTTAAATACAGGAATATATATGCTTCCTGATTATCTCTTCAGAAGACAAATCAATCTACATAAAATTTATCCCCTGGAGCAGGACTGAGTTCTGAAGTCTTAACAGCAACTAATTACAAATATATGAGGGTGTCAAGCTGTAGCAAGTTTACATATTTCCATGCTTTTTATTGACCAAATGTTGCCTATGAATCCTTAAATATTTGCACATATTTATTGAATTAATTAAGATAACCCTGAAATAATGAATATAAGCCAGCAATATTCTTTGCCTAATATGTTATTAGATAATTGGGAGTCTGAATTATGTCTCAGGCCCACATTCACATGCATTCTGGCACCCTACTGATTAGGAGAATGATGTCCAAACCATTTTTTTTTTCTTTAGAGGATACAAAGACAAGAAGGAGAAGAGGTTCTACCAAGGAGGGTTTTAATGCCAGAAACTCACACATATGAGAGACATTGCAGGTCCCCCAAAATGATGTGTAATGATTTGTCATAGGAAATTGTCTTAGCCTGTTCTATTGGATAGCACTAAAAATATTCCTAGATGGGGATGAAGATGCTCATTTAAATAATAACAAGGTATTTTAATGTCCAAATTCTGATTAGTCACCAGAGGGATAGCTGTTTGAAATGAACATTAAACACTACTTTGCTGCTTAGGTAGCTCCCTTACACTCTTCTCCAGATATTTATCCTGTACAAAGATTTGGCCCTTTCTATCTAGTTTAGATTTCCAAATTATACGTAGATACCCAAACCTCCCTGACTAGTAGTAACTTCTTATTGGTATTAATGCTGTTGAAGAACCAGATCTCTGGAATTTAGTTTCATCTAAGGATAACTGTCCTTCAGAAAGGTTTGAAGATTACTGTATTAAAGTATATAAGTTGCCCAAGCACTGTGACAACAGGGGCTCTAAGAATAACCTAAACATGTCTAGAATGTGCAGTATGAGCAGATAACGTTTAGGATCAAAAGGCTGCATCTTCCAATGCAAAGGATTTTCGTAGGCAGTCAGCTTTCAAAGCTTGGCTCAAAATTATGTGTTTCCTTAAGAAATAAATGGTTCCAATCACCTGAGAAACCTGGTCGTAATTTATTCAGTTGGTGCTTCAAGCACATCCTTCTTTCTCTGCACTGCAGGGAAATTAAACTGGGAGACACAGTGTAAAACTTACAGATGAAAAGGCTTTCTCTTCTTTGCTTAGGAATATTTGGCACTGGTAATTTATATTCTTTTAAATTTGTATTCTGATTTGTTTTATGTGGGTGGAACTTGGGGATGGTTTCTCTAAAAGCTCTTATAGCATAATATTTAAAAGCCTCATATCTTAATATCCAGATAGCATTTCATTGCTGTGGTCTGTACTGGTTGGAGAACACCACCAACATCTCTGTATCGTTACCTGACTCCAGAACATAGATCAGACATCCTGTTTTTCAGACAGAATGTTTTTCATTATGTCTGAAATGTCTGTGATGTGGTGTCACAGCCATCGTCACACCTGGGAGCACTGAGAGCTCCTGTTGTCTTGCAACAGCTGGAGGGTTTTGCATCCTCTAGTCTTCATTCTTCCTCCCCTCAAACCCTAGTGTGAGAATAAGAAGTGGGATGTACAGCATCACATTGTAGGCCAGAAACCTTGTTTGAGATGCTACTGACACCCTTGGTTCTCACACCTTTTATGCCAGCTGAATCCCTGAGATTTCTACCGAGAGATAGGAGGTGGAAAATGGGCTGCTACACTCACAGCCATGCCACAAAACCCACAGCCATCCTCACCCACTCACTCTTAACAGGCTTTTTTCCCACCCCTGTTCTTTCCCCCTTTTAGCTATAGCAGTAAGTGCATTAAAGAAGTACATTTAGGTCACTTCAGACCAGAACATTAAAACAAATGCTGATAGTTCAAGGTTAATAGATGCATAAAACAAAAGTAATTCCATGTCAAAGCTGAGATGACAGGTGATTTGACTTGAGACTGCCTTGCAATCACTCTTTTACATGTGCTCTGTACTGAGCCTGGTGGAAGGTGTTATGTTTCTGACATTTACTTGTCAGAAAGGTATGACAATAGAAATTGTTTCTATCTCTGCTGGTCCCAGATGTTAACCTTCTAGCTTTATTTTGTAATTGGGGTTCCACGGAGCTTTAACATTTTCTATTGATTCAATAGAAGCGATAACATTTCCAATCATAAGAAGGCATTATAGAAATATCAGGCAATTCACATATCAAAATGTTTGATAGCTGGGCTCACCACATTAATTTCTGTCACCTTTGCTAGGAACCCTTTATCCTTTTTTTAATACTGAAGGACACCTGAGAGTAGTTTCTGTCACTTTTATTGTTCAATAAAGTAGACAAAAGTTTCAATTAACAACCAAGGAGCCTCTAGGAAATTGTGAATGAGAGTATATTTTATTCATTTTACTGTATTTCTTTTTTCTAATGTGCCAGCTGTGACTTCTAAGCCATGCTTCACAGCAGAGAGGGGAAAAAAAGTTGATATAAGCTTATACAGTCTGAAGGCCATATTTTTAAAATAACTTTGTTTTAGCTGGGGGAGTCAAGTGTTACAAATATTTTGAAATTCAGCTCTGCCTCTGGGTGCCAATAACTTAAAGACTGATATCATCCCTAAGGTTCAATTCAGATCCAAAGAAAAGGAAGAATGAACATAGTATATTGTGTATTAGGTTAGGAATAAGACGCAGAACTGGTAAACTTTGTAAACTAGTGCTTACACCGGCATCCTATTTAAAGGCTTGGAAGCTTGGTCTATGTTTAGATATCTTGTGGCTGCTAAATAGACAAAGACTGACGTGTTCGGTCTCAGTGCCATTTTGATGCCACACATCCTCCTGCAGTCAACAGTGGTAAGTTCATAGAGGTAGGTGTCATGGCCAGACTGTCATTTTTACCCTCAAAAACTCTTCTGTAGAAATAATCCCTTCAGGTTTCGATGGACTAAATATTTGCCCTGGCTAGCCATTCCTCTGATCAGAGAGGAGTAATTGCAATATCCCTTCTGGTGACATGTTCCTTGGATACATCCCACTGCCGTACGCCTCTGGCTGAACAGTCAGTGAAGCATGGTGTAATGCTACCCTCTCTCTGCAGATTTGAAGTCCTCCTGACTTCACAGCTTCCCCCTACACCTCCCCCTCCAAGAGGTCACCGTTGAAGGACAATGTTACAGCCCTGCTGAGCCTGACTAACCAAGAGAACAGTCTTCACACAGTTTTAGGACCACATCTGTTATCACTTACTTTAAAGGATGCACTGAAAAGAAAGACCAGTAAAGAAAGAACAGATGATTTCTATTTTGTAATCTCTGTTTATTTGTGTTTTTATTTTAAAGTCTGCACATATATTTTGTGGTTGATGTTGGAGCCTAAATAATTTTTATACGTTTCCCTGAAGGTTATAAAACACCTCAATAACACTGCTCATTCCCTCTTTCTTCTCCCCTTCATCCCCAGCTTGTGAAAGAAGAGAATTTATATAAAATTTCAATCCATCTAAAACTACTAATGTATAAAACAGGATAATGATTCCACAATGTAATAAATATAAACACAGTTCAATAGACATCAGCGTCATGGAAACAATTGTTAAATTTCAGAAAGAAACATTCGTTATAACTGTATAAACCGCCTGTCAAAATGATTGCATAGGATATGTCAAGAGCTGCATCTGGTCTTGGTTGTTTTATTTTCCCTTCATTCTCCTGGCAGGATGTACAAGTGCTGTGAAAGAGAAGTCTTGCCTTATGTTGAGAAGCCAAATGGCCTTTTTTTCATAACATTCTTTCCCCTTTTTAAACAGAGGTTCAGTCTACTTATGTGTAAAAGGAGCTGTAGAATCAGCTGGTTACCAGATAACAAGCAAGATCTTCCAACTGACCTGCTCCATAAGGACTTTCTTAATGATTTTGACCAATGGACCCTCTTCTTTTCAAATTTCATCTTCCCCATCAGGCACAACATGAACCATCAGTTCCCTGAAACAGTGCTTCCTTTCTCACAGATTAAAACTGATGGGCAAATGCTTTGTGATTAAAGGGCAAACTAAGTGTTGAGGGTGAGGGGAACCTAGCTCTGTGCCAAAGACTACATTACATAACATCAAGTGACAAATGCTGGAATATGGTTTGTGTGGTTTCAATGTATGACCGATGATTTCTAGATGATATGGAGATTTGGGAAATCTTGCACCAATTTTAAAGAATAAATGAGTCCAAACTGTTAATGAAGACATTAAAAAGGTTTAGTCATGACACAACTTTAGGTCTGATTTCAGGTTTTAAATACACAGATTTTTTTGTACTGTTTTGTTCCATGAAATGGTCAACCTGAAAAAAGTGTGTGCCCTATTTTATGAAAAACACTGACAACATGAGGATAAAGTATTTAAACTAAGAGTAAACCCAAACACCTTTTTCATTGGCATTCCATAATCCTTTTTCCCTTATCTGTAGGAAGTTCTGGTAGTGAAAAATCTCATGTTTCACAGTCTTTCAGATAATAGTGTCTTTCTTTAGTAGAAGTGGGAAAAAACCCCAAAATTACCTATTGCCATTATTGTTGTTGTTGAAATTCAGTCCTGATTCTTGGTGACAAACATATCCCAAAGGAGAAAAATTAAAAAGGGAGACACTGCTTTTTCTAGTGAGGACTTCCAAGAATGTCCTGCTCAAGAAAAGGAGATGCAGGGTCTGGCCTTGTTATATATTTTGAGGTGAATTACAGTTACAGCTGCACCAGACTTCTTAAGATATTGCTCCCTCTCTGGTATTCCGTCTATTCAGGTTGCCCTGCATAGCTCAGGGACATCATAGGGAAGGCTTTTGTAGCAGTGAAGGTTCCATCTTTGATGGCAGAGCTCATTTCCTTTGATCTTTGATCCTGATCTCCTTTCATCCCATTTAGCTTTCTTTCTATCAAGCTTTCTGGAACCAAAATACCCTTTCCAATATCTACTGTAACATCCAAGAAAGACAGCCACCATTTAAGCCCAATTGTCAATATAGCAGCTGTAACTGCTTACCATAAAATATATGAAGCCGGGATTTTTGAAAGAGCATTTTGTTGTACTTCTTCAGCCTTTCTTCAGCAATCTCAGGCAGACTTGGATGTTTGCATTTTAAAAGGTAACTATCTGCACAGCACAACATAATTTGATGTACATTCAGGGGAAGAAATGACAGACTTTCAGTGGTTGGACCATTTTTATTTCACAAGTATGTGGTTGTACAATGTATATCAAACTGACTGTCCAAAGCCCGAATCATTTAAAAGTCACCATCAGTGGTTAAGAGGTTTGGTTTATATTTCATATTTTGTCTCCTTTGACTTTTAGGTTTTGTGACACTCATAAATAACCCAAGGTTACTTATTACTCTGTGTTTCAAACTGCAAATTCAGGTTGGGTTCAGTCTGAGTTACTAAAACTGCCACCATAACACTATTTCTATAAAAGCAGTAAAGAACGAGGCAATGAGACCATAACTAGAAAAAAAAATCTAACTCTGACAGAAACAACAACAAAAAAATCTCAATAAAAATATTTCTTCTTAAAATACCTGTTGTTATAAAAATATCTTAGAGTATATATTTCTATTAACCAGAAATCTATTCTTTAAATATTTTTATTAGAAAAAAAATTAATTTATCACTGTTTTCTCACTGTTTTCTCAGAAAAAGACCCCTATTTTTAAACAAAAGTTATATTTTAAAAAGTGTGAAATGTTCTTTTACCTTTTTTTTTCACTGCAGAAGATAATTTTCCCACCTAGGGCAAACTGCTGTGTGCCAAATCAGGTATCAAAAGGAACAAATAGAAGAAATACTATCTCACATATGTAAAATATATATAATATATAATGAATTTGGATGTAAGATGAAATCACAGGCCATTGCAAGATGTAAAAATATATAGGAAATATATAAAACTATCTTAATGAGAACCAAGATTGAGGAGGAAGAAACCATCACTGTTAGCCTCATATTTTTCCTTAGGAAAGAAAGGTTCAGGTGTTGGTAAGTTGCCATTACCCAACCCAGACAAATCCATTAGCACAGGGGCTGCTGCAGACAGTTGAGGGTGTGCATAACACCAGAGAAAAGGGACAGAAACTAGAGAGCGTATTAATTACAGTTGTAACTCTATCAGGGTAAAGTTGACAGATATAACTGTGGCCCAGCTGGAGTTGACTCCAAGACCACCCACACTCAAGCATCTTGCGATGGATGGTGCCCATAGGTCATGCCCCATCATGCTTGTCTGTCATTCTTCCAAAGATGCCACAAAGCGGAGATTGACCTGGTAACCGGGTCCCAGAAAGCTTGTGCTTAGAGACTACATCACCCCTCAAAGCCCAGGGGCAGAATTTCCATATGCTTTTCCCTGGAGTTTGTGGCATCACGTCCAGCACATCAATGCTAACTCACAGACTGGTAGGGGTTAGAAGGGACCTCTGGAGATCTTCTTGTCCAACCTCCTGCTTGAGCAGGCACACCCAGAGCAGGGGCACAGGACCACGTCCAGGCAGGGTGTGAATATCTCCAGGGAAGGGACCCCACAGCCTCTCTGGGCAGCCTGTGCCCCTGCTCTGGCACCCGCACAGCAAAGGGGTTTCTCCTCATGTTCAGCTGGAATTTCCCATGTTCCAACTTGTGCCCGTTGCCCCTTGCCCTGTCATTAAGCACTACTGAAAAGAGCCTAGTCCAATCATCCTGACACCAGCCTTTAGATATTTTTAGGTATTGATGAAATTGTCCCTCAGTCTTCTCTTGTCCAGGCTGAACAACCCCAAGTCTCTCAGCCTTTCCTCATAAGGGAGATACTCCAGTACCCTCGTCATCTTGGTAGCTCTCCACTGGACTCTCTCCAGTATTTCCCGGTCCTTTGTAAACTGGGGAACCCAGAACTGGACACACCACTCCAGATGTAGCATCAGTAGGGCAGAGTAGAGGGGGAGGAGAACCTCCCTCGTCCTGCTGGCCACACTCCTTTTAATGCACCCCAGGGCACCGCTGGCCCCCTTGGCCCCAAGGGCACGGTGCTGGCTCAGGGTCACCTCGCTGCCCCCCAGCACCCCCAGGGCCTCTCAGCAGAGCCGCTCTCCAGCAGGTCCCCTCAGCCTGTGCTGGTGCCTGGGGTTGTTCCTGCCCAGGGGCAGGACCTTACACTTGCTTTTGTTGAATTTCCTAAAGTTCCCTTTGGCCCAGCTCTCCAGCCTGCCCAGGTCTCGCTGGATGGCGGCACAGCTTCTGGCGTATCAGCCAGTCCTCCCAGCTTGGGGTCATCAGTGAACTTGCTGCGGGTACGCTCTGTGCCTTCATCCAGGTCACTGATGAACATGTTGAACAGGACAGGACCCAGCACAGACCCCTGGGGAGCACCACTAGTGACAGGCCTCCAAACAGACTCTGCTCCATTGATCACGAACACACAGAGAACATGTGCAGGCAAATAAGATGAGGCAGCTGATAAACTCGCCATGACTTGCAGCAGGACAAACCAAAAATCTTCCTGCCTCCTTATGAGGCTTTTCCAGTGAGTGTCCACCTCCTGTGTGAATTTCAAGTTTTAAGTTCTTTCTAAAACAGGTGTTGTATAAGTGATGTTAACAAGGAGTAACTTTAAAGAAAGAAGTGCAAAACATTGACGAAAATTACACACAAAATGTGAAACTCTAGAAGTTACTGCCTTGCTCTACTGTCTCAGACACTTTAAAGATTACCTTGACAAATATAAGAGAACAAAACTAAATCAAGTAAGTGAGTCTGAGGGGTTTTTTCCTTTTTTTTCGTTCATACTTTTGCTGGGAAGGTTGCATTTCTTGGCCTCGCTGATGTGTTTTGGGACTCTGTGCACAGATACCCTCAGCACTTTCAAGTCTCACTCCTAGAGTCAGAGTTACTGTTTTCTGTTATGGACAGTCAGCTCTGCACAGGAGGAGGTAATTTCTCAGATAACCTGTGCAGATCCCATGGAGAGCTGTGACTATAAGGACTAAGACCTTGAATTTGATTTTGTATTCTTTGGAGAACCAGTCCAGAGAACAGAGCATTGGGGTCATATGCTTTCAGTTGCTAGAGGAATTTTTCTCAGTCAAGGGATTTTACTGAACCCAGTACTAAACTTTCTTTTGAGAGAAAAAGCTTTCCAAATATCCTCGGCTATTGCCAATAACTAGTTGGTGTCTTTTGTTGCACAGACTCTGAAATACTGCATGACAACATGACAGAAAAAATATTACTGAAATTATGTAGGTAGGAGGTGAATTGTGTAATCAAACAAGACTGTATAGAGGCAGGCAAAAATTTATACTGTGAGCAAGTGAGCAGAAATATGGATGTCTCTGGACTGAGAGGAGGACCAACAGAACCTCCTGCGTGTACATAAAATAGATTGTAAGTGTATAGAAGTTACATTAAAATGAGTGGAATTATTTAGATAATTAGCAAGTGGACATAACGTGTAGAATCAAGGCCTAAATATTGTATATAAAATTTATGCATCACATTATAAAACTTATTACTGTTGAAACACAAGGAAGGAAATGTCAGATTTGTCTGTTCTTAATTATTCAGTTACTTCCTTCCAGTAGAAAAGCAGCATGATATTCAGGATGATGTGCCTACACATGAAAAGATTTAATTTCCTCCTTCTCTCCCTTTTCAAGACTAGCCTTTTTTCATTGCTTCCCATCTTTGACCCTCAGTCTTAGGTTAGCCATACTTTCAGTCTCCACCCGAGTATCTCTTTCTACCTTTAGTCCCAAGGTTTCTTCCCTTTTGCAGGTTTTGTAGGTTCATTCTCTGAAATATTTGCAGGGTTCTGGCTGACATTTTCAAAGAAACAGCAACCAAGAAATCTGAACCAAACAGACTAAGCCATTGACATTTGGTAAACATTAGCAAATAGAAGTGGGCTGAGGTAATGGGGAAACGCTCAGCAGCTTCACTAATTGTCTGTAATATCAACCCCCTCCTGTAATAATCTGTGGTCCTGCTTACATATCTACAGAGTTACATGCTTATAAGCATCTATATACAGTGATTACAGGAAATACTCCGCAGTCAGATATTTCTGTAATTTAAACATAAAATAGCCTACTTCAGGCACAATAACATACAGGAAAAAGTATGATTAGGGCTGCCAAGCAAACTAGCCTGCAACAGCAAATACTGATAGAGAATTTTGACACAAGCCTGTATTACCTTATATTATCATTTCTTATGGTTCCAAGGTCAATGTCTTTTTCTCAAATAACATTTTGGACCTGTAATTGTTCATCTACATGCCAGCAATTATGGGTGAATTGATCAGCCAGTAATTAATGCTATGCTATTACACTTTTTAATTTGTAGATTATGCAGCTGCAAGCGTTCACACATTTTTAATTTGTATATTATACAGCCACAAATGTTTACAATGCCCTTTTTAATCTCCTTACACTACCAGTGCCATTATTCACTATAGATTAATGATACACCGAATGCTGAGGTTTATTTCATTTACCACTCTTACCAAGAGAGCTGTTAACATTACTGTGCTCTATTACTTAATGTCTTACTGCAGCTGCTAGTGAGCATTGGTTACCCTTTAAAATATTACCAGTCAGTTATTCTCTCTTTCTTCTTTTTTTCTTTTCTTTTTTTGTTTTCTCCAACAGTGTTGTTACTGACAATATGACTCTATGGTAATATTATACTTTATTTCCAAATTTATTTCAAGATTTTTGTTCCTAGGTGTTTCAGTTTTTTGTTCCAAACAATGGTACCTCCCTGGCCCTGTATGTTTTGCATTCCCCAGCCTGCTCTTCCTTATACTCTTCCTGTGCATGACTTCCCTATCCCTCTTCACATTATATCATAAGCTGGGCAGCTAGCCCATAGCCTTACTTTAGGGAAACATCCTTGTTCAGGGCAACATTTCAGCATGTCTTTAACTTAAAGTATACGCTCCACTCTATACAGAACCTCTCACTTACCTTGTTTACTTGATTAGGACGCTACGAGTGTAATCTTTTTTGCCACAGTCTTAATCCAGAGTCTACCAAAGCCAACAAAAGCCTTGTCCTCATCTATTAGATTATGAGAGTTTAGGGAATTTGCTTAATTTATTATTAATATGGCAATGTTATTGCTTCCTCTTGTAAAATGATTTGTGTTATACAAATTAAAGTATTAAAATCTTAAACCATTTCAAATCATAAACCCCTATTTTATCTTCTAGGCTCTTATCTCTAAGTGCAAGCAAATTACTTTTTTATATAGGTAAAACATATATATACCCAATTATACATATTTATATCTATATGTACCAAACAGTTTATTCAGTATTGCTGCATTGTTGTTTGCACTTTAGGGTAAATGTTCTGTTTTTCTCAAAACTACACCAAGCAAACAGTTGTCTCCATCTTCTTCTAGGCAGAATGAAACATTTTCAAATTAAATAGCAGGATAAAACAAAACTCACCTGGTTACTTGATCTTGTATAAATAAAAGAAAGACATAAAGCACTTCCATGAAAAGCCTCATCTTTATACCCTTGGTATAGTCCTCAAACAGTGCTGAAAGGAAAAGTAAGAGGCTTCTTGTAAATCAGTGGCCAACCAGACAAATAATCACAAGCTGCTTTTAGATAACTTTGATCAGGGACTTCATTACTTCATTAGAAACATCCTGTAATATTGTTTTTTAACAAAAAAAAATCAAAATACTTCAACTGAAAACTGAAATATCTATTACTTTTTCAAGAGCACATCCTGAAAGATGAAATACAGTAATAAGCTGAAGAACTTGCCTCTTCAGGGAAAGTACAGCACCTAATGAGCAATTCCCCTAGAAATCATAGCGAATTATCAGAAGCAAAATACAGATTTTTAAGCCCACTTGACATGTTCCTTGAATTGTTTCCTTCAAGACTATTTTTTCCCTCAATAAAGGAGATCCCTTTAACAAGTAAATAGCAAAAATCCTAATTTTCTATTGAAAAGCATTTTTGAAGGGAAGAAAATTCAACGACTCTTAGTCAACAGCATTACAGTGACTGACATCAGTTTAAGTTTAATACTTGTTATCACACTGGCATGGGCGTCGCAAGGATTAATGTTTACAACATTTCATTGGAAAGATAAAACGATCACACAATTGTCTCTCACAAAACGTAAACAGCGGTACCTGAGATAACTCATGTGTTACATATTATCCTAAGCTGAAAAGATTTCTGAAGGGTCTCAAATATCATTGTTTATAATTAGAAAGTCTTCCAAAGGGGTCTTGCTAATAAGCAGCTGTAGAAAAATGTAAACATTTGTATATAATATTACTTTAGTTTGAAATCTAAAAAATCTCTGGGGGAAAAAATAAGTTACTTTTTATATTTTGCATTACATGTTTTATCCTTCCAATTGATCTATTTTTTTCTCTTGGGCAACAGAAAGCTTCTACAGGTAAACTGAAGTATGTCCTCCTGTCTCAAGCCCCAGAAAAGTTTACTATAGTTTTTTCCAGGCTTTCTGTTGGAGACCAGCTCTGGAGTGTGATCCTAATTTCCTTAATTTAACGGGTCCTGGTCCCTTGAGTGAAGAAAGCTGATAGATTGATTCACAAAATATAATAACTGGTAACAAAAGACCTGGTTTTTAATTTCCTCTGGAAGTACTGAGTTTTTACATTTCTTCTCCTGGAATTATCTGTATTACTTTCAGATAGAAGGGTGTTCTAAGAAAATAAATCTAAGCCAGTACAGGAAAATTCATTGACACTGTCAGCAGAAGGAAAAGCTTTCAAGGTAGATATGGAAAGCACAGTTTTCTTTCTTTCTGGCAGAAGGTACCCCTTGTGTTCTGTTTTGAGGTGGTTTAGCAGGATAATAACCTTTCTAAACCCCATTTAATGTTCCCTTTGTCACTAACAGGGTGCGGGGCTCTGTCCCCAAGTACCAGGCTCCTGGCAGGTAAGTTTGCAACAATTGCATGCTTATTACTTTTTCTTTTTTTAACTTTATTAATAAGGATGGATTTGTTTTTTAGTATATCTGACCCTGACCCTCAAAATTACCTTTAAGATTATTAATTTCCATTGACTCTTCACCAAAGATACTCTCTTGGGCTATTTCCAAATGTAAATGTGCAACTATTCCACAAATGGAGCTATTTCCACATGTAAATAGCTCTTGTCTATCTAGAAAGGGAGTTCAGAAAGTGCTCAGACCTGTCATTCTGGGGACACCATTTAGGTAACTATAAAAATAATATTTCTTTCCTTTGCCTATGTGGTATCTGTATTTATTTTTCCCAGATAACTTCCAGACAGGGAGCAAAATCTCTGGAATTTCCCTGAGCCCTGTAAATTAGTTTCTTCTTTTTCCCATACCGCACATCTCTTTCACTATTGAGATTAAAGAGTTTATAAAATACAACTTGTTACAGCCATGAGGGATTACTACTATATATTATCACTCACAGCTCATTAACCCCGAAGCCCTGCTAACCAAGAAAATCCTCTCTAATGAGGTTTCCTTCACTGCACTAAAGAACAAAAGGTCTCAAAGTTTTGCCTGTTACCAATCCCCCTCAAATTATTTTCCCGTAATTAAAATGGAACTTTAAGGCCATTAAAATACAAATCTGAATTTCTTCTACTCAAGAAAAACCATGTCCACTCTTTTTCCATGCTTACAGAGGATCTTTAAGCTGCTAAATAGAAAAGGAATGCATTTCTAGTCGTTTCTGCCTTTTATCAAGTGTAAAAAATCCCACTTTTGAAATAAAGTGTATGACTTGTGGCCATATTAGACCTAATTCAGTTTGGCTGTAAGCAGCCCCACCTTTCATTGACATTAATGGGTTTCAGGCTAGTTTTGTCCCAGGTCAAATTAGGATTCTTTGTCAAGAATTTCAAAAGCGACTGGACATCTTGTCAGGTGTTCTAGTGATAAGTGTGATGGAAGAGACCAAATTAGATTGGCTTGGCAGGAGAAGAAAAATAAATCTATTTACTGTTATTTACATTATAGCAGTACTTAGCAGATCCAGAAGGGATTGAGAATCTCACTCTGAGAATTCTGTGAGAAAGAAAGTAGTATTACAAAATAAATCATAGGGGCATTAAATGTCCCAGATTCCAGTGTTACATGGATACATGAAAATCTCTCTTCCTTATGCTCTTTTTTTAAAAGGGATTAAACCTCAAATCCTCAATGGTATTTAGATTTCCAGCTTCTGTCATTCAATGAACAACTTTTACAGTTTAAGGCCAGAGAACGTATCTCTTTTATTCATGTGGTAAATAAAAAAATTGCAACAATAATTAAAAAGAAAATGTAATTTATAGTCTCACAAACAAGAATGTACTTAAGGTTGGAGGTGCAAGTCCTTTCAGATACCCAATTTTCAAGATTTTTTTTTTCAGGATTATATTAACTTTTCAGGTTGGCAATATCAGTATCCATAACTGTATATTTTAAATGCTAGGTTGAGCAATGAGTGTCTTCTCTACACTTATTTCTTAAATTATTATTTTCTTTACCCAATTTGTAGCTCTGTTATCATGCATTGAAATTCAGGTCCCAAATTTCACCAAAATCTCCAAGTTACTAGTCCTGATATTTATTTGGTACTTAATGAACCACTCTAGTGATTTGAACACTCCATCCATTTTCAGGTATTTAATATAAAAGACCAGCAGAAAAACTGTGAAAAGAATGGTTGGTGAGATGGCTCCATGTGTTCGATCGTTCCACCTGCTGCATGTGATACCTCTGTCACCTCTGTTCCTTCAAAAATGTCACTGTGGGAGTTTGAGATAGTCTTTAAAAAGTAATTTTTCAAATATGGACCTAATGAGCTGTTTCTGACTTGAAGGCAATGTTTACTAACAGGTGAGAAAGTCCTTCACAACAGAAATGAAGGGATATTCTGATACTTTGTGTTAATGATGGCAGGTCTGTCAGGAGCCAAAGGACTCATGCCACAGAAAAAAAAAAAGTATGAAAAGAGAGAATGCTTATACCATTAATATCTGTACAAGAAGTGTTAACACTCAAACTAAGGTTGAGTAGACTGTGTTTTCGTGGGTCTGATACCTACAGATCCTCTCTACCTTAGGGCTCATTGTGGCCCTGCAAGCAATCACCAACAGTTCTCTTCTTTATTGTTTCATTTACGTTCTGAAAGTGACTTTGTGTTCACCTCCTAAACCAGGAAGCCCCATTGCCACCTTGGCTGCTGATAATGCTCTCTGTAGGACACACTTTAATTCTAGTTTCTTTCCTAGGTAAATGATGGGTAACTAAAAATGTGAAGAGTGGTGGGTGGACGCCCTCAGCAGATCTTTCCTTAGATGGGAATGTTGAAACAAAATAAGCAAGTGCTTTTATGTATTGAATGTACTTTCTTTAGAAAGAACATCCACAGTGACTCAGATTAGTCAATTGTTTGCCTCACTAGTTAAAATGGGATTCTCTGAAGCCTGAATTTCTATTTTTGGCTATTCTAGTAATTTTGGTTGAATCATGTAATTGTTCTGTTTTTCTTTTCCAACTTTTCTCTCATTTATTTGTTTCTTTGAGGTGTTTTCAGCAAAAATTGTCTTAAAATGAGCTTAGTAGAAGAGATCCTTAATGGACTAGGCAACTGTAATGATAAATAATAGCTACAAGTGGCTTTCTTCGTTCTCTTTTCTTTCTTCTTTCTTCTTATGAAGAACTATGTTAATTCTCCTAAAATGGGCTTTCATGGGTGGGACTAAAAGACAGTGTTAAATGAGCACTAAATGGAAGGTTTGCACAGTCAGAGTCTGATACTACAATGACTAGTTACAGGGTGGCCAATCTACTTGTAACACTTCGGGGTTTCTTTTGTTTCCCTGGCTTGTTTTGTTTTGATATGATTTTAACAAAAGCATAAAATATTCTTCTTCTCTTATACTAAACGTTCAGTCCAAATGCTGAAAAAAGTTCTATTGATTTTACCTCCCTCAGAGTACTAATGTTTAGTTTTTAACTTGTTAGGTTTTTGAACATAAATCTATTTATTTACTTACTTACTTACTTATTAACTTACTGACTGACTGACTTATTTATTAAGTCTTACATTGCCAGATAGGTATGATGAAAGAAAAATAATGAAGCACACAAAACATTTTACAGGCCTGTACTACACAACTAGATTTTGGTTCTGCAACTACTATCAAATCTCAAAACAAAGTGGACATGCTGCTCAATCCAGTCTGAGTTGGGCTGTACTGTCCAGGGGTACATGCACAGCTGGATCAGTGGCTGTGACACCCTCAGTTCCCATGGGTTGGTATGAATTATGAGACTAAAAAACTTGCATGAAATAGGATGGGTCGGTCTTTCAGGCCCTGGATGTATGCAGCACGTTGAAAAAAAGGTATGCAGCAGATTTACCAAGAGAGCTAAATAGAAGCCTCCATCCACTTGAGACCTGTGATAAGCCTCTCTCTGCTCGAACTGGCTTAAATGTACATTGCAGCAGGTTTTGTTGTTAACTTCTCTTTGGCCTTCAACAAGTAGTCAATAGCCCTGCAGATTATATTCTCCTCTGCCATCCTGATTGCTAGAAGCATTCATCCAGAACTAAGCTACTACAGTAAACAGAGCAGGGTGAGAATTTTTCAGCAAAACACTTTTTCATCAGAAAAAGGTGATTCATCGAAACTGAAACCTTTCACAGGAAAGGGCTGGATTCATTGATTTTTGTGGCGGCAAAAGAAAAAGTTGTGGACTTACTGAAATGTTTTTCTTTGAGGTGTTTGAAGCAAATGGAATTTTCCATTTCAAAATGTGTTTGAGCAAATGTTAATGCAAGGTTACCCCACAACAGATAATTCTACAGGCAAAATGAAATATTTCAATTGATTTTGAAGAAAAAGAACCTTTTTTTCCTCCTCATATTTTCTGTTTATACCTACTTTTTAAAGTTCTTTTTGATATTTCAGGTTAAACCAGGATATTTTTGATAGAATGGTGGATCAGGTTCCCTTGCACCTACTGAGAAGATACCAAAGTGGTCAAGAATATTTCAATTTTCTTTTATCAGTGACTAATGAAATTAACTAGTATACAATCTTCACCAACCCATCTTTTAGAGTATAAACATGGCTTTACCATGGTTACCCTGAAAAAAAACCCCATAATTGACAAAACTATAATCTTGATAAACAGTATGTGAACTTTAATATAGGGAAAAAGCCATATCTGAATATGCTGCTTATCCAATAAAATGCCAACATAAAAATGTTACATCATCATAACATATGTCTACTCATTTGCCATGCAGTGAAAGTAAAACAATTGCCTGTTTAATTTTTGTTTCTTTGAGCTACTGAAGCCTGAATTTTTCAATGAACTTTTCAAATATATTTCTGGGGAGGGTGGTACCAGAAAAGGTATTATAAACAGAAATATGATGTGAAAAACCATGGTGTCTTAAGATGACGAATGGATGGGTGAGAGCAGAAATACCTCTCCTAATAAATATTTGCCTCATAAATTCATAGGAGTAGCATGAAACTGTATTGCCTAAACCAAAGGACAGTAATGGGGAAAGAAAAATTGCAATACTCAAGAGTGGAAAGACTTTTTATGCCAGCCAATCTTCATGGGATAACCAGGACTTTGTTAAATTGAAGAATCAGATAAGAATATTAAAATACTAAGGCATATAATTCAAAAGCACAACGAAAAAGAAAAGAAAAAAAAAAGAGAAAAGAACATGTGTCACAGTAAGGAACAAAAGAGACCTCTTTTGCTTGCTGAGAAAAATAGCATATGCAGTTTGCCTGCCTCAGCAGAAACTAATACGAGGTGAAAGAAAGCGTAGAAAATGAAATGATCATAGCAAATTAATATGGACCTTCTGAGAAAGCAGATCAGGAAGTGTTTTTTGTAGATAATAGAGGCCCACATAAAAACAGGCTGGAACAGTGATGGTGAGCTTTTTGCAAACACCCTGGTGCTGAATGAGATAGAAAATGTACAGCATGTAATCATCTAAAAAGGGCTTGTGCCCTTTCTATAAGGCTGCTTCATCCACTGAGGAAACCAGTCAAAAAGATCAAAGGCTGCACTGGGTTTAGTTCTCCCCAAGAATCTGAAGCTGAGTGAAAAATAGAACCAACCACAGAGTGTCAAACAACATAGAGGATCTTGACTAAAATATTCTGTTTTCTCCCCAATCACCAGTGTATTAGCTGAGCAGAGATAAAAGAAAAGTCATTATAATCTTCATAGTGCTGCTATGAATTAGAGACACATGAACTGCAAAGCAGATTTCTTCTTAGGCTGAGACTTGTATTTACAAGTGAAGGGAACTGGGGTCTGCCTAAAATCAGGGATCAGGTTTCCCAGGAACAGTAGATGACAAAATATCATGGGATGTAGAGATAATGTTGGCAATGGTATGTAGCACTGGAGATTGAGATAAATGCATTGTTGCTCTGTCTTATATTGGAACCAATCTCTGAATGATATAGAGGAGAGGATGAAAATGTTAAAACTAGGGTTTGTCTAATCACTTCATACTTTGGTCAGTCGTTATGTTCCTCTGACTATGTTCTGATTATGCTGGTGTCTCTGTCACCCCGCAACACACATGCACAAATATGCACTTTCCCAACAACAACGAAGGGTGGCAGACACAATCACACCAAGGACTGTGAATTGTTTTATAGCAGTAAATAAATTCTGACCATGTATGAGAAACACTTTGTAATAGCCTGTTAGCAATATTATTCTCATGTGCACATGGAACCAGGTTTCTGCTCTGAGCTTGGCTGGTAATGCAGCCAATGACACAGACCCTTTCTGGTGGGTACTCACCTTCCCTGTCTGGCACTAAGAGTCCTGCATCTGCATGCAAAAGCTGGTGTGATGCTCATTGTCTTAGCCATGACATCAAGTGACCTAATTGGCCTTCAGACCCTTCACAGTTTGAATGAAAATGCCAGTTCCTCAGAGGTACAGAAGAATTAGATCTGTGAACTGAGCACGAGAGATGTTTTTTCCCCATCAGGGACAATGTCATTATTATTCTTTTTTTCCAATTGTTAAATGGAAAATCTAAAGGAGAATTGTTCAAGTGGCAGGCTCCAGACAACATAACGTTTCCCTCTACCCCTTGCATTATTTTTCCACCTCAGTGTAGCATTGTAAGGCTGATTGATCTGCTACCCCACTCCTGAGCAAACTGCTGCAGTATAATCTCTGTTGATGCTCAAGGAAGAGGAGAGCCCTGATCTAAATGAAACATGAGGTTTTGGGTCAGATCAACAGTAATCTACGGTAACCTGAGCTGTGTACCGACTAGAGGAAGCTGTGATTTAGTTGCTGCAGACTTCTTGGTTGAATCATGTTAGTGTAGAAGAGAAAAGAGATGATGACAAACTCAACCTGTAATTCCCATGAGAGAGAACAACGTGAAGAGACATAGGGTGATCTCAAACAAAGCTACAATGAAATATTTCAGATTTCTGAAACACTGGTTCAGGGATGTGTGTGTGTAGTGAGCACAGAGGAATGAAGGACTATTTTAACTTCTTCCCTGAAATATTAAGGGGGGGGAAAAATTCTCAAAAATCAGACTTTCTATATAACAGTTATCTTAAATCGGACCTCTCTTTTTTTTTAGAGATTCTTAAACAAGTATATTAATTTATTATTATGCTAAAAAAAGAGATTAACAACAATTTTTGCAAAGTTTTATCTATTTTTTGCCTTCTGTATAATTCTGTGATTTATTTGCAGATCATTTTACTCTGTACATTATATTATTAGGAATGCTAGAGTACATCTACATCAGACATTTACTAGAAAGTTCGTGCCGCACTGGAAAGACTGTATACAAATTAACTTGATATTTTCACATCATAACACATATCCATCAATGAAAATCAGTTTATATTGCAAAATTTAATAAAGAAAAGTATTTAATTTACAGCAAGAATTGTATGGATTTTATCTGGTTACACAGTTTATTTTTGTTTGGTTTTGCTGATTAATAGAGTTAGGTCAACAGAGATTTTTTATGTCTTTGTGTATATTTTGCAAGCTTTTTTATTTTTAAAAAGATAAGAAACATAAAGTTTTAAAATGTGTTAATTATAAAAATGATTTTTAAAATATCCTTTTATTTCACTAAACATCCCATTATCACTTCCATAAATAAAAGTAAGGATAAAATAAACTTCTATAGTCTGTGCTGGATTGAACAAAATATTTTCTTTAAGTCTTGTTTTTCCCTTAAATTTGCTGAAAACGTGGGACAATAAGAACTTACTTTGGAATTTCCCAAATGTTTGAATAAATTGGAATAATTGTTTGGAGTTTTTTCTTTAAAAATATTATCTAAAGTCCCCTTCATTTCCTATGTCTTGACCCTTCCCCTCTCCAAGGTTTAGGGGATAGACAGGTATAGACACAAATCCAGTATATTTGTCCTTAGTGATAAAGTTATTAAGATGAACATAACATAATTGATGTTTTGGGGCCTTTCTTCTTTGGTAGCAGAACTGCACTGAAATATATATAATACTTGGACTTGGATTATTAGGGCGGAAAAAACCATTTTTTGACAATATCTATAAAAATATGTGTGTCTTTGGTAGGGATTGAGAAGGATAATTCTGCTTCGAAATTTTAATTTTTCATCAATTGTACTTACTGGACATGTTTTGTAAATCTTTTTTGACTTCAGGACTTATGAACAATATAACATTGATCAAAAAACACATTGGAAGGATGCGATGGCATTAGTGTAGAGAATGAGGAATTACAAGACCTTCAGTCACTGAAATACCAAGGAAAGAGGTCTTACTCTCCACGGAGGAGAGAGGAAGCTTGACCATAATCCCAGCTACTGAATAAGACTCTTTGGAGTCTCCCCTTTTTCGTTAAATTTTTAATGCTTCATGTAGATAGCAAGCTGTTGTTCAAGGAAATTAAATCACACAGTAGTCACCGCTTTATCATGCAGACTTTGTATTTCAACACTAAGTTAAACACTGCTATGAGATAAGAAAATAAGTCTGTCATGGTTTTAGCTAGGATAGAGTTAACTTTCTTCATAGTACCTGGTATGGGGCTGTGTTTTGGATTTGTGCTAAAAACAGTGGTGATAATGTGGAGATGATTTAGTTGTTGCTAAGTAGTGCTCACAGTAGTCAAGGACTTTTTCAGCTCCCCGTGCTCTGCTGGGTGCACAAGGAGCTGGGAGGGGGCACAGCTGGGACAGCTGACCCCAAATTGACCAAAGAGATGTCCCACACCATATGACGTCACGCTCAGCATATCAAGCTGGGGAAGAAGAAGGAAGGGGGAGATGTTCAGAGTGATGGCGTTTGCCTTCCCAAGTAACTATTACACGCGATGGAGCCCTGCTGTCCTGGAGATGGCTGAACAGCTGCCTACCCATGGGAAGTTTAGTTTTGTTTTGTTTGCACATGCAGCTTTTGCTTTACCTATTAAACTGTCTTTATCTCAACCCATGAGTTTTCTCACTTTTACTCCTCTGATTCTTAAGGGAGGAGTAAATGAGCAGCTGTGGGGTGTTTAGTTGCTGACTGGGGCTAAACCAAAACAAGGTCAAACCTTTCAATATATCAGTCGCTGTGTGTTTTTTTCTTTATTTATTTTTTGTACGCTTCAAGGTTTCCAGTTAATACCAATGTGTTGCAAATGTTGCTAAGTGAGAGTGACTTTAAGTTAATGTACACTTCAGTTCACTTAAAATGCTCAGAGCTGAATCAACAGAGGACCGAGGCTCTGAAATATCTCAGCTTTCAGTGAACCTCATATTTGCCTAACCTCTTTACCTTTATATATTTATTCTAGTAAAAAGTCTTGCATGGTTCAAGCTGCTCACAAATAGGTAGGCACAAAATCATCTATATCTGGAAATTTCAACCTACTAATTGTGGTAATTAATGTACAGTCTGCTTCAGGATTCTCATAAAAAACATTTTCCTTAAATATCATAAGGGCAGGAAAAATTCTCTAGAAGCAGAAGACTTCCCAGGGAAAGGAAATGACCCTGACTTGATTCTGTGTTGTATCTTTGCCAGATGTATGCAAAAACAAGCTGATTGCTGTACCACAGGAGGGACTGGAAAATAGCTGGTTGTTGCTACGAGGAATAGAGCTGTGACAGCTCCAGGCCCTTAGTCTGTGAGCAACAGATTAACATTTAAAGTGCAGAGAAGCTTGAACTGGAGCAAAATCTTACCCCAGACGTGTCTAGATATGTATTTTTGGTGTGTCTCCTGGATCAAGTCCTGTAAAAGAACCAAGTATAAGCTTTTAGGCAGGTTCATTGTAGTCTGTTGTACCTGGGAACTGGGGACCCTGATGTTCATGTGAGGATGGGAATAATTTTTGAAATCCATGTTTGGAGCATGAACCTGCATTTCAGGACCGCTCTCTAAACATATAGGTATTATGTTGTCTGGGTTGCAGCCTTTCAGCCTTTCAAGACACATCTTTATACCACTGGCTAAATAAGAACTGGAAACAGGGGCTTGACCTTCACCTTCTCATATCCTATGTGAATGCTCTAATAAAAATTAATATTTGCTGTCCCTAGTGTGTACTCCCTAGTGCTCTTTTTCTGGACCAACAATTGAAAAATGAATCAGGTCCATAGAACTGAGGTATTTTGTGATCTTTTGGAAGTTGGAGATTGAGGGGGACTTTATTAGACCATAAAATACACATTTGTTTTTGCCCTTGTAAAGGTGTAACACATAAATATAAAAAATATTAACACATAGCATAAACTACTCTAAGTACCCCATGTTGATTAACAATGAAAGATCTCACCTTTTAAAATAATAACAATGCCAGTTGTTGAATGTGAAGAGTGCTTTGAATTACAATGAATTGCCGAATGCATTAGCCACAATATCAAATGCAGTCAAATTAAAATGTTCCCTTCTGACATTTTCAATTAAACCCCATCAAGCTTCCAAACAACCTAGGAAAACTAAATAGACTGTGTGAGCTAATGGAAAAGGCAGCCTGACATCTTCTCCTTCCAAAAATTAGATTAAGCATCAATGCTGTTGCAAAAATCTGTACCAGAACATTAAACAATTAAGAACTGACATAACAATACTGACCAATGGTCCATCCACGCCTGTGTTGTACCAATTGCTTGTGACAGAGGCCAATACTGAATGCATCAGAGGAAGAAAGAAGAGCTATAATAGTAAGACCTTGTGATTTTAGGATATTTTCCATTCAAACACCTCTAAGTTAAATTTGGTTTTGGTGTTTCTATGATTCCCTTGAGCTAGCATTGTACAATTTTTAATCTTTATGTGGAAAAACTCTTTTGAGGTTGGGAAGTGTTATAAACTATTTTTCAGAATTGAGAAACAGGAAACTGCATGGTTGATTCAAGGTGAGAGAAGGTTTCTGAAACAGGAATGGAAAGCTAACCCAGATAGTTTGCAGTCTCAATTAGGGTAAGTGAAGTGATTCTTCCTTACAAACTGTCTCATGGAACTGTCATATGGTCAAGGCCTGTACAGAGCCTGTCTTGGACCTTGGAGAATGGAGGGCGAGGGTTGCTCCAGGAATGATCCACACAAGATTTGAGAAGATGACAATTGCTCAAGGGTCCTAGAACATACTTGTAGGTAGGGCCTAGGAGGTGTTCCCTGGTGAGGTCAGCCTTAACAAGTCAAGCCAGAAAACTTCCTTCCACAGCCAGGGATTTGGTTGACTTAGGAACTTTTCAAGTAACACAGCTCTGCTACTTCTTAGGAATAGCCTCAGAATTCAAGCTGTGTTTGGACTGGTTTCTAAGTCACCTGACTCAAAAGCCATCTCTAAATCTCTAAGTAATGACGGAAGAGACCATGTCTCTCTCAGTAATTTAAAAGTAATTTTTCAGGAAAATCCTGCAACTGTACTGAATAAAAGTCTAAATCTGAAGAAGGAGAGCAGGAGGAGGGGTGCATCATGGAGGTATATGCTTTCCCTTAGGTAATGTATGGAGAAGCACAGTTCATCTTATTTGGAGACTTTCTTATCATGGAATTTCTCCGGCTACCCAGGGTTCTTTGTCTCTTTTTTCCCCTTTTTTTAAAAATTCCTTTTATTTTTTTATCCTTCCAAAATAGAATAAATGTGGAGAGAGAGCAGCAAGTCTTCTGTTCTGAAAGTGTGGAAGAAAATGGCAGGCAATAGGCTGGGAGAAAAAGGCTCAGATTCTGGTCCTTAGCTACAATTTGTCTAAGGCGGACTATTGTTTTCTAAGTGTCAAGGATATTCCAACTTCCTCCCTTGTGCATGCAATGAGTAAAATCAGCTTAGTTTTCAGGTGCTGCTCATTCATATATAACATGCAAACAACCCAAGAATAGGCAAGAGAAATAACATAGGTTTTATTTGCAACAGTTTTACTCCTAAAAGTGTCTTGGTAAAAATTCACTTTCTTGGCTTAACATTTACAGATGCATCTGCCCTGAAATAAAGCCAGAGAGAAATTCATAAATGTGTGAAAGATGTTTACATGTCTACTTTTTGTATGGTTTGATTTAGTCTTTCTTTATCTTGCTACTACTTTTTGTGACTTCATACAGTCCCATCATAGGAAGCAAACCTCAAATATGTTGAAGATCATGTAAAAAAGGAAAGTTTAGCTGATCAACATCAATTCCAAATGAATCTGGGACAGAAATAAGGAGGGGAATGAGTCCATGACACCTCTTTACTCAGGTTCCCAAAGACTTTAAAAGAAAAAGGAAACATTTTAAAAATGTTTAAATGCAATTACATTTCACTTTAGAAGTTTATTCTTACAATATTTAGTATTCTTTAGTTCCACTTCTTTCTCCTCAGCCTGCTTCATTTTCATGCTTTTTCCATTAAGCTCACACAGTGTCTGACTATGATGAGGACAAACTTCTGGCACTGTTGTATTTGTAAAAGAAACATGCACACAGAGCTAATAAGATTTACAGCACAGAAGCATAATAAATCAATGTAGAATTGAGTGAGTTGTATTAGGGGGAAGTGAAAATAAGATTTCTGGTTCTGAAATGGATCATAAGACCAACTGAGAATTGGGTACTGCCTGAGAACGGGGGTATGGTACCTTTTATTTCTGCATTGTCAATGTAGACTTTAACACCTGGATTTATTCCTCCTAATTAAAAAAGAACAACTAAGGTACCTTAGTGAGAAACCAAGTGAGATTTACAAAAGTAAAAGACAGAAAGGTTCTTGAAAAACAATTTTTTTTTCCTTGTGGCTCATCTTAGTCAGCAAAAATTTCCTAAAATAAGAACAATAGCTAGTACTGAGAGAAATTCTGATAAGACATTTGCAATTATTTTTAATGAAGTTTTCATAATCCCTAGATAGACATAATTTTTAAAGATGAAAAGTGTCCATATCAGGGACAACATGATACTGACTATAATAGTCATCAATGAAGATAGACTTATAATGGCCATCTGATTATAGATTTCAGCCTTTGGAAGAACTGAATATACATAAATGTGTATTATATCTAGGTCTTTATTTCCACAATATCTTAAACTTACTTTTCTCAAGGTTTAGTTTGTGCCTAAATTAATCATAAACAAGTCTTCCTATCACAGTCAGAATCCCATGCTGTTAAAGAGCTGTGTATAAAAACTCAATTATCCAAAACTCAGTGGGAGACATAAAAGGTAAGAGAAGAAATGTTAGTATACACTAATAAAGTTGCTTGATTATTTTCACACAAAAGGTTGGTAGATATCCAGGAAGATCAAGTCTTCTGACTGCTAGTTGAGTCCCTGCTGGCATTATTACTTCTGATTTTCCTTAAACCAAAAAGCTAATCTTTGAAGGCGTCCAGTAAAAAAGAAAAACAAAAACTTTCGTTGTTCAGCAAATTATCAGGCTAGATACTTTAACTTAGATTTCCAAAGGGACTTGATTGTCTGAACCTTACTGAAGGTGGGATTTAGGTAGTTCACTTGTAACTGAAAATCCTGCTTCCAAGAAACAGACCTAACTAACAGCAACTGCACTCTCAGCAAAGTATCGCCTCATACCCACTATGAATCTAGGACTTAGATACTGTCAACTGTCAAAGACGGGTGGATGAATAGATAAATTAATCCACACATCCATCGTTTCATATGGTTGTTTCCAAAGCAATCTATCATCTAATAGATTTAATAATAAGTCTCACAACATTTTCTATCTGTAATACTGGATTGTGTCATATTTCTAACTACTTTTTTTTGGTTCCCTTTAGATGAATGTGCTACAGAACAGATCAGACCACACTTCTGGCCTGTCAGATAGTATTAATTTATGATGTTCTCTCATCCTTCCCTGGTGCTTTGGATCAAACAAAGGCACTGTTTAAATAAATAAAATGTAATGTAATGCAATTAAACATTTTCCCATAGCTGTTAAGATCAAGGCAACTAATAATTACCTGATGCAACAATTTTAAAGCCCATGACAGACATTTATATAGTTTAGTGATTACTGTCATAATGTTAAACTACTGAGCCTGGATCTGCTCACATTATTCAGTTAAGAACGTAAAACCAGCAGAGGTAAGATCAGCAGAAATCAGCCCATCACCATTATTAATTCAATAGAAATATTTATGGGTTTGCAAGGCTGGAAGGAACAATTATAGTCTAATCTCATACTTGTTCTCTTGAACAAAAACCATAAAATTCTCCTAGCAATTGCAGCACCCATCTCAATATCTTTTGACTGAAAACAACCACTGAAATTTTACAGGTCCCAGTTTATGAAAGAAGGGCAACCCCCTCTCCCAGGGAATGAGAGCTGAAGCACTGACCTGAGTAGAAAGTCACACAGGAGGCCTGAGAGCTGCACTCAGATGTCTTCAGAAAAATCCAGTAGTTTCGATATGTCCTTTTTTGCCCCTTAACTATAAAAGCACAGTTAAATCATCATTCCCATTTAGTACAGATGTAAATTTTTGGGCTATAAAAGTTATTATAATGGTAAAAGTTTCAAGAAGCAGTGTGGTATATCAGACAGATTTGCACTTTCTTTTTCTACTTCATGGTCTTTTTCTACAAAGATGTTAACCTTCCTTGCAAAGTGTATCGAAATGAAGCACAGGTTTATTTTTGTTCTGAATTAGATTAGAAATGGAATTATTTGCCTAAGAAAAAAAAAAAAACAAGCAAAAAACAACATCAACAACACCCTTTTGAGAAAGAGAGTTATGCTAGTAATCCACAGAAGTAGGGTAACCTGCAAACCTATTGCAAACTTTCCTCCAAGCGTATGAACCTTTTAATGGAAACAATACTCCTGTGAACATGCACTTATGCACAAAATACACACATACCCACAAGAACACAAATAAAAGTTTTAATTAAATTTTTATATAGAAGGTGTCTTGAATCCAAGGATTTATAGAATTTCTTGAAATCTCTAACTGGAGAGCATTTTGAAAATATTTCATATGAAATTTACCCTGGGGTATATGTGAGAAACCAGAAATCCCTCTAGACTTCTATATAACATAATGACTTAAACATTCAACAGGAATATCCATATTCATCTCTCTGCAATGCCTGGTTTTCTATAATGGTGTTTTCCACACTCCCAAACTGTTTGTTATTCCAAGATGAGGCCTTTTGTCCTGTGATTTGTATCATAAAAGTTCCAGAAATCCTAACTTTCCATCCAAGAAAATTTACTTTGCCACATGAGAAAAAAAACCAAATAAATGAAAGCCACTGCACTTTTTTGCACCACAGAATTTCAGGGCTTGGCTAGCTCAGTAATTATTCACTTTTGAAATGTTAACTAAAAATTATCATCTCACTTCTTTTACCTAGGGTAGCTGCACTGATTCACTGCAATTTCTTTTTTGCAAATGAAAATAGACTTGACCTAACAGGGCTTTTTCCCTATTATTTTCAATTAAGTGGCCCACTCCTGCTCCAGATGAACCTTGTTGTCCCTGTGAAGGGCTGCATATGGCCAGGAAGGAACTGTATTTTAAGTTGCATGATGACAGGATGGTTTAAGCAAAAAAGGGGTGAGGTACAGCCCTCCTGCAGACACGTCCATCCAAGTCACCATTTCATCCTTTGAGGTTTACATGCAATCTTCAAGTGCCATGGTGAAAAGAAGCCAAAACCATCTCCGAATGCTGAAACACTGGCAGCATATTTTTAAGGCTCGTTTATTGTAATTCAATTTTTCGTATGTTCCAACAGCTACATGACTCCAAAGGAATCACAGAAAGTATCTGATGGCGGAGGCTGGAGGCAGAGCAGGGGTCCCTGCCTCCCTCCCTGGGCCTCCTGCTCCCTCCCTGCAGTAACACGGCCCGGAGGTTCTGCACCAGTTGCCGGCCAGATGTTCAAGACTGCATCCCTACTGGAAGGTTGTGACAAAGCCCCTGAGAGTTGAATGACAACAATCTGTCAACAAGGCATCATCATCTATTTTTTTTCTTTATTCCATAATTCTGCACCTTATGTCTCTGTTTTTAGTTCCCAAATTACTTGTTGTTTATTTCTGTTCATTCCTTCAGTCAGTATTTTTTAATTTTAATGACATTCCACTGCTGAGACTGTTCTACATAGCGTCGGCATTGCTTTCCCCAACCTGAGGCAGAGGGGAGGGAGGGGGAAAGAAGAGAAGGAGAGGCAGGGAGGGAGGGAAGGCAGGGATGTATCAATTACTCAGATCCAAAGGCTCAAGATGTGATGACACTGACAATAGGAAGTATGATAAATGCTCTGATTTACATCCAACTCCCATCAGATAATTTCAGGAAATTATGATGAAGCGATTATTTACAAGGAAAACCTTTACAACTTAATTAACTAAGACTAAGTTTCTGAGTTTCTGAACTGAGTGGAGAGAACGGATATAATAAATAGGACTTTCCCCTTCCCCCCCACCAGTCAATGGCTATGAATTTTCAGCTTCTAAATCCCCTGTACAATTTCTCATCTAATAGTAAGATACCGAGATGGTACCTACAGGACCAAAGAGCAGGTAGGCATCAAGGGATTTTTGTGGGGGCTTTTATTACAGGTCTACGATGAAGGAAGTCCCAGTGCATTGCTCGAGGTACAGAGGTACTTGTGGTGGTCTTCCTGGTGTTGTTATCACACGCCTGGGGAGGAGGACGATTCCTTCAAGGAGGGCGGAAAGACATTTATAGCATCAGAGATTTGTAGGTAGTGGGTATTATAACAAAAACAGAAAGAAAAGTAAAAGGTCATCTTTATGTTGTTGTCTCTTTGTGGTTCTTGTCCCGATTTGCTCTGTGGACTCCTGTGTTTAGGACACAATTAGTTGAGTTAGGACTCTCCCTTTGATTTGGTTAATTGGGATCAGCAGAGGCCACAAGTTAAAGTATTCACAAGTATTACATAGAGAAAAAAACATCCCCTTGAGTCATCCTTACTTGTAGCATTCAGTCCCTCATGGATATGCCAGAGATCAGGTTTCTTAATTTTCCAGAGATACTAGAAAGTCTTCCATTTCTCTTTCTTTATTAGAAGGCTATCGAGGAAGCAAGGCTAATACTTTCGGTTACGTTATGAGGATAAGCTTGCAAAATAGACAGCCAGAATCGTGGATTACGGACTGTGAAGATTCATACACAGCTGTCTACAACCCTGTTTGCTACACATGTGAAAAAAAAAATGTAACAAATCAGTCTCCATGGCTTCATCTTTCCACAACTGCTGTATAGTGCAGAGGTGGTTAGTGAACTCCTTCAGGAGCTGGTGCTCAAACTGCTCAGACTCATCTTCTTATCCCTTAAGTAGCTTTAGGGCCTGGACTGAGATATCTCGGTTAAGGACCAGTGGCTTTCACCTTCCTTCAAAGATGGTGAAGGGACAGAGGCAGTATTGTGGGGAAAAATTGCCTTCTGGAGACACCTCCATTGCTGAGTGGCTTGAGATGGGACCTCAAGGTGGAAAGCCTTCTGGAGGTACCTCAATTAAGCACCAGAAATGAGGTGGGACCAATATTGGCCTTATAGCATAGAAGTTCAAATGTGCAGTTCTGGACAACCAGGCCACAGCACCGGGTCTGTGAAGCTGGGGTGGGAAGAGAGCTTCCCTGTAGACCATGCTGTGAGTGAGCAACATCACTGACTCAAAATAACCTGTCTCAAGAGATAGGAGAGTTCATAGATCAAAACTCTGCCTTTATAGTCCAGGATTCTAGTTGCAAATAATGGGATTTAGGAAACAGAGGTGTGATGAGGCAGAACTAAATAGCCTTTGTGAAGCATTACTGAGGAAGAAGGATGCTGCAAGTAGTCATTAAGTGGGAGAAACTAACAGTGGAGAACAGTAGCTCCTAGTGCACTGCCTTTTCTTTCAAGTTTGTGAGACTGCGGAGGGAGTTGTGATATTCCCTTCTCCTCTTCTCCAGTACGCAGGTGGTATTTTGTCCTCAGTTTTGAGGGGCAGCATGTTTAACACTGTTTAGCAGCAGTTCCCCATCACTTAACTCACGGAATAGGAATGTGTAAAATGCCCAGGCAAACAACTGAAATAATTCAGAAAAGGACAGAAGGTAAACATGTCACCTACTTTTTGGCCAGAACACAGGCTGACATCTATAGACTGTCAAGAGTGCCAGAGAATCTCTAATAACCACAAATGGCTCCTGAATCATTTTCACTCTACAGCCAGCAGACTGTTGCAGCTACAAATGAAGGGGAAGTGAAACTATAGACATGATGCACCGTGATCTATGATCATTATAAGAAGGAACACCAGAAATCCTTCAAAGAGAAAGAAATTCCCTATGGGCCTATTATGCCTGCTACTTCTATTTACCTTTTCTTGAATTTCCTATTATATTCAACTATCATTACATATCACAGGCCTCTTCAACCTGTGACTGACCTTTTGAGTTAACAAATGGATAAAACAAAGTGCTGAAATACTATTAATTAAATATGTAGATTGGGGGGATAAGTAATGATATTTTTTAATGTAGGTATATAACTATATATCTCCAGAGCTACTCAGCTGTGAAAGCTTCGAAGATATGGAAGAAAATGAAGTGTCTGTATTTTGTGCGTTGCATCCTATCTGGTCTTCCGCACCTCAGTGCTGGGGATAGCTCTTAACCATAAAAATGAGGTTGCATTAATTTCACTCTGGGATCAACCGGGGGAAGGACACAGCATATTAGTCGTCAGGGCTGGGTTCTCTTTTATATTCATCCGCATGCATTAACCTTCATCTTATTTGTTGAGTTAGGCTGCTTTTTGTATATCATGAATAATTTCATTAAGAATTAAGAATTTACCCACACTGTATCTTTGGGGTTTTTTTATTTTTTTAAATATTTACAATTTGTAATGCATAATAAATATGTAATAGGCAGGGTATGATTTCTCAGGGTTTAGTATTATCTAAGTCTGTCATGTCCTATAACCTTTCTTGGCTTATACAATATTCAGTGCTTTAATGCAGCGTCAGTGCTGTTATCATGGGTTGATGGCAAAAGGACAGCCATCTTGACACTCTCCACTCACTAATCACGTCTATTTTGATTTGATTAGCATATAAATGCTTCTGGATTTATGCAATATCAGTAGAAATGTGTTAAAAATACTTGTCAGTGTCCTTATTTTGAGAGTTAGAATCAGAAAATCTTGGAGGGAGGACGATCCTCTGGTTGCATGTGTTGCTAGATTTCTGGCCATAAATAATGCAATGATACATAGATGATTTTAGGCAGTATTCAGTGATGCAGTTTTCCTTCCTTCATTATTTTAAGGAATTCCCTTTGATTCTAGAAAGAAGCATAGGAAAGAATTATGGGGGTTGATTTATAAATTTTAAAGAACAAATGGGAATGGCATAACGTCAAAATAATAAATTGAATCTAAGTTCCAGGCATTTCTGACTCAGAAGAATATTAACAATATATAGATTGGGTTGACTGGTCTTTTGCAAGCCACTGCAAGTAGAACTTCACAGTTACAACATATAAAAGACTGCTCTAACAACAGCAGCAACAACGTAGCCTGCTTCACGAGAGAGAGAACTGGTTCTGACGAAACTACAGAATTTATGATGCAAATTTGTGTGTATCTGACTTCATTCTGTAGCAAGCCATGACACACATGCATATTGAAATGTTCACCAAGCACTTAACTCAAGAAGGTTCTTAATCATGTGATTTAAGAAGATCAATAATCTAGCTGAAGCCAGTTGGACTGTAAAAAAGGTAAGCTTAAATACATTGCTGAATAAAGGCTGAAGTATATTTCATCCCTGCTACCATATTTGGTTTACATATTGAAACATATTTTGCAGTAAATATGAGAGGAATAATTTTCTTTTCTGAAGCACTTATTTGGCATCATATTCTGTTGGAAACACATGCTAGAGAGACCTTATGGTCTAACATGACTTTTAAAAATGCATTGATTAATATTTTTCTTTTTCTTAAGAAATGACGGAAAACTCAAGAAGCGAGTTCTTCTGGGAATCCTTCTATCCAATGGAAATGAGTTATATGGGAATGTGAAATAAGTAATGAACTTAGGATAAAGCAGCCATGAAATGGATGACTGTGTAACCATTGAGAATGAAGAAAGAGCAACCAAAAGTAAAAAGGAAACAATGATTTTAAGAGAGACTCCAACAACTCTGGAATTTAGTGGAGAAGATCATGAAGGAAACCATTATAAGAAGGAACAAGATTCAGAACACCTCTTCTGAAAAGAATTAATTATAGAACTAATATGACTAATTAAAAATAGACAAAGGAATACAATGAGAATAACCAGAATCTAGAAAAAATTATCACAGCTATTGAAGGAATCAGTGAATTTTAGTCTAAAGGAAACAGAAGAGTGGTGAAGGGAGTGGACTTTGAAGGTCAGATTCAATGTGCAGATGAAAACACCTATATGTAGATATATACAAAAGGATGTTTTCATCAAGTATATAGACACCCCACATATTGTCTAGATCTTTTTAGATCTAGACAATCTTTTTAGATCTTTTTAGACTATAGTGGTTGCATTTCACTGGTCTCCAAAGCCCAGCTCAGTTGCCTGACAAATATCTAGTGCCATTCATATGCCCTAGTGTATGTGGCTTTGCTTCTATTTGCCGTGCCGCAGAGAGGACCTCTCCCAAAGCCTCTGTGCCATACCTGCCTGTCCCATATGGACACTGCAGATACCCTACATCACACTGAGTGGTAACAGAATCAATATTTAAGCAAACTGAACTGAACCCCTACGGTTATCATGGAGCTTAGACACAGCCCACAGGAAGGCACTGTATTTGAGTTTGTGTGACTTAACTTACAAACTAAAACCCACACTGAAAAACATCATTAAATAAACAAACAACTTCTATAAAAATAAAGGACTAGCATGACAGGTAGCAGAAGTGAAACTGCAGCAGGAGGATTTTGGTTAAGCTGTAGGAAAAGCTAATTGTGAGGAAGGTGAAATACCAGGATTGTGGTGATTTGTTAGGAAATTCCTGTCTGATTTGGAGAACATACTGGATAAACTTTGGTTGGGAATTACATTAGAATAACTGATCTTCCTTAGGCAAGACAACAGATTAGATGACCTCTTTAGATTCCTTCTACTCCTCTGTTTCTATGCTGTTATCTTGAACTCAGATGAAAAAAGACAAAATATCTTTTTACTATACGTGAAAAGTTTTGGAAAAAAAAAACTACTCAGAAATGCTGGAATGTTTTGTTTTGACATTTTCAGTCAAAACAAAATGCTTCCAGATTTCCAGATCAAAATATTTAATTTTGGTGTGTTAAATTAAATGTGAATGTTTCATTTGGAGTCAGTTCAATAGTAAACTGCATCTGGTTCCAGCACTATGGTGCCTTATGGGAACCAAAACTGGAGTGCCAAATGCCTCTAGTCCTCCATAGAATGCATGCTTCCTTACTGGACTATCTCCTCCATGATGTCTGATAGTAATTGGTTTCACAAAATATACTGTAAGCCTAAGCTAAGGTCACAGAGCCTCTGTTTGTGATAAGGTTCCTGCAACCAGTCTATTTATGAGAAACTCTACACTCCTAAGATAAAAACAATACATGAAAAATGACAGAAAAAGCCCAAACTCAACAGGAAAAGTTATTTCAATATTTCTTTTACAGAAAGTACAAAAAATCCAGGCCTACTTTTAAAAATATTTTTTTATGACAATACATAAGATGAACTATTTTCAGAAATTATAGGCAGTTTAAAGTATTGTTGATGACACTGAAGCTGTTCTTTTCCTGGCATCAGTGCAGAGCAGAAATTTTTGGTTTTCATTTTATGTCAGATTTTCAGGGCCTCTTTGACACTGTGTTTCCCTGTTTAACAGACAGAGTGCGAGAAGGAAAACCGGAGAAAAACAAGTAACTGCCAGAGTTCCTTCATGCCTTCACTGAATTGTGTACAGAATTCCACAGCTGAGATCTCCAAAGGGATTTAGATACCTAAATCCATGTGAAAACTTGGACCTCAGTCTATTAAAGACTCTTTTAGCATAGATCTTCCACCTTCACTCATTACTTTCTGCCTCAGGACCTGGAAGGAGTGTTGTCATCAATGTGTGTTAACATCTGGCCCTGAGTAATTGATATTAGGGTAGGAAGTGACAAACAAACAGAACTAGAGCTTCTTGGAATATTCATTGCAAATAACTTATGCAACTAATTTAGCCCCCCTTCCTCTCTTTTTCTGCTTGAGGAATCTGCAAGGGTAGAATGTGACCTTTATGGATTAGTGTCTTTGCACTTGCTCATTTGGCAGTTTGTGTGAACAATTTTGAGCCTATGGATTTCTTGCAAGGTACTGGCTATGAATGTCCACTAATCCTGATTCACTGCTTATGCCATATGATTGGTCACCTCTGCCACCTTTTTTTTCTATTTTTTTTTTCTTCCCCTGCTTGTTGCCTAATTGGTTGACCCTGGTGTTATAAATAGCAGGGGAAACTAAACAAATCACAGATGCTTTGCATCAGTGGGGAAAGGAGGGATGAAATACAAAGAAATAAATTGGTGTAGGGATTTTAGAACATTTTAAAATGTCTATTTGCACAAGAAAGATCAGTATATTTGCTTAGATACATAGATTTGAGCTGTAGAAAGAGTTCAGTTCCTTCCCCAACTGACAGAAAGAGATAAACAGCTCTTTAGCATGCATTGCATCCAATTCTTACCTGTCACATTCCTCCAAAGCCATCACGTGTATAGGCAATGCTGTTGGGAGACATTTTGTTCCCACTCATTATGCAGACAGTAAGCTCCTTTGGGATCTATCTTCCCTCTTACCATGCACATGTACCCCACCTTATGTACAAGGATCCTGACCTCAGCTGAAATTTCTAGCTGTTTTAGTGACAAATAAAAAATAAGAACAACAGATTGACTGGTATCTCTGCAGTCGTGTTTGTTTGCCTCTCACCAATATGATCTGATACATAAACAAAAGCTCCTCCTAGTTCTTAAGTAAACACAAATAAACCAAAATGTTACATATATAAAATATATATATTTTTAAAAACCTGATATATTTTGGGAACTACTTGGAGCAAGTAAGTATAATGTGAATGAATTCTTGTTTAAAATTATAATTGACCAAATATGTTTGAAAGAAAAACATTTTCTTTGCCCAGTTTTAATGAGGATATGAAGGCACCGGAGCCTGTGTAACTCAGCAGTTTATAAAACCAGTGAAGAATAAGGACTGTCAGCTATTACCAACTCTGTGTAGGCCCAGTTGAACCAGCGCTCTACAGGGAAAAGACAAGGGAGCTTATTATCTATCCCCTGAGCCATCCACTCTTCCCTAGAGAGGCTTTTTGACATCAGGGGCTTAAATGAAACATATGAATTAGAGTGGAAATTGAAAGTATTCAAATATAAATTAATTTATACCCAAGGGTTATTCATGCCAACTAGCAATAAATATGCTGGAAGTAAAAAAGGCTAATTTGAATGAATATGAGCGGGCAAAAAGCAATCAAGGGCAAGAAAGAGGCATATGCAAAGTATAAAACATGAGCTAGAGGAGACAGGAATGAAAAGATTACAGTAGAAAATTAATGTAAAGAAAAACGGGAACCCTGTGAAAATCTGGGGATCATCCTTCTGTGTCTTGGTGCTAAACTGTGTTGCCAGACACACCTCATTGGTCTGGGACCTCCAAGACCTGAAAATGGTTATGTCAAAAATAAAATTAGGGTTTCGCCTGAGATTATTGTGGACATTTGTCTAAAATATTAAGTTGGAAAAAATGGCCTCCTGGACCTTGTCACTAGTTATGAGGTGAAAGAGTGATAGATGCAAGGAGAGCAATCAGAAAGGTTCTTGAGAGACAATGCAAAGACCCATCCAAAAAGAAGCTACTAGGAAACCCTGTCAATTCCTTTCATTGGTCCCATTAAAGTCTCGCTGACATCCCATCTGATGTATACAGGCATCATGGTTTCACTGACCATATTTTCTCTGCATGGTCAAGAGAGACCACCAATGTCTCTGCCGTAGAATTGCCTGTTATGGTTTGTCCTTAGTTGATTATGGGTCCTGGGGCACATAAGAGGTTATTTATGATGACAGAAATGGGCAATTCCTGTCATTGCACAGAAGCAAAAGAAGCAGATGCAATTTTTACCACTTTGCCTTGTTTCATCCCAAGGTAATTAGTTACTTGTTTTCATGAGTAGTAAATTTGTACTTACAATAAAGAAAAAGGAAAAAGAACAAGAAAAAGAAATTCAGTTGGAGCTGAGGAACAATGCGGAGGAAGGTTAGGGCTAAAATTAAAAGTATTTTGCCTTTACTGGGATAAATTATCAATGACCTAGTATGAACTGAAGGGCTGAACAATACCTTTTTTTCACTGTCCTTTTAAAACAGCAACTGAAAATATTCCTATTCATATCAGTTAGTCTTTTAAGAAAGCACACAGCTATGTTTTGGGCCTAAACTACTTGTCTGTGTCTGATTAATTAACCTAGAGGCTTTTCCGATATTCTCCACAGATTTTGTCCCTGGCTTTGATTAATTTAATTAAAGATCGCCTTGACTCACCCAAGGGGCACCATGTCTAACATGAAGAATAAAAGTTTTTTGAAGAAGTAATAGGAACAGCTGATGAACACAAAATGCAGAGTAATTTTACTGTGTTTTGGAGGTGGTTTTGAGTAATCTGATGTGAAACACAAGTGTCCTGTATTTGAGCAGATGTGCAATTACAGACAAACACAGAAGGTGGAAAATAAAAAAGTTAGTGAGTAATGTCTGGATCAGCAGTCAAAATGTCATTGTTAATTGCTGTACTTCCAGCATAATTTCAACAGATTAAATCCTAGATTTTTCCATAGGTTCAGACGCTGGCCAGAATTTGATGGTCTGTTCACATGAGGATCTGGTCCAATTCACAGTGGAGGAGCCTTCCTAGGAAATATTAATTTACTGGATGCACCTTGAAGTAAATCAGATGACCTGTGATTGGCACCACTACTGGCCTGCAGCATGACTTTGCTTAAATCTGTCTCTCTTTCTGTGCTTTCTTTTTTCATCAATTATCTCCTTTACTCAGATTCTCCCTTATGGTTCCTCTGTGTAAATTGCCGTGTCACACTAGGGGGCCCTTTCCTTGCTTGAGGAGTGTAGTGAGTTATTGCTTCATGATTCCCAGACTTCTCTTCTTTCCAGGATTATACGCATGGTAGCATTTGGATCATGGCAGCACAACTGATGCTAAGAGGGAGACAAGATGAGCCCTGCATTTTCTACTCTGCATCCAAACAGTAGACCAGTCAGCAAGGAAGTTAAGGTGGCCAAATCCTCAAAAAATCTGAGGGCATTTTCAAAGATACAAGGGTAGCAGCCTGGCATCTCCTTTTTTTTTCTGATAGTCTCAGCTTACTCATGTTCCTCAGGAACAGTTTTTGCATCACCCAGACCAATTCTGACTCTGTGAGTCCTCACTGTGATGGGTTCCAGCACCACAGACAGTGTTTGACATGCACTGGCTGGCAGACTCTCGGACACCTCTCAAGATGCCTGACACACTTTGCTGTGTTTGGCCTTTTTTAGTCCTTTACTTTCATCCTTACCTTTTCCCCTTCTTCCCCTTGCTTCCCCCCTCTATTTTCAGAGAGCAAATGCTGACAGAATAGAATCAAATTGTTCAAAGTCCATTTGAACACAGCGTGTTAATTTTAGGATTGTTAGCCACACGCTAACATATCTGGCTTTCTGCAGAGGGCTGAGTTGTGCAGCGAATGAGTCCAGCCACATTTTTATTCAGTTCTTTCACAGCTTCCTGCCAAGGGACTCAGGGGGGCCAAGGATTCATGCTGTGCTTCCCTCACCAGCCCAACTCTGAGCCCATTTCAGCTGGCCTCCCGTATCATCCTACCTGCACCTGTGTTTTCCTGGTTTTGGAGAACACTGTGAGTGTAGTCAGCCAAATGCTGGCACTGAGGAGGTTACAATTTCGTTAGTTTTAATCAATGAAGCTTTAATAAGCATGCTTTTCTGTCTTTGCCTCGCTCCTGCGGCTTAGCTCCACAGGGCAGCAGCTCATACAGTGCCTGTACTTCCTTTGGATACTTTGCCGTGTAAGTGGGTCATGTGTTTTCCTCTTCCCCTCCAGGATATGGTGGGTGAAGAAGATGCTTTGCAGGTGGATGCAATATCCTAGCTATGTGGAGCAAACACAAAGAGAGAAATTATATATAAAATAATACAATACCTGTGGTTTTGGGGTTAGGTTCAATCCACCCACTGCCCTTTAATTCCCTACAAGCTTACTGAGGGCAAATATGTTTTGCACATTAAGAAGACCCCTTCCAAAGAGGCTTTCCATCATTATTATTCCTTCCTTTTACGCGTCTTAAATCTGAATAAGGAAAGAAGGTCTACTCCTTCCTTCTTTTGTTTTCATCAAGATTATTTTGAATAAAGTTAGAGATGTATTCTGAAAACATCTCTGGGCATTGCTGACAAATTCAATAATGAAAACAGTTCTATCCAGTTCCTATAGCCCTGATCCCCATCTTGTACATACTGTGCAAACCCTGTTGAATCCCCTGCTGGCACATGCCGCTGCTTTGGACTCCTGACCAGCTTTAGATGCATCCCTGTAGCCAGCTTGTTTCAAGAGAGCAGCTGCAGCCCCAAAGGAGAAACAGAGAAAATGGGAGTATTAGGCCAACTGTAAAACTTGGAGCACTGTCTTCTTTCTCTACCAACTTAAGTAACAGCAGCAGGGATAAAGAAATGAAATCACTCTGCCCAGCCTTCCCCTCTCCTTTCTATTCCCACACCTCCCCTCATATCTCTGGCAGCTGAAATAGAGGACAAATCTGTCATTAAATATTTGTAAATGCTCAGTTATCTGATGGCAGCTGTTTTCTAACTGGATTGGGATGCAGAGCACAGATGCTTGGAGGACCTATACCAGTTTTTTGTTTTCTGGTCTAGGTTTTTTTATTTTCCTTCTCTCAGTATAATCTTCCTTTCTTTTATTCACTAGAAAAGAGAAAAAAGAGAGAAGACTTTAATGCTACTGCTCACTGCACAGCTCTGTCTTCCTCCCAACGATCTCTTAGAGTAGGTAGCCATTGCTTTTTGCTTTGGTGAGTGTTAACTAACCAACTGGTCATCACCACCAGGTAATGACTAGTTAGGAAAAGGGGAGGAGTTGGTAATATTGACATGGTATTGTGGTTTGCAGTGAAATTCAAGAAACTGAGATTCTGTCATACAAGTTCTTAAAATGAAATTTAAGTAATCAGTCCCATAATTTCTCCTGTTAGTTTTTAGCTAGACTAGAAAAGGTCAATGCCCTGGCAAGCAATGATTCACAAATAACAGGTGCAGCCAGTTTCTATTATACTGCCATGGGACACTGCTCTGTCACTTTTATTTACTGAATCAATCCACCAATGTCCAGCAGGAGAACAACAGTTAAATGGCCATTAATTGTAGGCTGATGTGCAGATGAAACAAATCTCCAAAGGGACCATAAACCTTTGTTCTTCAGCCTCCTACAGCTCCTGCAATGGGATTAGCAGTAAATCACTCAATGCTTCATCTTATTAAAAATTTACCATACTGATCATCCCAGGTAACATACATCCAGTCAGGGTATCATTTCATTTATTTATTTATTTATTTATTTATTTATTTATTTATTTATTTATTTATTTATTTTTAATTTTCAGTGTATTTATTAAAGACTTTCTTGGTGAAACAAGCAATTAACACATAAACACCAGTAATCTGCATTGTGCATCTTTGATTGCCTTGTTTGATGTTTCAGGGGTAGAAATTTTGAAAGGTTGTTTTAGAAAATCTTTCCAGAAACTACATTTTATCTCCTTTTATTACAGGCTTTGATTTGTTTAGTTTCATTCATACTGTGCCTCCTGATATGCAGTTCTAAAGATGTGTATTCAGTCTTCAGAAATAGGAATGATTGAATTACTGGAAGTTGGTGCAAGGGCAGTTCAAATGCCTTCCAGAGTTCTCCCCAAAGCCAAGGCCCTTCACTCAACTTGTGTATCCTAGAAAAATTAATGAGTCCATAAGATAACCACAATCTTGGAAGGTTTTGGATTTGAGCCTTGGAGTTATAGTGCATTGCATGGACACAGCGACAGCACTTCCAAATAGAAACTGAAAGGTGGTGAGCAGATATGATACCCCCACTTGCTTCCTGGGCTAGAACAGAAAGAAAGAAATTGAAGCTGTGTTACATGGGACCTCAGGGGCTTTATTTAATTATCCTTATTGAGACAGTTACATTTGCAAAACAAGAAGAGGTGCCTATCTGAGTGTGGCAGGCACCACTGACAAACATAATATATCAAAGCAGAAAGAGCAACCCCATAACGTACTATATTTCTAGGTAACCACACAGCTGAAACAATCAACTAAATTCCCCATCTCCCTTACCTAGTGTATCATCCCTAATGATGCTTCTTTCTTCAGCAATCTTTCCAACGAGAAGCATTTTGAATTAGGCCCTCATCCAAAGCTCAGTGTAATCAGGAAAACTAGCACCAGTATATTAACCTAAGACTAATATCTACACAGAAAATCACCTTCTTATTCCTACCTTTTCTCCTATGTATGCATCTGCAACCCTGTGAAGAGAGCTTGTTATGTTTGTTTATTGTAACCACTACCACTCTTTTCCTGCAAACACCTCTTTCTTTAATGCATGATCTATATTAATAAGCTTTATATCTTCTTATACTAAAGCACTCACTAGTGCACTCACTAGATACATATTTTGTGTGATTCAGATAATCTTGAGTGCCTCATTTTCTCTCATGTTTATATACTTGAGAGAATGTATGAAAAACTATGAATCTATGAAAATCTGTGATGTCTCCAAATACTTTCTACAGTCTTCAGTTTGAAGGTTGGTAGACTGACTGTTCTTCAACTTGACCCTTTTGGTCCTGTCTTGGTTTTAGAAATCTACTTCTCAGAGAGCTTACCAGGTCACAGAAAGCTCTGTCACCTTTTGTTTAAGATGAAAGTTTCTTTCTCTATTCTCTATTCAGCTGGTCAGCTGAACCTTCATACATGCTCCCCAAAGTCATCTGTTTAAGGTCATCTAGATCCTTTGTGAAAATGTGAATCTATGGAGCGTCCACGCACACACATTCACCATTTTTTTCCCATTTTTGGTTGCTATTGTTAAGTTTTTCTGTTCTTAATCCATGCACTGTGTGATTTATTGATATTTCAGCATTTCATCAGTCTGAAACTATCTGATAAGTCACTGAAGAAGAGATCCTGATGTCTCCTCTGACTCTCTGCAGCCATATAGAGACAGATAACAAAACACATTTCTGGGTCTCCTCTTTTCTCTATCTCTGTCTTCCTGTAAAATGGAAAAAGAAATGCTTCTCTACCTCTCAAGTGTATTTTGAGAAATGTGCAATATGCTGTTGATGGAGTCACAAGCAGCCAAGAGAGTTAAATATCTGATCAAGAAATAAAGCTTTTCTACTGATTCCAAAAATTTTAAACAGATAAATAATGAACTTGGTATATTCTGGGCAAGTCATTGTTCTAAGCACCCTACAACTTTTCAAACAATGTTGAAAGACAGCTTATGTTTACATAAAAACATAAACACGTATATGTAGACTTTGGTAAATGGGAAAGCAAGCCCCAAGTCTTGTAATTAGTTTGATCTGAATTAAAACATGGATGATATTAAGACTCTTTCCCATAGTAAGATTCATTTTATAAAACAAGATCAAACACAAATACAGGATCAATCTCTAGCAATGACCAAGTCCAAAAGTAAAATCTGTTTAAGTATAACCAAAAAAAAAAAAAAGTCAGGCACTCTCATGAATTTCACAGGAGGGAAAAATATGACCTGAGGATAGTTGAAGTACTGTTTGTTTTTTCTCCATGTGAAATAAAAGAAGTAATAATATTTACAGTTTTAATTGAAATTATTTCATAGTGGTAACGTTGAACCAATGTATTTACAAAATATTTAATATCTACTAAAAACTAAATGTGGCATACAATCAAAATAGAATTTTAATGCAAATTATAAATAAATTACTCAGAAATTAATGCATTTGTTCTGCCAAAAGGAAACATCCATATGACTAAAAAAAGATGTCAGTTTCATTGAAGACACCTTTTCTTCTAACTAAATGTAGGTAGCACCAGTGTAGATGTCTCTGTCTGACATACTCATCCCATTATGTCTCTCTGGTTAAAGAAGAGAAAGGGTTTCTCTTATTGCACGATTCATCTTAAAGTGGCAATCTAAATTATGTCTCAAAAGCACCTAAATAATGCCTCAAAAGTGTTTATTAGTGCTCATGGATTGTAAATAGAGTCTTAAGTGACTTTCTCAGAGGCAGCTGAACTGGAAACTTCTACTTTAGTTACATGAAACCCTTTGAAGTTGCAAAGTTTAATTATTTTCCAACCCCATATGTTCCAACATAAAGTCTGGAGTTCCCAGTGGAGACTGGGGTCCCAAGAAGAAGCTATTAATTATAAAACTATAGAAAGGTAAGCTGGGAGGTACCTCTGGAGGTCTTCCATTGAACCTTCTGCTCATAGTGGGATTGTTGCCATCACTAGAGGTCATACATGGCATTTTCTAGGTGAACAATGAAAATGTTTGAGGATGAACAGTAAAAAACATCTCTGGATAACATAACCCAAAGATTTTCTTCCCTCCTGACAAAGTATGTTTTCCAAATGTCCAGACTGCCCTCCGCCCCCAGCAAACAAGCAAGCAAGCAACCAAATGAATAAATAAACAAACAAAAAAATAGATAAATTTGGCTCTTGTGATTGTTACTTCTTATTTCATTTTTTCCACAACCAAGTATGGCTTTGTCCTCTCTGTAACTCACCATCAGCAGCTGTAGCTCCTACAGTTTTTTCCCTGCCAGAGTGCTCTAGCATGGATTTCTTACTGATATGCAGAAATACAGATCTCAAGGCATGACAGCACGTTGCAGGAAATGTGTCAGAGGTAGCAGGCTCATTGCACTCTATTTTTTCTCTCCCTCCCCCTCTTTCTCCCTCCATTTCCTTTTTTTTTCATACATTAGATTCCTCCTCTCTTAAGTGTTGAATTATCCTTGAGAAATGTTACAACTATGCCTTATCAAATGTCTTATCTTTTTAATATAGTATTTCCATGACCAACACACACTAGTCAGTAGCTTTGACATTAGATTAACAGTGGGACACATGGATAGGTTTCCTTGGTCTGTAATAGATTTCCCAGGTGGCCTTAGGAAAATCAGCTGAATTCCTTTTGTCTCCCATTTCCCTCAGTGAAATGAGAATAATCAGTTTGACCTACTAAGGCAACTATAAGGTTAAAAAGGTTGATAACCACAGGTCTGTGTAAGTATAATTTTGTTTGGTTGATTGTCTTTTGATATAGGTTAATTTGTTAAAGAGAACTTTAGAAATCACTCTTCTGATCAAACATATTTTTATGACATTTCATAAAGTTAGCTAGTGCTTAAAAAATAGAAAAGGATAATAATAATGATTAATTATCCTTTTTTTTACTTCACTGCTAATTTCCACACTTCTATAGCTGTATGCAGTGCTTTGCTGAGACAAAAGAAAGCCAGACCCTTACACTCTGGCAGTTCACTTCTGAACTGGACAGATAACATGACAAATAACTACTTTCTAACAACAACTTTTTCTCCTGGGCATCTCTTCATAATTTTCAGTATTGGCACCCATTAAGAAGTGAGGCATAGATGTTCTTTAAAGCTTGGATTACATAAAGCAGCTAAGACAGTTTTGGGAGGATCCTCTGCTCTTGGATATTCTTGTGTCATTGTCGCACGCAGTACATGAAACATCCATCAATTTCACATCAGAAACAATATTATCCTTCTCTGAAAAGCTGGTCCTAAGGGTTTGCAGCATGTGTCCCAGAAGACTAATGATGAGTGCTGTTGTTTGATTGATAGAAACTAGCTTTTTTTTCTTGAAATCATACATGACCAGCCACACACAGCACAAAAAATCCACCGCTGCTTAGGCACTGAGGCATAAGCAGAAAGGTCTACTTTTGATTTTCAAAAGGGGTGACATACAAAAGGAGGGAGAGAAATGAGGGGCACTCAGTACAGCAGGGGTGGTCGTACTTTGCCCAAATACTTTGAGGACAGTATTGGTACGTTGCCAAGGCTGCACTGAATTTGCATTAAACAGAGCAGATGGCATCAGCTGCCCTCAACTTTAATGTTGAAATGTGGCCTACAGAGCAAATCTGTACAAAACTTTTCTAATTAAATCTGAAACAACATGCCTCATCTATTCCCCTGTAGCACAGCCTTTCTGGTGGCATTTCTGCAGTTCTGCTTCTAGCCCCAGCCAAGAGAGACAATGGCAGAAGTGCAGAGAAATGGAAAATAAGAACACACACAGACATGCAGTTTTATCCAAAATGCTTTCTGAAGGACCAGATGAGAATAAGTGGGCCAGAATTTATTTCCATCAATCTTTACAAGGTAGCATTCTTTGTAACAAAAATGTGTTATTGTTTTTATTAGATCTGAACTTCTGGACAAACAAGGCAGGGGTACTAATGAAGCCTGGTCAGAGGTAGAACAGGTAGAACAGGGGAGAACCATGTTTCAAATCAGCTCTAACATTGACTAGTTAAACTAGAGAAGGCAGTTAAGGTTAACACTTTCAAATTTGCCTGTTTTACCATACATAAAATGAAATAATCTGGAATAGTCAATAAACCATGCTTTAGCTGTATTCATGCACTTCATTGACAGACTGCGCAAACATTTCCCACAAGAATTAAACAGATGACACCATAAATAATTCCATTACACCAACAATTTCTGACAACAGCTGTTAATCCACTCTCCACAGTGGAATTCAATAGCAGGTAATGGTGTTTAGCAGTTATGAAACCTACCTACTTTTATTTCCTAAAGATTGGCTTTTCAGAATGTCTTCTTTAGCTATTTAATTCACTTTAAAGTACTGTAGTTAAATATATACTTTCTCCATCCTTGCTTCTCATAAGAAATGAGGAGATAAAATTTTGTATCCATGTTAAGTATTATTATTAATAATAATTATTGGGCATACATGAAATAATAATTTACTTGAATTTTTACAGTCATGACACACTTCTGCATCTGCTGAGATTATGTGTAAACATATATTTGAAAAATAAAATTAGGTGAAATGAATAACTAAGCGAAAGTAAAATCTATTTTCATTCAATGACTTTCTGCAGGAACATTTGAGCCAAATTTTCTCTTGGTAGAATTCCACCAACATCAGGATTAAATAAAGTCATTTTTTGCTTCTTTTATGAAACAGACAGGGAGAATATGTCTTTTTTATTTTATAAATAAGAGCATGAATTTACTGGTCAATAAGGTAATTGAGTGAGGAAAGACGAAAAAAGGTTGTGAATAACTAAAATTGATTTTTTACACATAGATCCCTGAAATAATATTAACTATTGGTGCACTGCACTTTATTTCTGTCCTAAGTTTGCCTCAGCTAATGCACAGTAGTAGTCAATAATATACTGTTGACTGAAAAAAAAACCACAAAACCCCAACAAAAACCCCAAACCAAAACTCAAAACTTCTTCTGGATCATAGAAATTCAACAAAAAAATTAGAGGAGATATACTGAAGTGGGTGTCCAGTTCAGACTACTCCTTCTGCCTGTTCTCTGTCTCAGTGCAGGTAACTTCCATGTTAGAGAGAGAACATGACAGAAGAAAAGTAGCAACAATTTTCCCAAGAGGTAAGACTGGATCAAGTGCTGGTGAGCCTCCTTCTTTATCCTCCTTTGCACTAGAAGCACTAGGCATACCTGCTTATCTACCAGATTCATCAGGGGGCAGTGAGACCATGGGGGAGAGGAGGGAGGAGTGTTGCTCTGGAGAACTGGGGCAAACGACAGAGAAAGCACCTGTGGTTCTAACAGCAGATTTGACAAAATTAAGCCACCTCTGACACAGTCATGAACTTTTGGGTTCTAGGATCTTAAAGGACTGGGCAGCAGTTGGAAAAAGCTTTTCAGCATTCTCATTGAAGACAGGAGTAGAAGTTTTGTAAGCTCTAATATGTTCAGTTTTGTAGTGATTTAATTAATCAGGCTGGAATAAAGGATATTCTTATCTAGAGTTTCATCAACCACCTTTCTATAGTGGAAATAAGGCATATCAGTAGAAAAGTGGGATGTGTAAAAAACTTGCCATTTCATGTAGTGAAACACTTTAGGAATGTTTTATTTTAATATCAAATCCAGTGTTGTTAAGATGGTGTGTCTTTTATAGTAAGCTTGATTTTTTGGGGTAGATCTGTCTTTTATTAAGCATCACAACCTTTTAGATAGTATGGCCAAATAACACAGTGTGTTATTATAGTTAATTGTTTATTTAGAAACCACTTGTTGTATTTCAACATTTCCTGTGGTCTGTTGGTTGCTTTGGGGTGAAAATTACTATTTTGTTTTGAGTTTTCCTGAGGGGAGGAAAATAAAGTGAAGTTAAAAGTCTTCTGAGTTCAAGGAATGTGCCCTATGAGCCAAAGAGTAATGGGTGAAATTCAGGCTTAAATCACTGGGGAATAATTTGTTGGCAGCAGCATCTGGAAAGCAAGTGTGCAAACGGTTACAGAGGTTAGTTTTTGGAACAAATGATAGAAAGTGGGCTTTAAAAAGAAGTTTAAAGGCACAAGGTGGGAGAAAGGAAAAAAGTGATACAGACACAAGATAAGATCAGGGATCTTAAGAGGAGATTTAACAGTGTGTGTATAGCAGGTTACAGTTAAACAACAGAATAATTTGAAAGGAAAATAACAGTCATTTTGAATGTCAGATCATTGATTGCAAACACATGGCAAAACTTGAAAAGGGGCAGAGGAATATTGCTGTGAGTTTTCTAATATTTTTTCTTCATACAAGAAAGTTCAGATGAGGGAAAAAGCCTCTTTCACAGAAGAAAACCTGCTTTAATTAAAAAGAAAAGCTTTCAAACTGTTCAAAAGAAAATTTCAAAATTTTCAGTGAAAAAAACAATGTTTGTGTTTCCAGGTTGCAATTTTAAAATACACAAGTACTTTGTGTAAAAATAAAAGGTTAAAAGTAAGTCTAAGAGTTCCCAAATTTTATTAATCCTCTGTATTTGTCTTTCAGCAGGACAAAGTATATCTCCATTAACAATTATGCTATGGGGTGGTACATGCCACTTTCTGATTTCAATGGGAAGAGGATTTGACTGAGTCCTTCTGGTATCCATCCCAAGCACCAAAAGTGTTCTGTATGTTTGCTGTACTCTGAGTCCTGCATCATTTTCTTTAGCCTTAGGTTCCTGAGTAAACCACATAAACAAATAACATTATAATTTCTATTAATCTTGAAAGTAATTTTAAATAGCCAGAAGGGTAATAAAATGGAATTACTTCTGGAATGATCTGTATCACACTGTTAATATCTCCTTCCATTCATTGATGGCAGTGGAAGCCCAGAGAAACTCTGCTGTTATGCTAGACTGTCATTGTGGAGTTAACTGGGATGACATAAAATTGTTCTCTTTGGGAAATTTGACCAGAAGTCTTAACTGAAGAGATGAATGACTTCAAAATCCATTTATAAATTTATGAACCACACTGATGATTGTTAGTAATGTTGGAAAATCATGGCATCAGCTATCCAATATGAGTTGAATCTCTCAGGCCAGCTGGAGTTAGTCCTACACACAGGTAATAACACTTTGTGTCATGAATATTCAATTATTTGCAGGCTCAAGCTGAAATGAATAGAAGCTTAGATATACCAGTGTTTCTCTCAGCATCTGATCAATGCATCTTAGCAGTGATTGGGATCAGGCCTTCCTTTATCTATCTATCTATCTATCTATCTATCTATCTATCTATCTATCTATCTATCTATCTATCTACCTACCTATCTATCCATCCATCCATCCATCCATCCATCTATCCATCCATCTATCATTTACCTATCTATCTACCCACCTACTTACCTACCTATCTACATACCAACCATCTATTATTTATTATTACAAAAAGCATTGCACTATTGGTCATATATCTCATGTCTTACTAGAGTATTTATAACTGGAATTTACAGATAAAGACGAATGGTGAAGTACTGTGAAATCCTTCCCACTTATGTGGTATTATTGCTGTTTCATTTCTTATTTCTTATTTCTATATTAGTATGAAATCCAGTAAACTTCATCATTTAAAGAGAAGGAAAAGAAAGAATCAGCAAAGCATGTGTTTTCAGTGCAAGATATAGAAGGCAAAATACAGTGCAATGCTGTAAAGGAAAATAAAACACCTGTGACAGAGATTAACAGTCCAGGTATTATCGTTGGACAAAGATATACTGGGTCTCAAGCTGATTGGTTATTTACATGCCATTGCTCCCTGTTCTGTATCTTTTATTGCTGAGACAATTTTTCAATTACATGCAGAAAACATTTAGCTCGCTTGCTTTGTTTTATGAAAACAGCTTTTCAGCACCTTTCTTTTTACTTGTAAGTCAATGACTTAGATGTGAAGTCTCAGGTGCTCCACATCATTTGTGTCCTTTGGCAACTAAACCCAACCCTGAACTCTTCATAGAACAGTATTTCTCAGGTATCTTCCAGCAACCTTCATTTCTGGGTAAATCTAGAGCACAGTTGCATTTATACAAGATTAATCAAGGACCTCATTAAGCCATGTCCTGTGTCCCAGCCGCAGTTCTGTGGCATTGGGTAGGTCATCCCATGATGCCAACATTAGGAACTGGTAACCAAAATCTGGCACTTGCCTGGGTGTGTTTGTTTCTCTGAAGCATTCATCATTCCAAAACATAGCCCCATACTAGCTACTACAAAGAAAATTTACTCTATCCCAGCTGAAACCAGAACAAAAGCAAAATCTGGGGACATCATACCGGGTTCTGTACTTAACTCCCAGTGAAAGTGAGCTCTTAAATTCTTAAAAATTAACTTCAATAACTGTAAGTATATTTTTGGATGTCCAACTGAATGTGTGGTGGGACTTCCAAAGGGAATGGAGATTTAGAAGCATGAATCCTCAAGAAACTTTGTCTTTGCAATCTTTACATCTCAGGGTGCTTAACTATCATACTCCTACTTTATCTTTTTTTTTTTTTTTTAACTTTTTATCTTGGAATGGTGTTCATGGCATTTACCTTTGGTCTTCTAAACCATTTTTTGCCTCATCTTAAGTAACCAGAGAGACTACCTCTATGTTCATTCAGTGGAAAGAAATCAACACCTCCACAGCATAATCCATCCTATCCAAATTTAGCATTAGATATATCATAGAATTATAGAATGCTTTAGGTTGTAAGGGACCTCTAACAGTCATCTAGTCCAACCCCCCTGCAGTGAGCAGGGACATCTTCAACTAGGTCAGGTTGCTCAGAGCCCCATCCAATCTGAACTTGAATGTGTCTAGGAATGTGGCCTCCACAACCTCTCTGGGCAACCTGTTCCACCACCTTAATTTTTTTCCTTTTATCCAGTCTAAATCTTACCATCCTTCAGTTTAAAACCATTATCCCTTTTCCTGTCACAACAGGCCTTGTTAAAGAGGTTGTCCCCATCCTTCCTATAGTCCCCCTTTAAGTACTGAAAGGCCACAATAAGGTCTCCCCGCAGCCTTCTCTTCTCCAGGCTGAACAACCCCAGCTCTCTCAGCCTGTCCTCAAAGGAGAGGTGCTTCAGCCCTCGGATCATTTTTGTGGCCTCCTCTGGACCTGCTCCAACAGGTCCATGTCCTTCCTGTGCTGAGGGCTCCAGAGCTGGACGCAGCACTGCAGGTGGGGCCTCACCAGAGCGGAGCAGAGGGGCAGAATCACCTGCCTCGACCTGCTGCTGGCCACGCTGCTTTTGATGCGGCCCAGGCTATGGTTGGCCTTCTGGGCTGCAGGCGGACGTTGCTGGGTCATGTCCAGCTTTTCATCCATCAGTACCCCCAAGTCCTTCTCTGCAGAGATTCTCTCAATCCCTTCATCCTCCAGGCTCTAATGTTATCAGGGGTTGCCCTGACCCAGGTGCAAAACTATAGAATCATTAAAGTTGGAAAAGACTTTTAAGATCATCAAGTCTAACCATCAACCCAACACCCCCATGCCTCCTAAACCATACCCTAAAGTGCCACATCTAAACATTTTTTGGACAGATCCAGGGATGGTTGCTTCACCACCTCTCTGGGCAGCCTTTTCCAATACCTCACCACCCTTTCAGTAATGACATTTTTCCTAACACCTGATCTAAACCCCACCTGGCACTCCCTGAGGCCATTTCCTCTCATTCTATTGCTAGTTACTTGGGACAAGAAACGAACTCCCACCTCACTACAACCTCCTTTCAGGTAGTTGTAGAGAGCAAGAAGGTCTCCCCTCAGCCTCCTTTTCACCAGACTAAAAAACCTCAGTTCCCTCAGCCGCTTCTCATCAGACCTGCTTTCTAGATGTTTCACCAGCTTCCTTGCCGTTCTCTGGAGACACTCCAGCACCTCAAGGTCCTTCTTGCCTTGAGAAGCCCACACCTGAACCCAGCATTCGAGGTGGGGCCTCCCCAGGGCCGAGCACAGGGGCCCCATCCCTGCCCTGCTCCTGCTGGCCACACCAGTGCTGACACAAGCCCGGGGGCTGGTGGCCTCCTTGGCCACCCGGGCACTGCTGGCTCATGCCCAGCCGGCTGTCAGCCAGCACCCCCAGGGCCTTCTCCGCCGGGCACTTCCCAGCCCCTCTGCCCCAGGCCTGGGGCGTTGCCTGGGGTTGGTGTGACCCAAGGGCAGGACTTAACACTGAGCCTTGTTGAACCTGTACAGTTGGCCTCGGCCCATCAATCCAGCCTGTCCAGATCCCTGTGTAGACCTTTCCTACCCTCAAGCCAATCAACACTTCCACCCAACTTGGTATCATCTGCAAACTTAATTTAACCTTATAATGGAAACTTCACAAAGATTCAGCCTAAAAGGGAAATTGTGTATTTAATCAGTAAAAAAATGTTTTTTGCTTGCATTTTTTTTCTGTGCTTAAAGACAACATTTTGAAGCCAGTTAAGGACTAAATTTCTAGCAGATTAACAGGGTTTGTGAAACACAGATGTTTCTGTAATTGTGATAAACAGCAAAAATGCACTGCATTCGATGCCCCGAAAAAGTCACACATCCACCCAGGTGACCTAGAGGTGGTGAAGGTACAAATAATTTAACTGCCTCCAAGAGTGAAAAAAGCCTGGTGGCTGGTGAGAGGTAGGCACAAAGCCCAAAAAGTAAACTCGTGGTAACGAGTTTAAACAAGGGTTGGTACTATTTGTAAAACTGGGGTATGGGGTACCAGTTTTGATGGACTTCACAATGATAGAGTATTTTCTTGTGAGTCAGATAATAGTCCAGATACCTCTGAATGTACTCATGGTTGTAGATAGAAGCGTTATCTTCATCATACCAAATAGAAAGGATAGACAGTACAAGAAAACCTTCAGGTGAGTAAGCCTTTCTTTGGATTTCTGTTTGTCTGATTTCAGACCTGAAGAAAGACCTCTGCCTTCTTCCACTTCCACTGTTTTGCTTGCCTGGAATCTTCTCAAATCACAGAAAACTGTCCTCTGAAAAAAAAACCAAAACAAAACCACAAAACCAAACATGCAGATTTTGCAGCTGGGTTTTAGCAAAGCATGAATCTCTGCAATCCTTGTTGCCAGCCAAAAGGAAACTCAGACACCACAGCACATAATCTCAAATAAAGCGTCCAAAATTAAGATGATTTTCTTGAAAGATTAACCCAATTCATTTTGGATTAAGAGCTGGGAGAAAACAAAAGGGTCCAAAGTCAATTCTATTAACTTGATTAGAGCTACACTGGGACTGTGTCTCAAGATCATTATCTTACAAGGCACGGATGTCAATCTCATTATGTAACCTACTGTGTCTAGCGCTTTCCTGTATAAATATACTTAATAGATATAGTTTTGACCTTTTGCTGTAAAATTAATAAAAAAGAGATCGGTCTCAGTGTGCCAAGAGGCTTTTCTTAGTCCCATTAAAGGATGATTTTTTGTGTAAATAAATACATTTCAGCATACAAAAGAAGAAAAATGTTTTCTGAAGAAATGACCTGAGTTTCCCCTCCTCCATATATTATCTCTGCACCATTTTATTTCAGAAAAAAAAAATCTTCTTATTCCAGAGGGTTTTCTGTCTGTACTCATGTCTGTCTCCTCATATCCATATTCCACTAGAATGTTAATGCTTTAAAGTTTCAACTGTACCTCAGAGACTGATATATTTGACACAGGAATTTTGTTGTACTACAAGGACTGGCCCACAGAGTATGGAACCCTGGGGAATTTTGATCCTTTGATTTATCTGCACTTTTATAGATCATCCTCATAGTATTTGAGAATGATGGGCAATTCAGGATTCATCTATGCACACTATGGCTTATGCAGTGACTTGAACAACTCCCTTGAGACAGACTGTAAATAATATTCCTTGCCCACGCAAAAATAAATGGGTTTTTGCTACTCTGCCCCCCAAAAGCCAGGTGGGCAGGAAAAGAACTGGAAGAAGGAGGAAGACGATGAAACCCGAATTCCTTCCTTAACATTATTACCCATTTACTGTGGCTGATATTTTATCATTTGATCAGGAGGGTGGCAAATGTAAGAAAGGAAGGTCAAATCTAAAGGAAGGTCAAATTTACAGAGCTAATCTTGAGAGGGTGCATTCCAGTATCATTTCTTTCTTAGGGCCATCCTTTAATACACACTCAACTTACACCTTTGGGAACCCAAGGGAAAAGCACCGTAATGTTGCTGATAGTCAGCAAGGACTGTTGTCTTTAAGCACAGAAAAAAAATGCAAGCAAAAACCACAAGTGTTTTATTGATTAAGAATGCAATTGCCCTTTTAGGCTGAAGCTTTGTGAGTTTCCATACTAAGGTTAAAGAACTAATCTGAATTTAGTAAGAATGGACTGGAGCACTGCCTACACTGGTAGTGGCAAAGAAAAATCAAATAGGATTTAGTAAGGACATTGTGCCTTGGTTAGCAAGTTCAACATCGGGCATGCAAAGACATCAAGAGTAGGTATGTGGAGGATAAAGAGTCATCCTGACATAAGCACTGTTCTGTGCCCTTCTTACAGTCACACCTGTAGCACTCTTAACTTTGCAGAAAGGTTATAATTGATTTGTTCAAGCCTAAGAGGAGAATTAGACTCACATTTTGAAAATAATGGTACTTGATCATAATGTCACTTCAGACTATGCACATTCCCTTACTGGTGCCGATTATTAATAAGTTATTAAAAAAAAAAAAGGGCAGACCAGAGCTGAGAAATCTCTGTGCTGCTTCATCAGCACAGAGAAAAACTGAGGGTTACCCCTTACCTCATTCCCTGGTTCTCACAGGGTTTCCTCTGTTGCAGCTGTGTTATTGCACAGCAGCACTCACAGTGAAAATCAAGGTCCTAGGGAGCTGGACAGAAACTTAGCTTACTGAATCTGAAGAATTAACTTTTCATTACTGTATCAAAAATTTAATGATATTCACAGAAAAATTCCCTTACTGTAAAAAACACAGGGTTGATTCTTGATGCACAGAAACTAAAGATTTCATTGCTTACATTAGTTCTCAGCTAGAGTCTCCAGTGGCTTCCACTGAGCCACCTCTTTTTAGAATTAAAGAAAGAAGCATCCACATTTCCATGCCTTTCCATGCAAACACCACTGAGGCTCACACAAGGTTCTGGTCTCACAAAATAAGCCACTGAGAACAGCAGATAATGGTGGAAGCCATCTTCAGATCAAGATAACCGTCCTCAATGTCACTGAACTCAGAGCAATTCCTGTGCTGAAAAGAAGAAAAACAACAGTGGGAGCTCAGATCTTCACACACTGCTAAAAACTTTTAAGAATCAAATATTGTTTTTATATCTGGCATCAAGTTTCGTTTACTGATATCACTGAAAGTTGTGTATGTCTTCGTTGAATTCCAAATTTTCACCTTTTAACTTCTGAAATTCAACAAAATATTGAAGTTCCCTTCCCTGTCTCATGAGTACCAGAATTTCCCAAGAACTTAACAATTCTTTATAATGTATAATAAAAATAAAATAAAATAAAATAAAATAAAATAAAATAAAATAAAATAAAATAAAATAAAATAAAATAAAATAAAATAAGGTAGAATACATAATGACAATAGCAATAATAAACCAGAGGCAAACAATCCAGATCAATTCTATTAGTATCTAGCAGGAGAACAGCTGTCTATCAAAGCTCAGTTTCCCTATCTGACCACAATCAGATAAACAAGACAGCCAAGTGCCTCCAGGGCAGCGGCTCAGGAGTAGAGGAATGTCTGAAAGGCTGCCATTCTGCTAAGGATGTCAATCAGATCTTGGTCGTTCTCCGATGCAGGAAGAGAGAATATTCTCTGTTTTACACAGGTGAACATTAGTCCAAAGTAAAAATGTGGCTGGAGTATTTTTCTTTTTTCTTTTTTTTTTCTTTTGATAACACAAATGAACATTCTACTAGAAGAGAAGTTCAATGGGGAGTGACAAAACAGGCTGAATGTTCATTTGAAAGACATTTTGCATTTTGAAAAAACAAATCCCTTTCTCATTGGAGCCAATATTTTTCATTTTAAGTTTAATGAAAATTTTCAGTGAATGCATATTTGTATGTATTCAAAGCAGAGCTGCATGACTTCTGGCAAGGCTGACCTAGAGGGCCTTAGATCTGGGAGAAGCTTCCATATAATTTTTTCCACAAAACAACTTTTACATAATTTCCAGTGTTTTCATATGAATGATCTACACTTGTCAGTCTGCTATATTTGTCTTTCGGGGCTGATTAATACTGCATTAAAGGATCATCTCCTGGATTCTGAAAAATAAGAGGTGTTTGCTTCAGCTATGAGTTTTGGTTTGACCATTTCAACTTCCAGGAAAATCAGATTATTGTACACCTGTCAAGGTTGAAGTTTATTTAACAATACATCTGTGTGGCTAATATGAAACTTGTACAATAAATGATTTTATCAATCAACAAGTTGGATGGTCTTGCTAGTTCGGTGGCATTATGATCAGAGCACTCCTCTCTTGCATCCTCTTTCTTACTGCACTTCAAATGAATCTAAAAATCTTAGCTTGTTTTTCCTTACTTATAACCTCTGTGGCATAGCCAGACACATGTGCTGGTTTCATTTAGCTGTGTAATTGCTGATCTTGTTTGCAAATGTTGCTAAATATATGATTAGGCATAAACTGCAGCAGTCTACTCAATACATTTAGACAAATTTTATTATTGCATTCTTTATCTCAAATACTCACAGATGAAAACACCACTTATGCAGTTCATAGTTGTCTAATTTCTTCTGCAAGCTTTTCATTATCAGACCTCTAGTGCTGAGGGCAGAAACATCTAAGCCAGTGAGGCTAAAGTATGGACCTACAGTATATCATGGAGAGTTGGTCCCCTAGCATACATGCAGCCTGTAAAACACGAACACAGGTGTCTGATATATTCTGATTTTACTTATGGTTGCATGCATCAGTTTTAAAGCCTGGGTGGATATCAGCTCACATATCTGAATGTTTTGGATGGGTCATTTATTATGCAAAAGAAACCTGGGCCTTACTCTGCACTGATTCACTTCAGGGCAGAACACTTTATCTCAGCCACAACATACCCATCAGCAGTGGTAGAATATGGCCCTAGATAGTCTCTAGTCACTGGACTTTGTGTTTTGCATTACCAACCCCTATCCCAGTAATCTAAAGGTACCCACAGCATGGAAGGCTATTTTTTGGACTCCTATCCATCGGTTCTAAGGAAAACATTGATCGAGTGCATGCAATATGGCGTACACCTCGTACCAAATGGTTGTAGTGGAAGGAGAGAAGAAGAAAATGGTAGTCCTATAGTTTCATCTCTAGTAAATCTATCTTTGCAGTTTGTTCTCAGCTGAGAAGCTGGAGGTTTCCTAACCAATAAATCACCTACATTGACCCTCATATCAACAATAATAGTTTGTAAACTGAGATACAAAAATCAGGTTTCTGAAAGCAAGCAGGAAGTAAACGAGCGCTGAGAAATGCCTTCAACCATTCTAGTTTTGAAGCTCACTTGTTTTCTTTATATTTGAAGAAACAAGTATTTTACATAGACAAGGATGTTGATTGCTCAATTAGAATATTGGCCCAGGATAGTGCTTATTGTTATGAAATTCATTTCATATCAAAGATTATGATCTTCACATCTGCTTGGTAGGAAATGACCTGGATGTGTTTTACCATCAGTGGACAGAGCCAGAACTTTCAAGGACATATTTCTGGGGAGCTTCTGGGATCTCAGAGAAAGAGATCACCTCTTCTTAAAATGAGCCAGGTGAAATTTATTCATGCAATCTCATTGTAAAGCAAATCTATACAGAAATCTAGATGGTTAGCTCAATATGTTGTGCTAAGTAGGCGTGTTATCTAAACTGAGATGGGACAAATGCTGCTTTTTGTCATTATGCTGTCATTCTAAAAACATTATTCATTTATTAAGCTCCAAATAGTGTGGTCATAAGACAGTCAGCACCATTTGTCCTGGGGTCCAAGACGTTATTCCTAAAGAACATTATAGGTATATGAACAGAAGCTATAGATATGAGATCACATCACCAAAACCTAAATACATTTTGATAAATCTGGTAAACTAAAATTACCATGCTTTGTTGTATTCTGACCATTGTTTACAGTAATTAAATCCTGTGCTTTCTGAAGTGTCGGTCTGGTCATGGAAGAGAAGCCAGACAAATTGGCTGCTTTTAATATAAAGGCATTATTGTTTATTGAGGCTGCTAAAAAAAGATTACTCAGTAGCAATCTTTCTAAAGTCTACCTTGACACAACCTGGAATGTTTAAATGTAACTACACAGTGTTTTCCTGTATCTTGTCCTGCTTTGTGAAGCCTTGGAAAGAATTGCTGATGACCAGATTCTTATGCTGTCCATCTCCTGTTCAAAAACTTTAATGCAAATAAAGGCCACCATTTCGTATTCTCAGGAGTTCTACCTCAGAACTGCAATAATTTGTAATGATTATCATTAGCACTTATACCTCTGTAAGCTGTGTTTAACACTTCTATTCTTGACATTTACATGTTACAATTTAGTATCCATATATGTATATACACATGTGTCAGTATACATATACAGGGGGAACTGGAAATTACTGTGGTGGAAGTGTTCAGAAGATTGATCAATCAAGCCAGTTTAAACTTTCAAACAGAACTTTACTAGACTGGTGTTCATTAACAATGCATACTATTTTAATGGTTTGTTCCTACTTGTTCACAGCTATTATCACTCCATATTCAACATAGTTAGTGCTTAACAGTCAGTCCTAAATTAAGTATGAGTACACAGTGTCAAGGAGTTAATGCCACGCAGTTAGTGCTGATGACTGTAGCCCTTGATGATCTTAATATATGAGGTGAAAGTGTTAAAGCTCTCTTACAAGGGATCCCCATCACCTTATTTGTTATAAAGTGTTTGGATTTCTAGATAGTGCCTAGCTCTCCATCCCCAGCCATTGACCACTTGCTGCCCAAAGATGGAGAGGAGTGCTACGTTCCAGGCTGAGGCAGATGCCTTCTTGTGTTTTTTGGATGGGATTTTTCTTTTGTCCCTCACTGAGCTGCTGTTTCTTTTCCTTCAGTAAAAGCAGTATTTTCACAACTCTTGAGGTTGTGCTGCTTCAGTGATCAGAAATTGTCCATCAGTGAGTTGTTTGCAGTTTTGGGTCCTCTGTTTTCAACCCATGCCCATACCTTCAAGGCCTTTGATGCCATTCCGTATTAAAACTGACATGATAAGAGGGAAAATCTGGTGCCATGCTCAGGTTCACACAACAAGTTCTTGGAGCAAGCTGATAATAAGTCCAAGAGGCCAGGACAGGGCCCTGGCCCTATTAGCAGAAAGCTTATATTCTGTTACTAGCACTGGTTATACTATTTTTATGGGCCATTAGGTACAAAAATGCTTATACAGGTTTGCTATATTACTGTGTTAATGTTTGTTTTCAAAACAAACTAATACTAAAATCTGTTCAGTGTGCTTCAGTTTTCATGGGTGCAGCAGGTCTCTGTTCATCCATCAAATATTTGAATTGTAAAACAACCACTTTGCCATAACAAGCAACAGACCCACTGGTGCTGACTGTTCATCAGTTTCAGTGGAAGATGGGCCCAAGGGAAGAATTTGGGCTTGCAGTTTTAACCCAGGAACATGACTGGCAGATGATGCTCTTCCAGTTACTGCTGTTATTTTTCCAGGGACTTTTACACACTTCCCTTCTTGGATTATTTCTCAGGGAAAGACTGAGATCGTCATCTTTACTGAAAGAGAGCCATGATAAAAATATTAACAAAAATGTCTTTATAACAACCCCCCATCACTGCAAGGCTTGTTTATAAGCCCTTTCTTAACCTAGAAGGAGGACAATGGTTATGGCCAGCTGAACTCCTGTTATGCAGCATGAGTTAGGAAGGAAATCGAAAACCTTGTCTGAGGTCATAAAATAACACGGACCTTTGCTTTTGTCAGCCTGACATATGGTCATGGGACAGAGTGAAACAGCATGGTTCAATTCAAAAAACATACACAAAAGAAAATTAAGTAACATTATCAGACTTTAACATAAATTGAAATTCATGTAAAATTGCTGATCAGGTTCCATTCTTACTTTATATGGGTGTCTAAATCTTGACACATCTGATGTTAGAGGTGTCTGAAGACAGGGTCTAATTTTAGGTCTACCTGATATGACTTTTTCAAGATTTATCCTGAGAGAATCATAGAATCATCGAATGGTTTGGGCTGGAAGGGACCTTAAGGGTCATCTAGGTCCAACAGGTCCATGTCCTTCTAATATAGCAGAGACCAGAGCTGATGGCAGTACTCTAGGTGGGGTCCCACAGGAGTGAAGTAGAGGGGCAGAACCACCTCCCTTGGCCTGCTGGCCATGATTCTTTTGATGCAGCCCAGGATATGGTTGGCTTTCTGGACTCATATCTTCTTTAACCTGGAGAGAAGCTGCTTTGTTCACTTGTTTTATATGAGTGGAACCAGTTCCTGAAGAAAGATGGAGACCTGCTGAATGGACTCAGGTGTCTGCCAAATGTTTCCTCAGTTCACTTTTAGAGACACAAGAATGTACCTTCCAGACAGTATTAATGTGTTTTGCCCCACACCAAAGTATATCTTCTAAAAGCAGAGGAGTGATATAAGAAATTTCCCCACAAACAGCAGTGTCTTGAGTTCTCCTAATTAACCAAACACCTTAGAAGACATTATATGGGATTTGTTTCTTTAACCTCACAGGTAAATATAATCCATATAATATTCTTATTATATCACATAAACAACAAAATTCTGCAAATATCATGGTTTACAAGTAATTGGTAAAATATTAAAATCCAGATTCTGAACCCAGATCTCTGACATCACAGTCCCTACTTAATCAACCAAATCTTTATGTAAAAATAAAATTTCCTCATGGAAACCCTATTCAGATTACTATAGCCTAGTGCAAGAAGATATATTTAATGAGTGTGTATTTTATGATCAAAACTATACAGATGACAATGTCCCAGCCATCTGCAATAGTTATAAAGAAAGTTTGCTGTGTTTTAATAGGAAAAGAGCTTCATATGCCTCTGAAAAGGAATGACAAAGTAGTACAGGGCTTGGGGAGGGGAGAATGCAGGGCACAGGAGAGCAGAAAATTGGTTTTGGTCTTGTTTCTCCAGTCAGATAACATTTGGTACAAGATATCAGGCAAGTGTCTGAAGTTTAAGATAATAGCCCAGTTAGCTCTCCAGACTCATCAAAATTTTCAATGTTATTTGCACAAAGCTGATGAAGTTTTTGTGAGCATGTCTCTGTGTGAGAAGAATGTACATTTTGTTATTCGACTTGCCAAAGTTATTCACGAGGCTATGCTTTTCTCAGTTCTGGTTTTTTACGTTGAGAAGTTTTGGGGGTGTGTGTGTTATTTATTTTATTTTATTTTCCCTGCACAATTGCAATACATATGAACTTTTGACAGAGCTGGGCAAACTGTGCTTTTAAATGCTCTACTAATATTTACTTGAACTTTTAAAATCAGTTCTCAGAGACTAGGTTAGCCCCCACTCTGTGTTTGTTTTCTGCAGTTATTTTAGTTAATGAGTTTGCTGGCTGGGATGTTCCTGGGAACAGCTAATTTTAGACAACTATTAAAAAATACTAACAGAAGGTGAATTTCACAAAATGCTGCTATTTGCAATGGAAGTCTGGTTTTAAGGGTTGTGGTTTGCTCATCCAATCAGAAAAACATATCATATGATTTATGTGTCTGCTCACACCATCTTGAATTTCAGATTTTAAATTTTATGTACTTACAACCATCTGCTCGCAAGCTAAATTCACACCATGGTTTTATCGGAGAAAATACATATATTTGGTAAACAGTTTTGAACAGTTGATGGAGGGAAAATGCCATCTGATTGTACAATTTCTTCAGCAGGACTTGGAGGTCACCTTCATTTTCCTGCTTTATTTGTCTGTAGTGTAATATTTTGATCTTAGTTTCTCCTAGCTTGGTCGGGATAACTTCATACTTCTGATAGGACACAGTTCCCAGTTCCTGAATAACTACAATTTTGCTTCCAGGTAATTAACAGCTGGATGCTGGATTTTCCCTAGTTTGCATATTTTGTTGTTCAAAAGATTAATCACTGCCTTTAGCCACAGCCTGTTCTGGAAGTAGCCTGAACTTGGCTTTCAGGTAGATTTAGGCATTAAACACTCTGGAGGACTATTTGACACAGGCTCAAGGCTTTGCAGCAAGTCCTGGAGGAGCATCCAGTTTCCAGGCATTCCTGCAGCAGGGAAAGGAGAGGGAGGTCAGGAGAGCGAGCATGGGGCAAAGAGGTGCTGGGCAGCCCTGGTGCTCCTCTGATTGTCCATGGGGAGAGAAGAGGAGCTGAAACAGCAGATGAGGCTGCTGAGGGTGACCACCACTAGTCCCCGAGAGTGCCACACACCTGTTTTCTGCAGGTTTGGTGTGGTGAGTGGGGACTGCACTGCTTTTCTCTTCATCCTGTCTCACCTTTCCCCTCCGTCTGCTGTGCTAAGCTGGTAGCCAGCTGGTTTGTGCCTATCGGAAGCCCTAGCTCCAAGCAGAAGCATTTTTTTCAGGGTGCGTATGGACTTTATAGCAAAATACAGAAAAACTGTCATCAGCTGCGTTGTTAATATTTTAGATATAATTTCTGCTGCTGCATCCAGATATACCTCTTGGGGTGTATTATGAAGTGCTTCAGGATCCTGGTCTTCTTCTACCTGTCCAAATCACAGTCTTGTTGAAAGATGTCAGATCTGCTATCCAGTGTGCATACCCAGGTTTACTTTGTGAATGAACAAGATCTGAGAACAAGGAAGTGGCTGAGATCGTTAACCTATAGATAATGTGAACCTAGATATAGATAATGTGAATCTGTCAACAAGCTCTAAGTTACAACTCCAGTAAGATATGTTTACAGAAAATAACCCTTCTGAAACATGATTTCTAAGGTTCTGCTAAAGTTGAGACCTATAGATAACTTTGAATCTAGGTGTATTTGGTAGTGTGAAGAGCTCCAGGGTAAAAGGAGCAGCGTAAGGGAGGGGAAAATAGAGAGGACTATAGCTGGAGAACATGGAAGGAAACAGTGACCTTCTCACCTTATTTTCATGCTTGAGATACAATTGCCTGGTCTCAGAGGGGAGAGGGTAGAGGAATTCTGACAGTGCTAAATATTATAAAATCCCTAATGCAAGGTTCCAAAGAACATGTGGAAAAGTCAGGGGAATACAAAACTGAAAAAAAAAGAATTGAGCTTATCATAGCTTATTGAAGGCCCTTCATTATCTTTGAGAGGGACATACAGATACCATGTCTGTGATGGCAACTAAGTCATAGCGGTCTCACTGCACAACGGCTTCCAGCTCCTCCTGTGTGTTGCCCGTGCTGCATGCCTTGGTGTATATGCACCTGAGCTGTGTTATCGATTTCACCCCCAACCTCGACATGCCATCCTTAGGCACGTCTCTAGTGAGCCTGGTTATACCCTTTTCCCCCTTCAAGCCTAGTTTGAAGCCCCCTCTATGTGTCCTACCAACTCATTATTCGCATGCTAAATCCAAAACACAGCACTATACCAGCTAATAGGAAGAAGATTAACTCTATCCCAGCCAAAACCAGGACAAAGAGGCAAAACTGTTCCTTTTCTTCTCATAAACATACACACCATCTTCACCTACAAAAACCTTTGTCTGCATTTGCAGTTTGATTTGAGACAGGAAATTTTGAAAAATATTGAATTGTTGGACTAGCAAAAGAAAAGAGAATGTTCTGATATTTGCACTTCTGAAATGATCATGTTATTCCATATAAGCAAAATTCATTTGTAATCTGCATTTCTTTGTATCTGCTGCTTTAAATAGCTCTTTTCACCAGTATTGCAAGATGTTTTCCCTGTTTTATGGCTAGTAAGCCTGACAAATTAACGACCATGCCCAGCATCAGAAAGGAGGTTGGTAGCAGAGGTGCAATTTCAATCTGACTTTATCTGTGTCACATACCTTACCTGCAAAAACATCCTTCTTTGCTGTCTAACAAGCAGTATACATACAGTAATCAACCATGCCAGGGTGGGCTGGCAGCATTTGAACAGGCTTTTCCCACAAACATTTGTCACATGGCTTTGGTTTAGGGGTATGATCACACATAGATAAAGGTGAAGGAGTGTGACACTTTAGAGAGGGACAGTAGTACTGCCCAGAGAAAGATGTGCTGTAATTCAGAGGACTTCAGTTCCGCTCCTGGTTCTGCTGCTCAGCTGGGAAAGTCACTTCACATTAGACTGCTGATCCCAGCTTCCCACAGAAAGCTCTATAACCTCCACTGATGACAAGTCTTATTGTCAGATCTGTTTAAGATTGATGTCATTACTTAAGCAAAAGCCTTTTTCTCATCAAAGGGGTGGTAAAGTCATTTTACAGCAAAACTTACCAACTTACAGGTTGTCACCCTTTCTGCTGGAACCACTGGTGCACAGCACCGTGCTCTGACCACATGGCAGACTGCTCCACTGCTGTCATGGGCAGTGGGTGGTGATAGAAATGTTACAGCACTCTCCTGGCCTGGGAGGTGATCCCAATGTTCCTGCCATTTTCTGTCATTTTCCATATTCCTGAAGCTAATTATTTACACTGCACAGGGAGTGTGAATGAACTCTGGGGTTTTGTATCCACAGCAAGGATAGCATAGCATGTCCAGGGAAAGGAGGTGCCATTAACCATGGTAAAAGGGGATGCAGCTCTATCCTTCTACCAGAGGAGCAGCAACCTATGACAAAAGGCACGTGGGGACCTTGAAGCTTGGGGCTGTATGATTGCATCCCTCAGCCATTGCCTGGTGTTCCACGGTGTCCAGATAAGCTCAGAGAACATGAGATACACATGACTGTAAACAGAAAAAAGAGAAACACACTGCAAGAGATCTGGGCAGGCTCTCCCTTGTGAAAGATGTGTAGGGGTGTTCGCAATTGCAGCTGAAAGGGTAACTGTTTAGGTTATTCATTATTCAATATTCAATATTCAATATTCAATATTCAATATTCAATATTCAATATTCTTAGGTTATTCAGAGAGAATATGAATGTGTGAGGGGATCAGATCCTCAGCACAGTCTCACAGAGTGTAGGGGAGTTCCATAGGAGCCATTGTGAATTGTAAGCGACACACAGATTTTAGATTTCTTATCCCTCATTTTCTGGTAGTCCTGGATTCATCTTTAAAGCTCACAGACACTTGTCACGTGTGCTACCTGAAGACAACAGAGACACTGGAAAGCGTAGATTTGTTGCTGTCATTGGGGAAAAGAGCTCTTAGCCATGGTCTGGGCAAAGCAACCATGACAAAATGCTCAGATACAGCTGTGCATTAAGGTACAAACGTATGCGAAACTGAGTGTTTCATGAAGCATAATTGGTACCAAGGACTCAAATTATCACAATAAACTTTACACACTGAAAGCCTTTACAAAAAGAAGTTGTCTTTTAAGGAAGAATTTTTTGCACAGCTTCAACGGGATTGGGACAGCGGGAGTTGACCATATGCTCACATTTCTGGTCTTCTTGTCTTTGGTGCAGCTCAGAAGCTCCACATAGATCATAACTTAAATGTTTTTGTATCTATAGGACATGCTTTTCCTTGGCTGTGAACTCAGTGAATGCATAGGCAATTCAATACTGAGGATAACCTGATTTTATATGCCACAGGGTGGTCGGAAAATAACCAGCTTTCTGTAGCTCTCTGTTCAGCCAAATTCTCCCTGCACCTTGACCCTCTCTATAGAATTTTCCTCGTGCTAAAATATTTTCCCATCTAGACATGTGCAATTCCCATGTGCAACTCCCAGTGCTGTCAAAACCTGCCCGGCCCATCAGTGCTGAGCTGATCAGTCGGGAGAGCCAATTCCAAAGGTCAAGCTTCTTATTTCATACCTAACGCTTCTGATGTGGCTGATCAGTTCAAGGATATGTACAGAAAAGAGACAGAAAAGAATGGCTTCTTAGGGAATTCAAGACCTGACTTGTAGACAGCAAATTGTTCAGATAAAGCATGTAAGTTTGTTAGCACTTGGGATGTCATGGGCAGGCTGCTTTATAACTTCTTAAATAAAACATTAAAACCCAGAAGTTTGGATTTTCTTGTGATTTTGGTTTTTTGGATTTTGGTGTTATTTTTTGGGGTAGGGTTGGGTTTTGTTTTTTGTTTTTTTTTTTTTAATGTTTGTTTTGGTTTGGTGTGATTTGGGTTGGGGTTTTTTTTGTGAAAGAACCTAAAGATCTTATTATATGAGGCTTCATAGGTCTTGTGTAAATTGGATACATTAATTCAGTCTACACTGCTAGTGTGGGACATTACTATCAAAAAAGGAGGTAACAGAGTACAGGTGTAGGATGCCACAGAAGTAATCAGGAAGGAGATCCAGAAAAGAAGCATGGATATGAAGTTCCCATCACGTTACACAGATCTCCTTGCACTTGACCAGCCTTGCCTTAATCAATGCAAAGGAGATGAGCAAACTGAGTGCCCCCGCCTGTTTATTAACAGGAACACAGCAAGCACAGACCATTGCTAACTGCAGGTGCAGAGGCATTTTATGGAATAGGACTCAAGTATTGTAGGAGAACCCATTTGTTTCAATAGTTCTACAGAAGTAGCCAAAGTTTTACCTCAAATGATACTCTCAGGACTGCTCAAACTAACAGCCACAGAAGAGAAAAGAAGTTTAAGTGTTTTTATAACCCCATCCACAGCTACATGGTCTCAGGTTTGCTCTTATCACATGTCCAGCTTTTTAGCTGTCATTTCAACTTACTGTGCAAATCTGGGAAGTGCAAATCTTATTCTTGACTTTTAGTTAAGATGGTGACTTTCTGTTCCCTTCTGAGAAGCACTAGATGTACCGCTTATATGCAAAGATTTCATGGCATATATAAAGCCTAGGATAAATTTCATGGCTCAGGGCTTCGTGAAGGTAGAGGTAAAGAGAATAAAAGTTGAAAAAAAAAAACAAAGAAAAAGATAAATATTTAAACTTTGGCACAGTGAATGTCTCTCCTTTTACATACAATTTTCTTTTCTATTCATGTTTCCTCCACTTCTGCACTTATACTTGCCTATTTTGCACAGTGCAAATATGTAGTAAAATGTCCAGCTCTTAATACATTTTCCGCTGGGGAGATGGCAAATAAATGCATAAATTAACATATCTCTGAATTTTTGTCTCAGGGGTTTAGAAGAACTTTTGAAAACTGACAAGCTGGAGTTTTTCAAGTCATCTTTGCATAATTTGTAGAAGATTCTGAACATCACTTTTGTGTGTGTGTGTGTGCACGCATGTGTGCCATAGCATTCTTTGCAGTCAACTGAAACAAGCTTATGCCTTTGAAAGTTTTGTGGAGATGGGTGGGGAATTTGGCAGATCTTTTTTCCCCTTTCTTTTAATAACTCCAGACACAAAAGAAAGACCTCATTAATTTAAAATTGGCCATTAAGCAAGATTACTGGATCTTGGGGAAACATTATTTATTTCTCAACAGTTATAAAGATAATTTCATCAGGGTCCCAGAAAGAATGGATTTTGAAAGGCACTTGAGCACCCTTTCTGTTTCATGTAGATGTCATGTTTTAATTCTAAAAGCTGGTCACTGCAACAAACGCAGTTTCTGGAAGACTGTCATCGCATTACCAGTTCAAGTGGAAATAGCACGTTGTAGAAATCCATATACACAGAATCTTACACACGATGCATGCGTACGTATGGACAACATGAGTAAGCATGAGCACACATGTACACAAACTTGCAATTAAAATGCAGTGGTCTGCTGAGTGTTGTCTTAGTAAAAGAAAGCAAAATCATTGTTTTGAACTTCAAGACCAGGAAAAGAATAAATCATGCGGGTAGCTTGTGTGTTGGACAGCAAACTTGGAAACCTTCAGCTAACTTAGTTCATGTGTAAGACATGGTCTAATACAGAGCTGAATTATGATACCTCACCAAGATCTCGGTATTACAGGGGATGAATTTGGTCTTCGGTAGAAAGCAATCTGTATAATCATCCTCTAGTCTACTTTACACTAGCTTTCCACATAGACAATTTGCTAGGTTTGGGGCTTAAAAATTTGAGTCTTCAACCACATTTCATCACTTTAAAAACAAACAAAGGAACAAGCAAACAAACCTAAATCCTCTCAGTGCTCTCAGTCTCTATAATTAAAACAAACAAACAAACAAAACAAAACAAAACAAAACTACAAAAACCCCAAACCCTTCTTTTGTACAATTCATTTGCCTTTAAACTAAAAGTGCAACCACAGACAGTTTGCATCTGATCGCTAAGAAAGTAGGGAAAACACATTTTCTCTACCTGACCTTAAAGGTCTTGATACCTCAGTTGAGAAATTTTAATTTTTTTCTTTTTTTTTCTTCATTCCATCTTATAACTGTACTTTCTCAACCTTTAACACTCTTGCAAAAACTTGAAGACATTTTTTGACATCCACATTCTTACTGCTTTTCTTTTAGCCATTGAAATCATAAAGTGGAAGAAAAAAAAAAAAAACAATAAAAAAATCCCAGGCCCCAGACACTCACTGACATTGAGACACAAGCTATGCTACCAAGCCATATACCATATGACACATGAAAGGTCTGGACAATACTGTACTGACAAGGTCAGGCTGGGTTTATATGGAAGAAGTTAATTACAAATGAGAGAAGAAGTCCTTAGAGTCTCTGTAACTGTGGAGGATTTTCTGTTCCCTTGTCAGAGAGTTTAACAGAGTTTTCTGCCTTTGCCTGTCTTATCACATTATTTGAAGCTGAATTATAGTCATGCTCTGAAAATCAGCACTTAACTCCTGCAAATCTCAGCCTAATGTAAGATAATTTCCTTGCTACTGTCCTCAGACAATAAGGTACCTATCGTCGCTCCTTGGGTAGCTTAGCCGTTGTCTCCAGCAGGTATGTCACACATGTATATACTCAGAAACTGTCTGAATTTTGATCCATGTACAAAGTCTGTCTTGCAACTGCCACCAAATAAAAATCTTGATGCTTTGCCCAGGGACAGAACAATGTTCTACCATCAGCACTTCAAATTAGTCTTCTCTGGTTTCTCTGTGCTTTCTTACTGGGCATGGCTGACATGAAGGCTCTTCCAATGCCTCCTGCTTAGATAATAATATTTGGTGTTCCGTGACAGCTTTGTATGCCTGAGATTTAAGAAGGTAACACGAATGTATAGAAAAGGACCTTGCATTTTAAAGGATTTTAGATATAGACATATACTTCCTAAACCATCAAAAAACCCTCATAAAAGGTGTTTAGCCTTTATGGTATAGAATTATTTAGGTCGGAAAAGACCCTGAAGATCATCGGGTCCAACCATGAACCTAACTCTGCCAAGTCCACCACTAAACCATGTCCCTAAGTGCCACATCTACATGCTTTTTAAACACCTCCAGGGATGGTGACTCCACCACTTCCCTGGGCAGCCTGTTCCAGTGCTTGACAACCATTTTGGTGAAGGAATTTTCTCCTAACATCCAATCTAAACCTCCCCTGGTGCAGCTTGAGGCTATTTCCTCTCATTCTAGCACTTCTTACTTGGGAGAAGAGACCAACACCCACCTCGCTACAACCTCCTTTTAGGTAGCTGTAGAGAGCAAAAAGAGCAACGTATCTAACCTTTCAAACTATAAATGGCTCTGGGAAGTTCCTGTTTTGTGTGGATGATGTCATTACTTACCTGAAAAGAGTTCTGTTTTTCTGGTTCCTCTCACACAGTAAGAAATCTCATAACAGTGAAGAAAACTCTGTGTAGCTAGAAACAAAAACCCAGATAGTGATATTTCTCATTATCATCCAGCATCCTGCCCAAAGTTCTGTGCTACCTTTTGAAAATAAGAAAAGGTGGATGGAATTAAACTGGAAACCCAGATCAGAAATATGAGCCTAGACCTTATATAATCACATATGGGCAGCACTGTAGCCAGGCTGAGGTTCCTGAACAAAACAGGAAAGTTTAAAATTCAGCTGTCTTCCTTGTACAGACAATATCTTCTCTGTGGTCCAGACTTGTGTAAGACCTTACACAACTCATCGCCAATGGCTGAATTTTCCTCTCAACCCAGTTTTGCCCAAAGCCTGAGACTATAGACTTAGCCATGCCATAGCGCAAGCACAACAAATGGCTGAGTGCAGGGAAAGAAACTCATATAGTAAAGTAGCAACATTTTTAACAAAAGCAAGCAAAAAATATTCCTCCCCTAGTTCCTGGCTTTGCACTTTGCAAGTCCTGGCAATGTTTTTCCAGCTTAGATGATCCAAATATTCTCCAAATGGAATATCTCTCTTTGTCACGTAGAGGGACACAAGAGAGAGCTTCTGCTTAGAGACACTGCAGTGAATATAGTGGACTAATTTCTTCATGGACAAAGCTGCTTTGCTGCCACATGAATTATTTTACAACTCCTTCTGCATACTTTGTTGTACCTTTTGCATATTTTATTATTACCCCAGCAGTCCTATATCTTTCCATGCACAGCTCTGTTGCTCAGGGACCAAAAGCAAGGCACAATAGCTGGTCAAATTGAATTACATCAGATTGGATGACCTGAAAAAAAATCATAGGAATCTGGTATTACACCATGTCCACACTTGTACACAGCATAGTTTCAGTTCATGCCATGTAAATGTATATTTTGTCATGTTCTGTTTATATGTGTAAATGTTTTACAGTGCTACTGACATCTGTGCTGTGCTCTCATAGCCTGTGCTTCTGCACACGATCTCACTTGGCTGGTGCTGTGCTTCATTATGTACTGTCTTGCCGAGCTGCTGGTGTGCTTTATTAAATCAACATTATCTGAGTTCCACAGACCTGTGGAGAGGATCCTCAACTGTCTGTTTCCTTACTTGAATTGTTTGCTGTGTGCTAGATCTAGCTAAACAATCTTACTCCTTTTGCTTCTGTTCTTCTAAAGCAGAATGTCAGAGGGAAAATTCTAAGCTTAGGACCTTGGAGGGAAGGGGGATAAAGGAAAAAAAATGGGGAAAAAAAAAAGAAATCCTCAGGAGTCCAGCAGTCCAGGACTTTATGATTTGATGCTGAATAACTGGGAATATACAGAAATCAGCAATGGAAACAGAGCAGGGAGCTTTGAAGCGGGACTATGTTTGTGAACAGGTAATAAGCTTTTACTGCTTGAAAAAAGGATGTTGCCATAGGGGTTGAAAAGAGTCTGGGCTCATCAAATGTGCTAGTTTGACAGTTTTGAAAGCTTCCTTGTGCCAATCCTGTCAAACTGGGGCAAGAGCAGAGGAATAGGGAAAGCTCGTGAGCTGCTAGTTAACACACTCGTGTTCAGAGTCCCGCATGACAATTTAAAATTGTCCTTTCTTAGATGTTTTGCATCAGGGTTTTGCTGCCTAAATTCTTTCTTTGCTGATCTCTGTGACCTACACATGTACCTCTTTCCTCTCGAGACTGACATGATCACAGGCTGAAGCAAGTAAGAGCTGCCCAGCACTGAGGAGGGAAATTATGTCTGTAGCTACTGCAGATTGAATGTTAAAATAAGGTAACATAAGACAAAGTTAAAGTTAGAGTCTGATTAGTGAACAGTTAGAAATAATTAGTGCAAAAGATGCAAAGCAGTACCTCCAACACAAGCCCGCTCTCTGAGTAATCCAAACAATTTGCCCTGATTAGAAACACCAGCAAGATGACATTTTTAGAACACCACCTCAACTCAGCTTTTTCCTCAGCTGAGACATGTATCTCCATGACTGGGAAGAAAAATGTGTGCAGCAAATTAGGAGAGTTTGCATTGTGATTATTGCAGTTGATATTCATCTGAGAATCAAGAGCTCTGAGTCTTCTCCTTGCCGCTAATAGGCCAGTTTTTTTTTTCCATTTGTGAGTCCTTTCTTTGGAAACAACACCAGATGGGAGTTTAAAGGATAGGGATAGGGATGGGAAATCAAATTGAGGTTTGGGGACTCCTCTTTAATCTAAATTATCCCTTACCCGCAGCTGCTGATTCTCATGACTCCTGTCAAAACAACTGCCACTGGCTGCTTGCTGTGTTAGGGGCCCTTCTTGACTCCTGGAGCAACACCCGCGTGTGCGTGGCAAGGAGAGCAGCTCAGCTCCCTGTTTCAGCCCATCAAGCATTCACTTGTCTGGTTGTTCCCACTGAATCAGCCTCTGCTCACCTCTATGGGGAAAGGATATTCAGTCAGCTGGACCACGCTGAATGAATGGATATGCTATCAAAATATTTGCAGTCTGGGATCAAAAGTGATCTTTTTATGTCCTAGTGTTTAAACTAAATGAGAAATTAGAATCCCAGCTTCGACAGTGTAAGTGCCAGTATGGTACTTGCATCAGTGTGAGGGTCACTGCATCGCTGTATTGGTGCAACTGGGAGAAATTTCTACACAGTGCCTCAAACCACAGACCCTGTAGTACATGTGGGGATGTCTGACATTCATGTTACATGAATAGCAAGAAAATACGATAACTTCTGACATGATTTCCCTCTGCTGTATCTTACATTAAAATACATCGGTGTTAAGCATTAAATAACAACATAGCAATTCAGAGCATAATAGGACACACTGTTTTGCCTGTTCAGCTCCCACCCTTCTCCCAATATTACCCACAGAGGTAGCTTATAGATACCTGGATAAGACTGAGATCCAGGACTTTTTCCTCACCTCTCATTATGTTACTGACATATTGGGCCTCATTTCCTGTAATTACAAACTGACCACAGTGCACATAGAGCTGTGATGAGTTAATAGGCATTTGCCACGTTCTTGCAAATACTTGTCTGAGAAACACCCTGACGAGCATGTGTAGGTGTATCTGAACAAAGACTTGTATTTGAGCCTGAACATTTAACACACTTCTATCAAAAAGCTGGTTATTTATATTGTTTCATAATCAGCTGATGGAGACCTGTGCATTCAAACAAGAGCCAAAAGTGGCTTAACCAGATAAGTTCTGGATCATCTCTGGAAGTCCTTGTCTGTCTTTATTTAATACAGGGTGAGGCTGATAAAATGTATTAATTTCCTAGAAAGTGCTAAAGTTAGGTGGGATGTAACGTGGAAAAGCAGAAAGTATAATTTACTTGCAAATGCGAAGCTGGGACAAAGAAACAGTGATTTCCCAGGAAAGGTTTGAAAACAGAGATGCTTTACTGTCCAATTTACAAAGAAATTAGAATCTTCATGATGTTTGTTGCTAAACTGAGTTGAGTATTTGATATATGTTCCTAAAAGAAGAAAGGAAAAATATTTTCAAAGAAGTTTGAATATCTTATCTTTTATTTTTTGTGGGAGCTAGTCAGGGCAGTCTAATATTCCTGTTAATAATATAAGGGAAATAGAGAGTATTTAAATGGAAAAGAAATAAATAATAGTTTATCCATATAATTATAGCACACTCAAAGAATTAGTGATAAACTCTTTACAGGGATAATACCTGTCATTGAAAAACCAGCATTCTCAAATATCATCACTTTTTGACAAAACCATTTCCTGAAAGAGGGGGAAAATGATTAAAAACTTCAATTCACAAAGTGACTTTTATTTTGACAATAAATAACATACAAGTCACATTGTAAAATGAGATCCTTAATCATTTTCTGCCATGTTATTTGTCAAAATATAGACAAGAAAAAATGATCACTCATAAAAAAAAGGTAACTTTCTTTTGCCATTTTCAGAGTGGGGGAGTAAATGTAGGGTTTGTTGAAGTTCTTAGAGGGGAAGGAGAGGGAAATAAATGGCTAAAGTTTGGAGAGGAAAAAAACAACTCTAATAACCTCAGTCTGATCAACCATATTGAGTAATCAAAAATTCATTCTTTGCAGAACCTGTGGGGAAAAATAGCATTTTTATTGGAATATTAACACTGAAATGTTTGAAAGCATCAGAGAGGTAAAGTACTTTTCAAAGCCCTATCTTAATTGCCTGTGATGTATAATCTCAGCCTAATTTAATGTTAGGTGGATTTCCCAGTGTCATTGTCCAACTGGCATTTTTTGTTTAGTTTTTAACTGTTTTCAGCTATTTGGTGAAGTCACAGAAGAGCCTTAATGCTGAGCATTTATTTCCGAAAGGTATGAGTTGGTAGAATACCGTGTTATTCAAATCAGAACAAAGAATGAGGATGTTTTGTTATTATTTTGGAAATTTATATGTATGATTAGGTTTTTTTCTGACAAGTTTTAGGAGTAAGGACAGCATCCTGCAATTGAAACACTTCCCAGCTGATTTCTGTAGGGTTTGGTATTTGTGGCAAGTGCAGCCATGACATTTTGCATCCTTTACATACTCTTTCATGAAAAAATAGAGAGGATTTGGCAGTAAAACTATTTTTGTTTAGGTTTTGGGCAATGGATTACTGCTTGCAGGTAGCAAGAAATCAGTATCAGTTAATAATGTTCAGCAATTTCCAGTAAATGAAAATATTACTCTGTTCTCCAATTTACAAGTTTTATTGTCCCCAAAAATGTCATTTGTGCTATGAACATGACTCGAAGGTTCAAACACTTCAGCTGACAGTCCCAGTGGTACTGCTAGACTGAATTCACCGTTTAGATATATTCCATTCGTTGCACATACTAAGTCAATAATTTCAAACTATATTGTCAGGACCAAAATTTAACAAGAGAAGAGACCTTTTTCTTTAATCATTCTGTCTTTTCCATATCTGCATTAGAAAAAGAAGAAAAAAAACATAACACCACAATTAAAAAAATAAATAAAAAGGGGATGCTCACTTAAAATTTGGGTGGTTGTTTTGGTTTTGGTTGGTTTTGTTTTTAACAGAACATTACACGCGGACTTTACCTAGAAAGGAAAAAGGAAAGTGAAATGGGAGGGCATGTGGCAGAGGGAGGAAGAAAAACATGAAAGTTTATGCAGCCACTAGTCCAAAGAGCTTAGAGTACTGTGCAAATATAAATTAATAACGATACCAATTATATGGTTTTTTTCCTCCTTGAAAAAAATACAGAAATATTAATTACATGGTACTCACTAAACACTCATGAAGCAGATTACTAGCTTTATGTCCATTTTACTGGTAGTCAGTTGCAGTTTGTATAAGGAGCAAAATACTTAAACTTCTGACAAAAGTACATAAATCTACAGATTATCACATTCTGGCAATGCTGGTAAAGATAGGTTTAGCTGAAACCGTCTGAATTAATAAGAATTAATACGAATTTTACTGTTGGTTGAAAAGATGTCAGGATTTCATGTAGTGTCATAACAGCACTGTAAGACAGACTTGTTTAGGCTTTTTATAGAGTAAGGTGAGAACTAAGAATGGAGGCAAAATCAGCACGGAAACACCCCAGTGACAGAGCTGGACATGTAACGCCAGTATCCTGAAACTATGTTATCAGTTGTTCAAATCCAAAGTAGCTGTTTCACAATTGATAACATGTTGAAGTTGCACATAAAGTAACATGTGGGGAAATGCCTGAAGCAGGGTGAAGACAGCTAGTTGGTAAAACCTCTGTGCTGAATTTGACAGGCATTCTGTCATAGGCTTCTGTTGGGCCAGAAGATGCTTATGCATCTTATAGTATATATTACTACAGTATTGTTGGTTTCAGTGGTTACTATCTCTATTTTCTTTTTGTTCTATGTCAGTATACAAAGAAAACCCTTTGACCAGGGGACAGATGCAAGAACAGGCTTGGTTTCAAGTCCTTCAGCTGTAAAGGACTTCAGGAAGTCTTTTTGCCATAGCTGTATCTCTTAAGGAACAGCAAAGTTGACATAGTAGATCAGGGAAACAGTAATGCATATTAATTTCTATAGTCAGATTTCTGTAAGGGAGACCCTTACACCCCTACTTTCAGAAAGGAAAAAAGGTCTAAGTTGAGGAGAGGCCATCTTTACTGAGTTTACTGAGCAGGTGTTTCCAACTGAATTTGGTGGCTCTATATCTCCTGAAATGACTTACAAGAAAGGGGTGTTATGTTTAACCCCAGATGAAGCAACAGGACTCAGATAGCTTCCTCCATTTCTGCTGTTACCATATTCAGCAAATCTTGAAGGCTTGGGGAGGGAATGTCTCCCCAAGAAAGTTTCACCTGGGTAGGTTAATTACACTGCCCATAATGTGCCTATGATACTCAGTTCTTTTTGAAAGTGATCTCCCTCCAGGCTGGGCCGTCAGACCTTCAACACTTAGATTTGGATGTTGAATCCATAAAGACTAATGAGTCATGCAGGCTGGAACTCAAGTCTGTTATCCCTCTTGAACAGCTCTTGGGCATTTTGTTTTCATTGCAGGTGAACTTAAGCAACAAGCATGTTTTTATTTGCCTAGTAAGGAAAATGCATCTGCTAAAGATGTGTGCATCTTTTTTAAGTGTGTCAATTTATATGCAAAATAGGTTCAACACTTGTGCCCACGGACAGCTGCCAACACAGCCCTTAGCATCTCAGGTCTGGACAGCCAGACCCCAGATTCTTCTTCCTTCTCCTTTCTCTCTTCCTGTTTCTCTCTTTTTCCCCCCATCACTTCTGAACTGATTTGGAAAATAATGTTCCCAGTTTTCCCCAGCAATATTTAAAACTCTTCCCATGCAGATGATTTTATAGAGGTCTGAATAGAAATGAGTTGAGACATCTCAGAACAGCCATAGCCTATCATAAAAAGCAGCAGAAGATACCTAAGATTTTGCATAATGCAGCACACTTGGCATTTTTAGTGAAAAAGAAGCCAAGTCTTGTCTCGGCACTGAGAAATTCTATCTCTTAATGTGATAAAGATTGGTCCCTTTGGGTCAAGGTAGTGGTACATTAAGTAGGAAAGAGTAAAACGTACCTTCTGCCCATCTATATTTAACCTGTCTTACAAATGATAAGATTTCATTCTTCTGTGTTCTCAGTTATTTCTCCTTTCTTCTCAAATACTGAATTTATCATTTAAATGTTAAAATGAGAAACCAGATGTTATAGTTATTAACTTTTGGAATAAACTATAATCTTCCTATTAAATCCTTCCATCCAGGTACAGGCAATTATTTGCTTGATCTAAAGGTGCAGAAAATGTAGGCACACAGGGTTTCAGAAAGTCCAGTTTAATAAGACAGGTGGGTAACTAATAATGTGGAAAATTACCTGCAGATTGAGGATATTGGGAATGACTAATGGCCAAAACTAAGCGAGTAAATTAGTTGCAAAATGATACCATTTGCAGTAGTTGTGTGAGTAGGGGACTGGATGGCACAGTGGCATGTGGCAGTGATCTGAGCTTGAATATGGCCCAAATTCAGGAAAACATGCCATCAACTTATGCCTTTTTCTTTTTTTTTCTTTTTAAAATTTTTTAAAATTATTATTATTCTTCCCATGTCCTCCGTGCTATTTATGTAAGGTTTAATAGCACAGGCACAGGAGCCTAGTTAGCTTTGCAAAGTTTAACAACAAAGTTGTCATCAAGGTCAAATGCATTGAAACTGAGACTTCAGTTTGCTTTACAAGCCAAACAGAGTTCAGATAAATAAAACACTCAGTTCATTGGGGAAGATGCTGAAATGCAGGGAAGAGAGAATTTCAAATATCTTTTTTCCCCCCTAATTTAAGACGTTCCATAAGTTTTTTATTCCAAAAGGCACTCAAATGTTGGCTTCATTGGGACCATTTATGTACTCAGAATTAGCCACATGCCTAAGTACTTGGGGTTTTAATTACCTCCCCTAGAATACAGGATTTGACAGTCTGGTCATGGGCAACGTCAAAATGATTTTAACAAGAGATTAGCCCATGAAGGGACAGCTGGACTGATTCTTTTCAGACAAAATTATCTTCTCCAAAAATCTAAGTAATTCCGTCTTTCTCATCACTTAAAGACCTAAACACATCCCAGATCTTTATGAATATATTTTCAAAATTCTTTGTAAAGAAAGAACTATTACCACCTGGCTGTAAAGGGACAATTACGGCAGACAGAGTAAGCATATCTAAGATCACAGAGGAAGCTTGTGACAGAAATGAGCATATCTGAATGTGCATATCTGTCGATCTTAGATTTGCTCACCTTTCTGAGAGGGCTAGTACATAATCAATGATTTTATAGTATCAGCTGTGGCAGTACTTATTCTGAGAGAGTATTTTTAAATGTAATATGGTGGCCTAATAATCACTCTATTAGCTTTTTCCACTCTGATCGTCCCTTGTTACCTTTATTGACAGTGAGGCATACCCAGAATATCCTGAGAACTATATATAAGAATTGAAAGCACTGAAATATGTCTCCAAAATTTTTAAGTTCCCAAAAATCTTTAATATTTTTGTAAGTGGAACCAGGCTGAGATTACAGTTTTCTTTGATTTTTAAATACTATTGCAGTTTCTCTGGAAGCTCTGTTTTTATAAAACTGAAGGGTAGAAAAAACATGTACTCTGAAATTTATATGCATCTTTTAGAAAAATCTACCCTCTGGAATTTGACTAGAACAAGAAACACACACTCACACCAACTTACACATGCCTGCACATTTCTGTATAGACTCTATATCACTGGAAGGCAGGATGAATCTTACCCTATGCAACAAATTTCTAGAAAAAGTTATTTTATAAGAAAAGTTAACTTAAAAATATATAATCATTTGTAGTCATTTAGGAAAGAATATACCCATATTAACATTAGTAATAGAAAAAATAGCTTCAGTTATTTCCTCTACTATTTGAAGTTCTGCTCCAGGTATTTCTCACCTTTTCCCATTGCTGAAAATGATCTCCCCCTCTGATCTACCCTGTGGCGTGCTCATGTATACACTCCCTAAGGACTCACTTTAGGCTAAAAGAAGTCCATTCTTTAAACTGGTTAATATTTAAACACAGCTTAAGTGATTTCTCCAGGGCCTAAACTGTATTCTGCAAAGCTTTACTGTCAGCTTTGAAACTCTGAGATAATTTCTCAGGAACTCTCATAGTAAGGTTCATGTACAATTACACTAAAATACAATTCTCAGGGGCTGAACTTCCCATACAGGCTCTTATCTGTCTTTGGGTGGTGATTGTCTTTGTGTTCTTACCTTTCTTTCTAATCCTCTGCTTTTTTTTTGTCATCACATAATGTCATTGAGACAGATCCCTTACTCGCTATAATATTTTTTCCTACAGAACGTTTGTGTTTTTCTATATATACAGGTGCCAGAAGAAAAGTGGCAGTTTGATTTCATAACTAGTGATAAGGGAAGCAAACTCCTATAGCTTTCAGCTTTCCAGGACCCAGAAAGGTGATTTAAGTCTTTAAGACTGAGTAGCATTTATGAAAAAAAAAAAAAAAAAAAAAAAGGAAGTACATATCCAAAGACCAAGACAAGTTTTAAAACCTCAAAGAAGGAATTATTAATTGCACTGAGGTCTAGCCTTCTGGTGAGTGGTAACTATAAAACACAGAAATATAACTCTACTGTACCTATAAAATATGGCCTTCATGTTTTGAACTTGTAAATATATTTCATTATAATTCAAGAAATTATTGGCAGAAAATTAATCAGATCTCCAAGGGAAGAATTTTCATTGAAGTAAATTGTCACTGATCTAGTGACTACAGAGTGACTGTAATCATTTATACTGGCATGGTCTAATCAGTTGTATGTGGTAACACAGGTCATGTCTGCCTGGCCTATTCATTTTCCGTGAAGAAGGTGGAAAACCAAAAAAGGGTATTTTAGCTGTAAATGCCCTGGAGCAGCCAGCCTACTTTTATATTTGCCACTGCCCAACACAGATAACCCAACTAAGACTGCTAAAAGTGGAAAGAAATCATTTTTCTATGCTGAGGGGGTAAAACGTGGTGAGCTGAATAGGCCCTATCTACAAGAGAGAGCAGGAGGACAGGATTTGTATGTTCCACAGGGAACAGATGCTGAGCTGTGGCAGAGAGGGGCTGCTGCTGAACCCCATAAGGAGGCAGCGCATGAGTCAGACGTTCTTAAAAGTTTGGGAGTCAGAGCAGTCAATATTGGGCTAACAGATTAATGAACTGGCTCATTGGCAGTGGCCAAAATTCTTGCTGCAATTTCCCTGAGGAATGGTAAATACTGTGTTTCTCGTTGGCTTGGCTATACAGATTTCCATCATGTACGTGTTTGAATGAGAATCATGACCATGAAAACAGCTAGGCAATTTTTATCTGCAACCAGAAAAATGAGCATGTTTATGCTTCCACCTGAGATTTCTTGGGACCACAGTTATCCCGTGGTGAGTGGGCACCACCCTTTAGGGCTGCGCTGCAGCTGTGGGGTAGAAACAAAACAGAAATGGCCATTCTCGCCTTCAAGGACATAGAACAGGGACAAAGTCACTTGCATTACATATATTTTATGGAAGTTATTGCTTCTATCCCCTCACCTCCCATAACCTTTCTTGACATCAGCAAAAATTATTAGTTTTGCTCTTCAGTGTCATGCCTCTTGGTTACCTCTAATTGAAATGAGGGCGTTCTGAGTGGCAAAATCAGTTACAAATCTCTTCAAGTGCCCCTTTGTATAATTTATCATGGGATTCAGAGTTTCTGAGCTTGGATCATTTAGTTCTCAGGAGTCTTTAATACTTGATCACAATTTGTGGTGGGACAGTACTTGGTATACTTGATGGAATATGAAGATAACTGAAAATTTATTTACTGTATCAAATGCTGATGTTGCCAGAAGAGTGGTTTGAGATGAGGATTACCTTTCACAGCAAATTAACTGCAAGGAGCAACTTAATTTGAAGCAACTAGAGACAAGGAAAAAAAAGAGAGGGAAAAAAGTAAGACCCTCTAGGTATTGAATGAACTTGAACTTTCCTGTTTAAATGAGGTTTTTCATCATGAGCAAGGAAAAAGATGCTTCAGTAAGAAACAAAGTTAATAAAATCTTTTGATCAGGATAGAAATGACACAGTGAAACTTACCTTCATGAAAGATTGCCTTCCTGACCAGGAAATCATCCTATTTTCTTCTTTCAGAAATGGCACATAACTACATGTCTGTGATCCACACCCTGTGGTCAGTGTGAATACTCCTTAAAGCCAGTGGAAGTAGTCATGATAGAATTTTGTCTTCATTTGCTACATTTCTCTATGAAGTATGAATTTATCTATCCATCTGCAACTTCTGTAACATTATTCCTCACTTTTTTTTTTTCAGTTACTAGTATCAGAGGCAATTTTTCTTGAGGACTAGGAACATAAAGGTGAATTAAAAGGCCTATTTCTGGTTTAGTCTTTGTGTAAAGAAATCGTCTGTTCAACCAGGTTGCTTAAGTACATCACTTTCTGATCATGGGGTGATTTCAGTAGGAGCTGGACATATCTGCATACCTTAAATGATCTGGGTCTTTAGGCTTTACTGCTCAATAGAAATTATGGTCTTCATACCTTTTGCTGTCATCAGGGGCATGGTGTTATACTTAAAAATATAAAGAAGGTTTCAGATATGCATATATTACTGTGATAAAATAAATCCCTGAACTTTAAATGAAAGGATCAAGTTTAGCATTTGTTCATTTTGTTTGTTTGTTTGTTTGTTTTGCCTTTTCCCAGATTGCCCATGAGTAATAAAGTAATGGTTATGCAATTCTTTAACAGCATACAGAATAATTCAAGACCCTTAAGAAATGTTAATATAACAGTCACTCTTGGTTTTGGGACTGGCCATCTAGTAGACCTGGGAGTAATGTTGACTACCCATACACTTGAAACTGTAGTAGTAACTTACACTTCAGTCTCTTCTTCTGATGAAGTCTTATGCCCAGAATAACTTCAGCTTGAACATTTAATCCAGGTTACACCACTCAGATGTACAGGTATGTCTTTCATACTGAAGCCTTTGAGAAAGTAAACAAATGGACAAAAATGTTGAGAACAATTTGCTGTTGCAAACAACAGAATCATAGAATGGTTTATGTCGGAAAGGAGTTTTGAAGATAACCTAGTCCAACCCCTCTGTCATGGGCAGGGAAAACTTTTACTAGATCATGTTGTTCAAAGCCCCATCCAACCTGGTCTTGAATCCTTCCAGTGATGAGTCACCTGTGACTTCTATGAGCAACCTGTTCCAGTGTCTCACCACCCTCATCTTCATCCTTACACACAATCTAAATATACACTCTTGCACTTTAAAGCCACTGGCCTTAGTGCTGCCACTACAGGCCTTGGTAAAAAGTCCTCCTCTTTCTTTCTTATAAGGCTCTTTTAAGTATTGAAAGGCCTTTGTGGAGCCTTACATTCTCCAGGCTGAGCAACCCCAGCACTTTCAGCTGTTTCAACTTTTCTTCATAGGACTGGTGCTTGAGCCCTCTGATACTTTCAGTGGTCTCCTCTGCACCAGCTCCAACAGGTCCATGTTTCTTGTACTGGGAGCCCCTGAGCTGAATGCAGTATTCAAGGTGTGGTCTCACTAGAATAGAGAATCACCTCCCTCAACCTGCTGGCCACGCTTCTTTTGGTGCAGCCCAGGATATGGTTGGCCTTCTGGGCTGTGAACACACATTATTGGCTTACATCCACCTTCATTACCTCACCTGACACCACTGATTTTTTTTTTAATTTTATTGTCAATTTGTTCATTCTACACAGAGAAACATATAATGCAATTTATTATCAAATGAAGAGAACCTGTTACAAACTATATATATATATGTGTGTGTGTAATTATATATGTCTATTTACCCAGGAAATGACATTACTTATATGCATATACCTTTGCAAAAGAAGATGTTACTAAGGCTAATCTGTTTCCTCCCATTTCCTTACTTATGTTTGTATTTTTTATCCTGCTAAAACAGTGTTTATCACTTTCCAAAGTAATGGCTGAGCAGCAAGCATAGGGGAAGCAGCACGGCTGGTTTTGTTTGTTAACTTAACTATCTTTTTGAATTCACAATGTGTGGTCACAGTTTAAGCATTTTCCATATCACATTATGGTGTGAAATGGTCGAGGGGGGAAAAACAGGCAGACATCCCCCAGAAAGCAGTGATATTGAGAATAACTGGGAAAAAGCCATCTTCTTCATGCTAAGACTCACAAAGCAATTCCATGGCAAAAAAAGAAAAGGTAAATATTTGCTGCAAATTTTCTTGGAAGCTGCAGGAGTCTAAAACTATCACTTTTTACAGTTTTCATATTTATTTCTTTCCTTTGTAAAATTTTTATAACCTTTTTTTTTTTTAACTTCGGATCAAAAAAAACCTCACTGAGGAAAGAAAAAATAATAGCACCCGAATCTGTGAGGGAAGTAAACTCTTTCTCCTCCATATTTCCAGTACCAATTATAGGGCCAGATGTGAAAAAGGAGGGCACTCTTGGGAACTCAGTGTGCACTGGAAATTGGGTAAGGCTGTTGACTCAGTAATGAGAGAAACAAGTTGTATGCCTTATGCCAATCCACCCTAAAATCTCACCTCCAAGTATAGTTCAAACTTCTCTTGTGTTAATGCCAGTTATATGCATAACATTTATAAAACTTCAGCAGTGAAGGCCTAACCCTGCAGAAGAAATATAATGTAAACTATCTTCCCTTTTCAACAGGTGTCCTGTTTTCAGCTGGGATAAGGTTAATTTTCTTCATAGTACCTGGTATGGGGCTGTGTTTTGGATTTGTGCTGGAAACAGCGGTGATAATGTGGAGATGATTTAGTTGTTGCTAAGTAGTGCTCACAGTAGTCAAGGACTTTTTCAGCTCCCCGTGCTCTGCTGGGTGCACAAGGAGCTGGGAGGGGACACAGCCGGGACAGCTGACCCCAACTGACCAAAGGGATGTCCCACACCATATGACGTCATGCTTAGTATATAGAGTTTGAGGAATAAGAAGGAAGGGGGGACGTTCAGTGTGATGGTATTTGTCTTCCCAGTAACTATTAACGCTTGATGGAGCCCTGCTGTCCTGGAGATGGCTGAACACCTGCCTACCCATGGGAAGGGGTGAATGAATTCCTTGTTTTGCTTTGGTTGCACGTGGATTTTGCTTTATTATTAAACTGTCTTTATCTCAACCCCTGAGTTTTCTCACTTTTACTCTTCCAATTCTCTCCCCATCCCACCAGGGGAGAGTGAGCAAGTGGTTGTGTGGGACTTAATTGTCGGCTGGGGCTAAACCACAACAAAAAGCCTTCTTAGAGTTCATTCTATTTTTCTTTATTTCTATATTTCTTTATTTTTCTTCTGTTATGTCTGGCAATATATAGTGGGTATAAAGAGAGCAGATTATTTGCTTCCCATTTCCATATTTAAAATATTTGAAGGTTTTTATCAGGTTCCACATCAGTCTTTTCTTTAGTATAAACTTTGCTCTTTTCTCACTGATCCTGCTTCCCAGACATTTGATCATCCTTGTTGCTTTAGAATCCTCAGCAGGTGCCTTAAGGCAGTTTATGCCCACTTTGATGCAATAGAAGTACAACTTAAAAGGAGTTCAGAATCTCCCATATATCTTTATATCTTTTAGGATAATAAATAGTAATGATCCATATTCACATTGCACTTTGCATTTGCAAGATACTGTACAAACATTAATTAATTAATCCTCATGGCTCTCCTGTGTGATAGCAGTAATAAAGCTTTGCATGAATATGGCACCTTTGAGCCAAGGTTCTTAGATAATTTTAAAAATATTAACGAAAATCCAGTCTATTTATAAGTTACTGTTCACAGCAGTGCAAAACGGCAGGGAAATAGTTTTGTACATGCTTTACATTTATCATAACTGAGACTAAGCTTTTCGGATCAGGGTTCCAGAGTTGATATCCATCTCAGGCTTGTGCAAAACAGTACAGTTGGATGTTGGCACATATCCTAAGAGATTAGGTTTTACATGAATTTATCTAAAGAGTTTACCATCCTTTGCCTGGACAGGGTGATCATTTACACAAAGGCTTTCCTCCCCAGACACCTATTCTGTAGATGTACAAGCTTTAGGAGCAGTTTGAACCATCTAGATCACCAGCAGATTAGCTTAACCAGGTTCACTAAATCCATAATATATCAAGCCATGATTAAATTCTGCTAATGACACATATTTATATAACAATAAAATAAGAATAAAATGTTATTCTGTGGCTATGTAAAAAGTAATAGAGATACATATATGTAATACAAATAAAACTTTTAAAAGGCAAGCAAAAATTTTATAATAAATAACTTTTATATAGCCATTAGAAAATCACCAGTCTAGACACACACTTTATGTACTTTTTTTCTACTTATTATTTGTATCTGTCAAGCAATTGCATGGGTAGGCATATAGGCTTTCTTTGCATATATCAGCTTCAGTGAAAAAAATAGAAAGGACAAAATTACCTTCAATATCTGAATACATAACACAGTAAGCTCTTTGTAGATATCTTCTAGGAAAAATGAAATATTTGGAAAAATAAGAAGAAAGCATAGAAAACCCATGAAAATTCTCACAGTGAACTCCTGGAAGATAGTTCATAGAGGCTGTTGAAAATTGTCCCAGAACTACTTGAAGATTTTCAGACACCGTAATACTTACAGTAGCTGGACATGTGTATTAAGTATTTGGGATGAATATTTAGATGACAGTGAGAGCTTAACTGAAGGGGCAGTACTGTTAAACACTCTCCAAAATAAAAGGACATTTTATAAAGCCTTCTTTTTACTATCATTTTAAAAACTTATTCACATAAAACATTAACTTTCTTTTGTCTTGTGTGATTTTATTACTGTCAAATTCTGACTCATATTTTAGAATAAATAAATTCCTCCTCCAATGTCATGTGTAATTCTGCAAATGTGAACATGCATAGGTAGCTCCTGGAGAACAAAACCTGCTAGTAAGTGCTGCTTATATGCAGTAATTTTTGCTGTTCTTCATTTACCTTTCAGGATAACAAATGAGAGGTGGAGAGAGAAAACAAAAGAAACTTAGCAAAGACAGTAGGCTAGATGTACCTTTTCTGGTCTGAATCTGTAGGATATGTACCATTTCTTACGGGGAATGGAGGATGGTTTTTCTCCAACCCATGATCAGCTACAAAAGAAAACAGAAGGATAAAATGAAAAAACAAAACATTGAAAGGAAGTCTCAATAACCAAACCTACACTTCAAAATAAAATCCTCATCATTCTTCTTCAGAACTAAGTTACCATTAAACAAGAACTACTCCTGTGGTATTATTCGCCTGTCATTTCCTGGTAAATCAGTGTCATTACCATTGATTTTTCAGAGGAGAGATTAGAAGAGGTTCAGTTAGGAGAGTAAGGAAGGAGTATATATTATCCAAGCCAATGTAGCTCTGGGTCTCAAAGATGACATTTCCCTCTCTGCTTCATTAACTTGCATAGCTTGTTGAGCTTTAGCTGTTTCTAATTAATTCTTTTACTGGCTTTTTTGAATGTGTATCATCTCTGGCAAACCATATAAAATGAAGAAATCTCTCTAAGGTTTTACCCTTTTAATTATTATTTTTATTGCTTAAATGAAGCTCCAGAATTGCAAATGTTGACATTTTAGTTGATTCTAGTCATTAGAGTGTTCAAAGGAGGAAAAAGGGGGAAAAGGCTAGGGAAAGGAGGAGTCAGTGCAGATAAAATAATAAATCAATAAATAAATGAAATCACAAACTGAGCAGGATGCTCAGCAAATGCTGTGGAAAATGGAAAATAAACAGGTTTGTCAAAAGTGACCTCCATGCTGGTTTTACTCTTTTAAATACTAACAAGGAAGGAAGCATCATTACAGGCAATTCCTCTGCCTTGTACACAGCAAATGAATGGAGTTTTGCAGTCCTGGTTGTCATTTAATTTTCTTTGGATAGAGCTTAGGTAGCAAGTGTGGTGAATACATGCATGCACATACATACGCCTTCACACACAGTCATTCACACTTTTCTTTAAAATAATGAGTATGAAAACACATGGTAGAACATTACTGACTTTTTGGAAACAAAACAAAACAAAAACCTAAGCAAAATGTGTATGTTAGAATGAAACCATGTTTTGTAAATCATGTGTCAGAAAAGTTGTAATGGAGTCACGCTTGGCTAATGCAATGCTCTGTCAACTAGTTTATTTTCTTGCCAGATCACTGTGCTGGTTTCTAAGTTGATACTCTAAGAAAGAGGGACATTCAGCTTTGCTGCAAGAAGAAAATTATACCAGAGTAAGCTGAATAATGATAAGCTTGGAATGTGTCAGCTATTACCTGACTGCCTGTTCTACTGCTTATCCCATCGCTCACGTAAGGCAGGTTGTTTCCTCACACCCCTTTGTTGTTAATAAAACAAACAAACAAAGGATTATTCTCTAAAAGAAATTGTCACTGTTTAAAGCAGTTCTAACACAGTCTCAGACTTTCTCATTACTGCTACACTGATGATGGAGAAGTTGTACTAATCTCTCAGACTCATCCACCAGAAGGACAGAAGGAAAAACTAGGAGGTTAGATAGAGCCAATCAGTACAATTACTGGCAGCCAAGAGGGAAGCTAAAGGGACAAAGGAAGCATTTCCTTATTCTATGACCATGACCAGAGTAGGCAACACTACTACGTTTATTTCACTTTCAGATTCTTCCAAAGATCAGTGAGGACTTTTTGCAAGCAAACAACAATCAGTGAGGCCTGGACGGAGGTAGAAGGAATTTGTTTGCAAAACCATTAGTCATTAGCATGGTAAAAACATGGAACAGCTACCTAATACATATGGGAGAAATAGTATTTTTTGAAGAAATTTGTTCCTGAAACCAACCAGAAGTGGATAGAGTCCCCCAAAAAAGTACTTCTAATTTGCAATTTTTACACCTATTGCAACTAGGTAAAACTGGTAAAAATTCTCATTAATACATCAAGTGGCCTTGTTTGATTATGCTGGAATAGAATCCCAAAGCCATGTACATAAATATTTGTAAAAATATTCATTTTACTACAAATTTTGAGTCCAGATCTTTTGGCACACTTATCTAATCAGGAAAGGGAATAAATGAAACATGACTTTGACCAATCCAAAATGATGAATGTGCAGTCAAATTGAGATGCTTTGCTAAAGGATTGCATGCAGTTGTGTCTAAATGTAGCTATATTATCTTTCTATTGTAAGGATAAGCAGCAAAATAAAAGTAATTTTATTTAATAAAATAAATTGCATATAGGAAAATCATGGATGGTTAATGCACCCTTCAAAATAGAAATAGCTCTGCTACCTATTGCTTTATCAGCGTTGCAAATGCTATCAAGAATCTGATTCTTGAATCGGAGCACCACTGAGCACTGTGCTTTGGGCAAATAAAGCTCTAAAGAAACCTTCATAGAAGAGAGTTATTTTTTCACCCTTAGCAGTAATAAACACCTTTGATGTGATCGCCTGAGTTAAATTTCTCCACCTGATAGTTAAGTGTGTAGTTTGGCTATCATCGAGTTTCTCTTTAAATAAGGATTATACACCCCCAAAAATGTAATTCATCCCAGTTTCTTAACTCCTTATTTTAGGGTGATGTGACCTACCTAATGGGAATGATGTCTCTTTCTACGTGACAGGAAGGGACAGTGAAAAGAGGAGAGCATAGGTTACTGTGAGCAGCAGTGGAGCTGGGGGATGTCTGCAAGTGAACAAGCAGTCACTTCTTTGGGGGAGTGGTAGTGGGTGGATCAGACTCCAGGAGTTGGCTGCGTGGCCTAGGGTAAAGGGGAACTGTGTGGAGCAAATGACAGTAACGCAGAGGAGTCATCACCACCTCAGAGGTGTAACCAGCAAAGCAAAAAGAAAAACAGGGGGAAAAAAAAAGAAAGGGGTGGCATGAAGCTGCATTAGGGAGGAATTCTGAGCATGACGGGCTTCTATGAGCTACCACAGATGTATGCAGCATGGCCGCTGTCTCTGATGGGCCCCACGTTGCTGTTAGGTATAAATTAAAACATCTTTTATTTTTAGCAACAACACATACTTAAACCATTTTCTATTTTGTGTTAATTACATTAGCACCCACATTGTGTTCTTGGAACCAAAATAGAATAGGTGCTTATGCCAAAATCAAAAAAAATATGGATCTATTGCTGGTTTCACAATAAGATTTTGGGTGGACCAATTACTTGGAGTTCTTTTGAGGATACACAGAAGTGTAAATTTCAAAATAAGTTAAATCCCATATCATTTGGACAATTTCAGCCTTATGAAATTAAAACATTTCTCTTTCCCTTGAGAAGATAGCGCAGTACAGGATGATTTGATGTTCTGACAGGATTAACATGGGAAGCATGTAACATTCTTGATCCTGAAAGATTTTTTTTTAAGAGGTTCATTTGCACCTGTTCTCAAGCCGCCTTTGCTGTAATCAACTATGGGCACCAGTTGTGTAGATGTGGAGCGTGTACAGAATTGGAGCGTGTACTCCTGAGATAGATTAACATACAATACCACACATGCACAACTAAACAAGGGCATCTGCTTATATAGTATTTTACAGCAAATTTCCTCAGATAAAAGAAAGTGTGGGACGGTCATGGTAATGGTACTATAATAATATCACACTGGGACAAAATTAAATTCCATTTATACCATATCTTGCCTCTGACTTTGGCCAGAAATTACACATTAAAAGTTATGGAAAAAATACACACACACACCCCACCCCCAACCCCCAAATATGAAATAGTTATTCATCAGAACTTTCCATCCAGCAAAAGGTACGTATGAACCTTTTGTGCCAGAGACTGAATCTGATCATCAGGTTCAATAGCTGAGAGGAAAACTGAACCTGACATTACAAAATTACTGACGTTACAAAAGTCAGTAATTAAATTTGATGTAGAAAGTCAGTGGGTCAAATTCTGCTTCTATGTAGAATAATATGAATCAGGAGTAACTTCAGATTCTGGTTTGTATAAAGTCAGACAAATTTTTGGCCTTATGAAAAGAGAAAACAGGGAAGCAATTCGCCAGTAATCAAATAAAACAACCTGAAAAAAAACATTTAAGTTCTGAAGTAACTTTTCATCTTGCTTCTACACCTTTCTTTGAAGTGGGTTAGGCCAAAATACCTTCCAAGAGTGCTTCCTAACTCTTGCTTTTACTGCAGTATTGTATTTTCCCTGATCATTTAGCTGGCTTTGTACAATTGAGCTACAATGTGTGCAGTTGACCTTTCTTCATTTAAATGTTAATAGAGATCTTAGGAAAGGTGCTGCCATGTAAAAGGCCAGCTAATTGTAATAGACTTACGACCTTTTGTTTCTTGAGCTGGTCAAAAGAAGAAAGGGTTAATTAAAAGTTAAACAAAATGTTTACGGCCCAGGAGAAAAAGATCTGTGTGCTACATGTAAGGCTACTAGAAAAGTTTTATTCCAGAAGTACTTCCAACCATAAACAGTTATCTTCTGTACCTGAATTCATTTTTATTGAAAAGATTTAAGGATCAGTCACAACAGCAGCTCATTCAGGGTGCTCATTTAGCCTTGCTGGTTGTTGGTGGACCCACAGTGACCACAAAGCACTTTATCCAGTAAAGTTGCAGATAAAGGGTAGAGATGGAAAAGATTTGCACTAATTTAAGCATCAAAAAGCATCTGATCTTTTCGCTGCATAGTTTCCTTCTGTATAGGGTATATGCACCATGGTTTTGGTAGCAGAGGGGCCGAAGAGTTAGCTTCTGTGAGAAAAGGTCAAGGACTGCCCTACACCAGATAGAGCCTTTTCCAGCCAGCTTAACACTGGAGGCCACAGCTGAGCCCATCAGCCAAGTTTGTGGTGCCTCTATGAAAGTATACTTAAGAAAGGGCATAAAATGCAGCACAAACAGCGGAGGAAGTGGGAAAGAGTGAGGAACAGCAGGGGGAACACCAAGACTGGCGGAGGAGGCGGCATTCCATGGTGGACCAGATATGCCCTGTGGAAGACATCCTCATGGAGAACCCACCTTGGAGTAGAGGGGGACTGACAGAGAGAAACACTAACCACGCCTCTGCATGACGTGTGACCTCTCTGATGGGGCTGAATGTAATCTGCTGTGATGGCAAGGCGGGAGGAAAGGAGTCTGGTGGGAAAGAGTGAAGCTGAGTCTGGGGAAGGGGGGGAGAAAAATGTTTTCCTAAACATTTTAATGTTTCTTTCTTTTTGTTGCTGTTTTTTTTCCCGATACCCAAATCAGTAATTAAATATTTATATTAATTGGCAATAAATTATGTTCATTCCCTCAAGTCGAGTCTGTTTTGCCCATGACAGTAATTGTAAGTGCTCTCCCTGCCTTTAATCTTGACCCATGAATTTTTTCACTCTCCTTCTCCCTATTTTTTCCACTGTGGGCACTGAGGGAGCTGCCGCGTGGTATTTGGCTGCAAACCTGGACCAACCCACAACACCTTTATAAATTATAGAGAGAAATAAGCAACTCTGGAATGCAAGAAAACTGATCCGTAAAAAGGGGCTTTTTAGGTCAAATGAATCAGCCTCATTAAGAAGTTTAGGGTTTGGGGGGCTTCTAGGCAAGGCTGGTCAACGTATCCCAAGGTTTCACCAGCCATTCTGTGTCAGTCTGTAGTTTTGTGGGTAAGCACATCAGAGAAAGTAATCAATAAGTGCATTGTGCCCAATTTTTTATGTTTTCTGTGGTTTCTGTATTCTACTTTAGTTAAGCAATCCAACAGATTTCTATGCAAAAATCCACGTCTCACTACATTGTTGTATAGGTTATTTAAATCTTTATTTGAGCTTCAAAACCTTTTATTGCATTGTGTGAAAAAATAGTGACAACATCTTCTGCATTAAGTAAGAGGAAGATGAAGAGAAGTAGGATTACAAAATAAATTTTGTCAGGGTTTATGGTCACCTCTATCAAAGTTTGCATATTTCTGTTGATATGTTTAGGGATATATGTTTATGTAAATGTAACTAGATAAGTTATCTAGTCTTCTGATAAGAAAAGCCTGATAAGTCTTGGGCTCATTAGTTTAATCCTCATGAATAATTGTTTTTTCTGCAGAATACGGACTTCCACTGGCATTGTCTGGTATGTCTATCCTGAATCTCAGCAAAGGAATCCTTGAAACTCATTGCCCCGTAGTGACAAATGAGAATATGATACTTTGGGTGACCTAGGGGAGAAGAATAGCAGTAGTTATGTTCAAGGCATGGTATTGTGGTACATGGGAAACCCTACCCGGTGCTTGAAGAGAAGTCTTTCATCTCTGGGGCTCTGTGGTTCTCTGATAACAGGTCTTTCTCAGGCTATATTTATTTTTTTTTTAATATCTCTGAAAAGAAGGTGTGGAGAATGCTAAGAGTGACTTGGTATTTCAGGGACTTGGGTTGTTAACACAGAAAATTTCATGACCTGATTTTTTGGAAGCAGATGAGTCACATACACTATGAGGCTTAGACAGTTCAGGTCATTTTCAATTCACTGTGCCTGTAGTTTAAAATTAGTGTGGGTTTTGGAGAGTCTTTAATATGCATAATCTGACCCAATATTGAAATATTTTTTAGAAAGATAGAGATTTAAGGGAAAATAATGTGAAGTGATATCAGGAGAATTTGCAAAGTAATTTTAATAGACTAATTCCAAGTACATTAGCTGCATTTCTGATCACATAATACTGAAATGTATCTAGCTTACCTTGAGATTCTAGACTAGTTATTCTATTTCTATAATTATCAAAAGTGATTCAGCATATATTTCAAATACTTGATGTCCTGGATAGATTTACTGCACTATGCTTTCAAAATCATACAGACAAAAGGAGAAAAACAGCATCAGGGAGAAAAGTGATGGTTTTTTTCAATGTCAGGTGGGTGTTTAAAGAAAGAAGGATACGTTTAACCAGGTAGGATAAAATATTAAAGTTTTAATTAATGAGCATGCCAAATTCTTATACCAAACCATGTTTCCAAATCCTTTGTCTAGAAGCTAGGACTTCCAAAAAGGGGGCAGACTGTGCAGTGAGCCAGCTGTGGGTTGTAACATGCTCTTGACTCCTTGAAAAGTAGACCAAGATCGTCAAATTAACTTTCACTTAGATTTTGTTAAATTGATAACAACCGTAATACACTTGTTTAGTTTGGAATCCAGACTTTTCAATAGGGCAGAACAGGAGATCCCTCTACATATGAAGCCTTCTCTGTCAGAAGTCCCTTGTGCTACACAGGCATCTGCAAACCCTCTAAAACTGAAAATGGGCAGAGAATTTGCGTGAAAGGTGTCACTCAAATGTCTGCTTACTAAAGATTTTTCCACAGAACAAATGTTCATGATTTAAATGCAATAGGAAGCTAAATGGTCTTTTTGATTGTTTGGTGAAGCAAAGCTTACAGGTATTGAGTTATCAGACACAAATGGTGGAACGACTTCATGATTCACTGAAGCTTTCCACTTTCTTCGGGAGCTTTATTCTTGATTAAGTAATCTGTTGGTTTATGTTTTCACTTGACTGGAAACAGGCTTATAATATGAGTATACAAGTCAGAATAAATCTTCTCTGGACTGCTATAAAAGCAGAAGATTCATTAGGAAACTAGCCGCTACCTAATATGATGTGTTTGACTCACACTTTAGCCTTCATTTAGCTGGTACTCGAAGTGCCTTTGTGGGCAGTTAGGTCAGAAAAACATTCGACAAACTTTACCTATTCTTGTCTTATATTAATTTTTCTTCATAAATACATGATCTGTGCTTCTCCACAGCAACTTTACTCTGAAGATCTCACAGTTCTTTACTTTCTGCAACAGAAAGCAACTTCATGGGAAATAAATGTGGTTCCTTGTCTTGTTCAGTAAATAAAATGTAGTTGGTATGATCAGATACTTGCCTTTCAAGAAAAACTGTGTCATAGAAGGTCAAACTAAATGACCATAGAAGTCTTGAACATGTACACTGTGCCTCTTGCAGCCCAGTTTTTACTGCGAGAGATAGATGGCTTTAAAAGACACAAATATAAATAAATTGCTGTGCATTTTAAACCGATAACTGCGCTAACTTCAGTGAAGGTGTGCTGAAATATCACCACTTCAGGAGTCAGACCAATAGAAATACACCTTCTTAACTTGCAGTGATGCTTAAGGTATGAGAAGCTTCTGTTAGCTCGTTTTAGCTGTGTATGTTCCTTTTTATTTGTGTCAGTTTTTTATCTGGAAGTATAAGGTTGTTTTATTTAGCAGTCCTGTGAAATGTAATAAAACATGCTGATTCCTTCACTTGGAATGAATCCTTATGCCTTTATCTGGAAAGACACATTTTATTACGCTGACATGAAAAACTAAACCAGGTTTCAGAATGTCGCTGGGTTACCTTTGAGCCGCCATTCTCCAAAATGTCAGGCACTTCTTGTGCTTCATGGGTCACAAGAGAACTTTTGAGGCAGTTTAGAGACATTCAGGGCACACATCTGTGTGCTGTAGGAAAACTCAGCAGCAGTTAGTTACCCACCAGGAGTTTCCTTGACTGTAGTTCAGGAGTCATGTTCTTTACATTTGACCACATAGAGATTAAAACATCCAGTGACCTGATGGTCTGTAACGAGCACTTTTATAATGGCTTGCTCCTCAGGATTTTTTCTGGAATAACCATGAGCAAATCAGGATATTTTAATTGACCAACAATTTCCTCCTAATTATGTGGTCCATTCTATATACATTTTACATTTACATCCATTTTATGTACATTCTATTTACTTTTTACATTTTCTGATGATAATGATCAATCATTACTGCAAGAAAATACATTTGAGTTTTGAAAACGAAACCTACCTATGTGAAGTTTAGAAAGGCACTGACTCATATCAGCCACCTAAATATTTTCTGATAATTCCTATTATGAGCCTGTGTCCATTTATACCAAGTGAGTACTTGATCCATCAGTTTTGCTTGCTGAGCAAAAGAAATGTGAGAATTCTATTTTTAGTTTTCTTCCTTGAGGATTTTCTTCCTTCCAATGATATTAATATGTATGGATATTTAATAGCAATAAAATTGTTTGCACTAGCCATGGGGAATTGGTATCACTGCCCTTTTTTGCTTGGTAGGCTGTTATTTTGACCACACAAACAAACAGAGCTCAGAGAAAGTGCAACAAAGAGATCAGAAATTATGGTGAGGATTCCATTTTAACCGAAAGCAAACCAGACGGACTCCAAAGGGTGGCAGCAGTCTCTGAATGAATAAAAGAATAAACAAACAAACAAGAAACAATGACAAAAAATTTGCTTTTTGACAGAGGATGTTATATTTTCCAGGGTTGATTCTTTTAAGTTTGGAGACACAAAATAAGTCACTGCTGGCAACCTCTCTGATGTATGAGAGCATCTGTTTGAGCTGATTTCAGATGCTTCAGAATATGGATGAATTGTTCAGGAACGCAGAATAGTCACATGTAAAGAAAGTCAAACTCCATGGCTACAGTTCCAAGTAAAATATATATATATGCACTGTACAGAAGGACTGTAAAATAACACTCTGAAACCTAATCACTAAAGATGGATCTCTGTAACATTAAGAAACATTCTACTTATTTGTTGATATCAATGATACAAGCTGGCCAACCATAGATCATTTAGAAGTAGCTTGCTTTTCTCACAAGTTGTGAGAAATAAACGATATATTCACAATGAAAGGAGTACAGTCTGTTCCTAGAGGACTTAATCCCAGAGTTAAACGCATCTGTGGTACTTCAACACTCTCTCCCTCTCCCCATTCCTGGCTTTAGGATGACTTCTGTGGTCTCCTCCCTGGATGCCTGTCTATGCTGGCAAATTTAACAGCCTCAGGAAGCATTCCCCAGCATTAGCTGTACTGTGAAATTGTCACAGCAGTCTATACCAAGATTTTGGAACAAACCTATTATCACTCTCCCAAAGAATTCTTGACGGTGGCTCAACACTTGGCACCAGTCAAGGACCACATCCAAAAGTAAGTTCAGAAGCAGACACACCATTTTGAAGGGTAAGAGGATTTAATAGCTTGGATATGACACTCTGTGACAGTTAGTATTACTGTCAGACACATTTCCAAGTATGTATGGCTTTCATGCACAGAGAAAAAATGCAAGGCAATTAGATGTAAGGTAAAAAACTTCTTACTAATAAAAATTATGCAGGCCTGACCAATTTGATCTAACTTTTAATCTGAGGCAGAATTTATAATGCGAGCTATCTTCACATCTAAATTATCCAATTATTGATCTGGATTAATTTATTAGATCGTAGACTCATAGAATAGAATCACAGAATCGTTAAAGTTGGAAAAGACCTCTGAGATCATCAAGTCCAACTGCCAACCCAACACCACCATGACCTCTAAACCATGCCCTGAAGTGCCACATCTACATGTTTTTTGAACACCTCCAGGGACAGTGACTCCATCACCTCCCTTGGCAGCCTGTTCCAATGTTTGACAACCCTTTCAGTGAAGAAATCTTTCCTAATATTCAATCTAAACCTCCCTTGGTACAACTTGAGGCCACTTTCTCTCATTCTATGGTTAGGCCATTTTCCCCATCCAGCCATTTCCCCCCATTCATTCATTTTATGACACATGGGAACAGTCTGCTCCTCCACCTTTAGGACTTCCTTCTTGAAGAATGCCCAGCCTTCCTGCACCCCTTTGCCCTTCAGGACTGCCTCCCAGGAGACTCTCCCAACCAGTGCCCTGAACAGACCAAAGTCTGCCCTCCAGAAGTCCATGGTAGTGGTTTTGCTGAACCCCCTCCTTACTTTGCCAAGAATTGATAGCTCTCACATTTCATAGTCACTAAGCCCAGGACGGCCTCTGATCACCACATCTCCCACCAGTCCTTCTTTGTGAACGACAGGTCAACCAAGGCACTTCCCCTGATAGGCTCACTTACCAGCTGTGTTCATTATCCAGGTCACCATAAATCACCTCAAGCACAGCTAATTCCCTCAGGTACTGGATCCCTTTCTTCTTGGTGGTCCATTTTCCTGGGCAATATATAACCACATCCTTAAAGGGATAAGTTTCTTTCACACTGGACCAAGGTCGCCTCCAGAGGCTGAGGGCTTGTGCCCCTTTTCCAATCACTTTGCAATGTCCCCTTCCCTAGAAAAGGATCCCAGTTGTTTGGCTTCGTTACTCTCTAATTCCAGGCTACTGGCCCTGTTATCCCAGGATGGGAGCAGCCAGGTGACAATGTGCTCACCTGAACAACAGCAGAAACCTTTATGCATATCTTGCAACTCACTCAAGGATAGGGATCATCTGGTTTCTATCTCGTTTACGAGTTCCTCCTCTTAGAATCATAGAATCATTAAGGCTGGAAAAGACCTCATCAACTCCAGCTGTCAACCCAACACTACCACATCTCCTAAACCATGCCCTGAAGTGCCATGTCTACACATCTTTTAAATAACCCCAGAGATGGGGACTCTCCCACCTCTCTGGGCAGCCTGTTCCAATTCCTGACCACTCTTTCATTAAAGAAATTTTTCCTAATGTCCAATCTAAACCTCCCCTCTCTTCCTCCTACTCCCCTCATGATGGCCTTGCTCTTCCATCATCCCTTTCTAAATGAGCTGACTTTCACTTCCAAGATTTCTTCTGGTGTATAGGGATGACTGATACCAGCACAGGTTGATTCTCTGGTTCAGCTGCAGTGCTTTTCATGGGGGTTTTAGTGACCTCAGCGCCTGTTGTTTTCTTTTTCTTTGTCTTTTTAGATCCAGAGACCTTCTCTTCCCCTTGGGGGTTTTGAATAGTCTTGAACAGGGCTTCGTACGCATAGGCAAGGCCCCAGAACATCGCAGTGATTTGTATCTCTCTGGAATTGCCAGGGTGACAACATGCTTTCTCGAAATATTCTACCAATTTTTCAGGATCCTGCACTTGTTCAGGGGTGAAGTCCCAAAACACTGGAGATGCCCACTGTCCTAGGCATATACTATCCCACATATGCTGACACCCATAATTATTGAGCCTTGGGGAGGATCTCTGGATGATATTCTTAAATTGCTTATTAACCTTAGACAAAACTGAAACAGTTTTCCCGAGAAATACCAGTAGATGTATCTTAACGACCCAAGGATGTTCAAGATGCTAAAAAGTTATTGTAATGAAGGAGACATCATAGAAAAAGGTGCCATTCTGTATTTCCTCCATATAAAACCTCTCAAAGAAGGAGATATAATTGCTAATTGTCTCCAGTTGTCTGGAAGGAACAATTGCGGCTCGGGGACTGGTGGCGTTGTTTGACAGGTGGCGAGAAGTTGCATCATTTGTTGGTTGTTCGGTTTTTTAATCCCATGCCCCCCCCCAACTTCCACCTCTCTCTCTCCCCCCCCCCCCCCCATTATTTTCCTTTTCTTTATACTATTATTGTTATTACTATTACTATTTCACTTTAAGCTGTTCTTATCTCAACCCACGAGTTTTCTTTTGCCCTTCCAATTCTCTCCCCCATCCCACTGGGGCAGAGGGAGTGAGCAAGTGGCTGTGTGGTGCTTAGTTGCTGGCTGGGGCTAAACCATGACATAACATCTCTAACCCAGGCCCCAGGGAGGCAGCAGACTTCCCTGTGGGATGGCTCTGATAGGCATATTGGGCCCTCTGTTCCCCTCAGAAGGGAATCACATATGAAAATTACCCTCCTTTTCTTCTTAACAGAGGCAGCCATAATGTGTGGGGCTGAACAACCTATCCTTGGTAACCCCCTGGATGGACCTTTGCCTACACCTTCATTTGCCTGGCCCTCAGGTTCCAGAGCCCCATACCTGTAGCCATAGACCCCTCCATGCAGAGCAGGTCTCTATTCTCCATTCCAACTTTCCAGGAGAGCAAGAGGAGGTTGTCTTGTTCTTCCTCCAGACCGCCTTGTCTATTCCCTTCTAGGGTTCTGAAGACAGATCTGCTTCTGCTCTGGAAAGAAGAATCAGAATGAGACTGATGAGTTCTCCATAAACATACTGGTTACCTTTCCAGGACTTTTATACCCGGACAAATGGATTTTTTTGCAGAAGACAGGTGATTTTTATAAGAAATTAATTCTGCTAAAGCCATTTAATAAATGGCAAATATACCTAAAATAAAATTTAGGAATTTTGGTACTTTGTGTTTTTATTTTGACCAGGTTACAGCACATCTAGCATTTACAGAGCATTGCTATCAGTACCTTTGTGCAATTATCTTTCTCATCTGTTTCCTTGGTGACCTGTTTTGTTTGGAGAACCTGAGCATAACTCCTGGTTGTTGGAAATGAAGAAAGCAAAAAATACCTGTGTGCTTCTGTGATGGTTGGTAAGGGAAGAACCTGGTTAAAGAAATGGCAAGATCTGCATATCAACACGTTGTTTCGGAATACACTTCATTCTTTCAAGGATAATAGTGCCTTTGTATGGTTTGCATTGCAGTTAAGTGAAATTCCTGCATCTTTTTATAGAACCTTCCAGCTGTAGATTTCAAAGTACACTACATGAAATAATATTTTTTCATCAATATATCCACAACTAAGACTATTGGCAAAACTATTTAAAGCTTTACATGAAGGTATTTTTGTTCATGAAATCACAGAATAATTAAATTTAGATGGGAATTCTGGAGGTCATCCTATCCAAACCCTCACTCAAAGTGTGACCAACTTCAAAAGTACTTTTTTTTTTTTGCTTTTTGCCTTGTTTTCTTCTTTTTATTTCCTTATTTCTTCATTTCACTCTTCTATCTCATCCTTCAAATACTTGTCTTTCTTTTGCCCCAGCTCTAATCTATATTTTACATTTTTGTCTCATCTTTTCCTCTGTATTGTTTTTTCTACTTCTTTTTCTCTTTCCTTATTTTTCAAAGGGTCCCTCAACTCCCTGCTTCTTTCACCAATATTTCCTGTCTTCCTTGATTTCCAGTCTAATCCTTCTGCCTCTTTTTCCTTCCTTGAAGTGCCATTTTCTTATTTTTTTGCTTTCACTCTCTTATTCTACACTACTTCACTGACAGTCTTGTCCCCTAAGCACCTCCTCTTCAAATAGTTTAAAGGATCTGTAATGCAACAAGTATTTTTAATGACTGTGTCCCTCACAGAAGTTAGTAAAACACAAATATTTTACCCTAAATATGCATATCCATTTCATAGTCCTTCTCCTTCTGTATTTGCTACCATCACAGTCACCATATTGCCTTGCCAATTCCATAAAAGATGTGAGGGAAGGTCAGTATTGACTAGACTATATAGCTACAACCTCTATAGGACAGCAAGAGGCATTTGAATGGTGCCTCCAAACTGTCCAGTGGTAGATTTATAGAGCTTGTATACACAAAGAATGTGTATAATGGGACATATTTCCTTTCCCTGAATAACCTCCCATCTTCTGATAATTACTGGTCCTCCAGAGCTGAAAATTGTGTTTAAATCAACAACAACTAATAGCCATGGTTAGATGCAACCATTACATCAACAGGTTTCAGAATCTATTAGTACTTCCAGTTTCCACAGTGTACAGAAGCCACGTCCTCAGTGCCTTGCTTGAAAAACTAGTTCTTTTTCTTTTAAGCTTTGCCTGACAATTTCTCTTGTTCTTGTATTATGAGAAATAATGAATGATCACTCTCTATTCAGTTTTTCTGCATTAATTAAGTCATGGAACTCCATGCCACAGGATCTCGTCAGCTCCGAAAGTCTGCATGGTTTCAAGGGGAGACTGGACAAGGTCGTTGAGGATAATTACATCTGTAGAACCCATTTCCAGCTCAAAAAACCCTGAGCTGCAATTATTGCAGGCTCAGGAAGTAGCAAGAAAAATATCTCATACACTAACCCTGATCTTATACTCATTACTGGACATCTATTTTCGGCCAATTTCAAAGACAGGGTATTGTTTTACAAGAGCTTTTGGTATGACACACAGTAGCTTATCTTACATTCTTATCCATGATTTCATCTCTCCCTTATCACCCTTCAAACATACTACTCAAATTTATAGCTAAGTTTTTGACGGGGCATCATTCTGACATCCCCTTCTGTATCAGCGGAGGCATCTTCTTGAGAAGAGCCTTGTATAAGCTTGAGGGAAGGGGAAAGCATGTTAATTATTGAATGGCAATCTATGGGATCACCTGGACTAATTGAGATATACAGTCCTTTGTTAAGTGGGTCGGCCACAGGTCAAGAGAACAGGTGGTTGAGCACAATTTCATAACTGCCTGTTTAATATTTGGCTCTGAAATTTCCCTGAAGTTGTTGAGGAGGAGGGACGGGATCATTATCAAAGATTGTTTGGAGAGGCACAATCTCTACTGGTGGGGAAACTGCTAATTACCATCTCATCTTTCCAATTTGGACAGCAATAAAATTTAAATAAGATTGGCAAGTAGCAGGATGGCTTTCAGAGGCCGCCCCCACCACTGTTCCTGTTCCCATAGCCTGACGTCAGATGCAAAGCTTCAGCCTAGATGTTCTTCTACTGCTTTATAAATTATGACTGTTTAGTTGTGCATAATTACAAGGCACTGAATTGAATAGGATTAAGACTGAAATTGTCAGTTTTCTATACACATTAGTGAATCTCGGAATTTGGATCAAAATGCATAGCTATTTTTTTAATTTGCAAACTGTTCTGTACACTCCCAATGTATTTGCATTATCATATTATGTTTTATAAATGATGTATAATTTATGAGAAGACCCTACGCTGGCCACTGAAAACTCTTGGCAGCATGAATTATAAATAGCAGCATGCATTTTACAGTTAGTCACCCCTTCAGCATGCAGCCATTTCAAACGTATGTAGTGCTTTGTGCCACATCATCCAAGCCCAGCCAAGGTGTTGGGTGTTGTGCATGTGCAAATTAATGCAGCCAAATATCTGTGTAAGATTTGTTAAAGATATTATGACCCATGCTGATATATTCCTTAATGAATTTCATTTTAAAATACAATAATTACTTGTATTTTTAACTACAATAAAAACAGCTTTTACCAGCAATGACAATGTCATATTAGATTTTGCAATGTGGTAAAAACAGAATATGCTATAAGACTGGTAGAAGAGTAGTGTAACCATATGCTACAAAACAGTAGAAAATATGCTTTTTCTTTGTAACAATAGTGGAAATCTAACCACAAATTTATTTTCACATTTCTTTGAATTAGAAATTAGTAAGGGATTTTTTCCTAATTTAATTTAGAGAAAGGTATTGAAACACCTGACACAATAATGACTCGTTATTCCATATTTCATTCCAATAGAGTTCATTACTTCATCTTTGGCTAAGAAGTCTACACTTCACTGTCTACACTAAGGCTGCCACTTAGGTGGTGTTAGGTATATAATTAGCTATCGTTGTTCAAACAGGAGTCAAAGAGCTTGCTTTCTTGCTTGCTTGCTTGCTTGCTTCCTTCCTTCCTTCCTTCCTTCCTTCCTTCCTCCATTTTTTGTGAGTTTTTTTCTTGTCGAGTTCGGAAGCAGACATGGGAATGTAACAAGTCCTGCCCAAACCCTTAAACCAACTTTATATTTTTCATTTTATTACCTTACTTTGAACATAATTTTCTACATTAATCTTGCACCAGTAAATTACAGCGATATATTTATTCAAGTTTCATTTGTGTGACTAGTGAGTTTTCACAGGGTATCTGTATCAACAATCTTATCTTTATAGTCTTGACAAATGCATGTTTTCTTGCAGAGATCCTAAAATATTCAAGTCCTTAAATAAATGTTCCTGATGGGTGACTCCATTTTTGTTTCCACCAAGAAGCTTCAGCATTGTTCCTAACCTGTTTTCAAGGAATGGTTTTGTAGAAAATTCCTCATTCAATGATAATGGCAGAAGAAGAGCTGATGCAGTTGGTATTCCATTAGAGGGACATCCTGCTATGAGTCAGCAAGTGAAAGAGCCAGGGCGTTCATTAATGGAGTTGTCATGTTAAAGGATGATTATCTGCCAAATTTCTGGCAAGGCCAAGGAGCTCTTCTGAAAGAGAGTTGGAAGACAGGTAGCCATTCATTTTCTCTGTGGTTTTAGTGTACTATGTGGTGGGGTTCATAATTTTCAGTTTTATATTTTGAAAAATTAAGTACAATTGCTGTTCTGCATAGTAAGAGGGAGCAAAAAAAAAAGTAAAAAGGAAAAGAATGCTAACAAATATGTACGTAGGGGGAAAAAATCCTTACCACATCCTGGAGAATAACATGATTTCCACTACTTCTATCTTGAGATTAACATCTTGTGGAGAATAAGCCTTCACGAGAAATAATAAAGGCAAAATCAGTGGTGTGCTATGAAAGATTCCAGCATTTTTATGGAAATTATTTTACAAATCTGTGAGAAGCATTTTAAAATATGACAAATTTTTTTTAGTTACCTTTATTTCTCAGTGTCTGTGAAGAACATATAGTTCAGAAGGACCTTCCTTAAAATATTCTGAAAGAAGATATACAAAATCTGAACTGCTAGATGGGTTGAGTGGGACCAGTACAAACTTCTAAAAATGCTGGACATACAATGACACCATTTTTGTTATAACAGTATAATGCCAACAGACTTACATACAATGGCTTTATTCTAAAAAAGAAAATTATTCTTAATAAATAATAATAATAGACTAATTATCATTATTATAATAATTATTATTATATTTTCTGGTTTTATATCTATAGATATATATAAAATAACAGAAGGCCAAGAGGATGAAAAAAGCTGAACTAACATGGAATTCTCCTAAACACCTCTTACTAAACATAATATAATGAAAACAAATGGACATTTTGATTAAATAGATATCATTAATGCAGCATGTTATGATCTGAACCCAGAGTTTAATTATCTAATTAAGAGCAAAGGAAAATCATTAAGGTCTATGGAATCAAATATGTCATTTTAGGGGAGAAACAGAGGAAAAAAGCAGTCCCCTTAACTGCAAAATGTCATCGGCATGTAGCACCTCGGAGTAAATCTTGCTGCAAGACGTCATGCCTAGCTACATTGTACAGCAGGTGGTGGATGAAGAATTGCTAAGAAAAGGTGTGTCATTAATGGGTAAAGCTCCAGACTGGGAGTAAGGTCTCCTGAGTCCTATAAACAGTTCTCTGTCTGACATTTGGCAAATCATTTAGCATCAGTTTGCTTAACTGTAGAAGAATCATATGCCATTCCAGCCCTGGAAGACTTTCAGTAGATTTGCTGCTCTGCTGCTGAAAGATGTTGCCAGATGAAGTAAAAGAACTTCCCTAAAGTCACCTCAGACTGGATGAAATCAAAGAACATGACCCATGCACTGTCATTTGCCCAGGTACGAGCATAATGAAGTCACCTGGGATAACACTACGTGGATGTATAACATACCAAAAAGCCACAAAGTTTGCATTCATTCAGTATGTTTTTGTATAGAGAATACTGATTCTTTAAAACCTTTCCTCTCAAGTATGCGTAGATAGTATATTGTATGAATGCAGTTCCCTTATTAACTATGGAGCCGTAGATACTCTTTGTTCTTTCTGTGGAAATAGATGTACTGGAGGAAGGTGAAATGACCATATGTTAAGGTATGATTGGATTAATTTATCCCCTGAGAATGGCTCCTGGGTTTTTTTGATGATGTTTGCAAGAGGCAGGCAGATAATGATGTCACTGCAGATTTTCCCCCATAAGTTCATTGATTAGGAAAGATGCCCAAACCTTCATGGTGGCCCTAATGAGAAGGGTTGAGACATTAAATCAATGTGATTCTTTTTGCTGCTAAGTGTCCGGAACGCCAAAAATATTTCTTTTATTTATGGTTTATTTTGAGGGTGCAAATAAAAAGAAGCCAATTATAAAGTTCAGTAATGTAGAAAGAACATTACTATTCCTAATACCTCTGCAGCACGAGATAGGTCCAGATTTCAAACTGTGAGAGATCTAGTTTCCAGTTATGGATGTGACCTAATTTTCTGAATCCTGAGACGTATGTAACCCCTACCATCTCCCATTATTCTGCACACAGAGTTGGAATTCTGATTATATACTGCAAGAGATTGCAAGGAAACCTGTAGTACAGGGAAATTTGACCACATCTACAAAATGTAGAGGCAAAAAAGGGGGTTTGTGGTTATTCTTTCTTTTCCAGTTACTCCTCAATCTATAGTTTATATGTAAGTAGTAGGTATATCATGTCAACTGCTATGAAGGATTTCAGGCTAAACACAACACAGTATGCAGAGCTGTCAAATAATGGGTAAGAGAAAAGAAAAAATTTAAAACTTGATTCAGAAATGACAGGTCTAATGAATGAAGATAAGAGACTGGAGAATATCTTTTTTTAAATAGCTCAACAGGAGACCACTGAAGTGAAAACAGCTGCTGGGACTATTACATAGAAAACAGCTTGAAACAGCTACAGCTGCATATATTTGCTGCTAGGAAAGGATTTCAAATGTATGGAAAAGTCCATCCAGAGAACAGTTGGGGACAGATGTAGCCAAGGCAAAGCTGGATCTGCAGAGGGAATTGGAGAGTCTGGTTGGTTTCAGAAACTGAGATTTAAATAGCAGAAGTTTGTATGAATGGTCCATTATCTGGACTGAATAATGAGCCATGGCTTTGGGGGCAGGGAATTTGCTGCCTGAGTATCTGAAACCAGGTGTTGCTGGTTTTTTCTGTGGCTAGTACCATCTGTTCTGTGCCCAACAGAACACTTCAGCCCAAATCATTTATTTTACGGCTGAGGATGCAAAGGTGAGTGATGCCCTATGGAAGGCAATTTTTACATAGCATGGGGGGAGTACAGAGCATGACTCTGGATGAATATTCAGACAGATCTGGAGTGGGGAGACCTATTAGAAAAGCATCAGACTCTATGGCCCCCTTTTTCTCGATATGAAACCTCTACAGGTGACTGGACCCTACATTCCCAACCTGTTACTAAGTTCTGTTTGTTAACTAGTGAGCTGGCAAATACAAACTGGGAAAGCTTATGCCAGGTCTTTGCAGATGTTTGTGAGCTGCTGCTGATTCATCTTCAGGATGTACCACCTGCCCATGACAGTGGTTTGGAGCATGGCTTCACGAGGAAAGGAGAAAGTACAGCACAGGAGGATTATTTTATTTTTCATCCATTCCTTAGCATTCTTATCCCTTCATTCTCTATCATACTTACCAGAAATATGGAACAAGAAGAGGTATTTTCTATGCAGTAGAAGACCTCTGCTTATATCTCATTAATATCCATCAACAATTTATCTGAATTTCTTGGGAGTTTCTCTGTTTTTTTTCATTAGGCCAAGGAAGCACTTATTGTAGTTTTATGCACTGCCGTTTACAGCTGTACCCAGCAGGAATGTTGTACAGCTGGTCCAGCATATAACTTCCTAACTTCCCACTGTTGACAACCACATTTCCTCATCCTCAATCAATTTAGATCCTCCAACCTTCCTTTCAAGCAATATTAGCCAAAACATTAGAACAAAGGGAGTTGTTATAAGTAGCTAACTAACCAGAATTATACCCAAACTTTGCCATATTTGACACTTCAAAATTTTCCCAAGGTAAGAGCTCCTTCATTAAAACAAACAGACAAGCAAGCCTTCTCATATCAGGTACTCTTACAAACAGGTATTCTGAAATTAAACATGTTCTTAATATATTTATATTTACTTCTAATATCTATTATGGCAACTGTATTACATTTAATTTATGGATGGTTTGGAACTGTCTGGCCACATGAAGAATCAGAATACTCTGGAGACATGAAAGTAGAAGTACTGAGTAGTTTCCAAGTTATTTTCTTTTATTTTTTTTTACTAGTCACAGTTATCACATTTTCAGGCTTCAAGATTTGCAACAGGAACCTTGAAGGTGTAGGCTTTCAGTGACCCCAGCAGCAGAAATTTAAATGGACATAGATAAGACCATAGTTCTCACTGCTTCTAGTAATTCTGTTTCTCAGTGAAGGGTTTGTAAGTCTGGAAAATGTCCAGGATCCTGGAATTCTTCATGCATATCTGGAAATTTAGGCTGAAAATTTTGTTGAGCTATTATCTTGTAGGGCTTGAGGACTTTCAAGGTCCTGATTCTATAGCAAAACCATTAGGAATTTCAAAAACTGAATTCTTGAGACTTTCTTGATCCTGGTCACATAATATAGTTGTGAATAAGCTTTTGTGGCTTCAAGACCATCTCTAAGCCACAGAAATTGGGTACATTAAGCACTCAGATTTTCAGGTATGCATGAAGAATTCTGGGATCCTGGAGGTTTTCTTTCTTTTACACATTTCACACACACATAAACAATCAGTAGTTACACTCTAACTCCCATATCTTGATTCTGTTAACAGAAGTATTTCTATCTCTTGTTCCATTTTCTTTTTGAGGTATTTACATCATTATTGTTGTTTACATTATTCTGCTTAATATCTGCCTAAATTTATAGAAACTTAATCTTCACTAGATTTTAAATTTGTATAGTGAAAGCTCTCAATGCTGAGATATTGAGTCTTGAAACAAATTGCAAGACTGCTAATTGTAGATGATTTGCCATATGATTTGTCCTTAGACCTGAAAGAGCAACTAGGTAGGTTCTGGAGGACTGTTCAAATTATCAATTTCTATGGTTCTGCATAAACAGGACAAGAAGAGGACACCCTGACTGTTTTGAATTTACTTTGGCTATCTATGGTCCTGTCAACTGCCAGCTTACTGAAGCCCTTGTACCAACACATTATGCTGTGGGATCTATTGCACTTTGAAAATTATGTTTATTCTCTTAAGCTCTACGGAGTTAAGAAAAAAAGCAAATAAACTCAACAAACTTTCAATAGAGCCTGCTTACACCCAAAGCAGAAATCATTGTGCAGTTATTAAGGAACATAGGAAACACATCATCTCCTTCTGGAAAACACTGTGCCCCACATTGTTGAATCACTCTACATTTTAATGTGCAAATTTGTTCCTTGGTTTTTTGTTGAAAGGATCAAACCATTTGGCATTTTGTTGGAGACATAAATACATTAGGAAGATGCAGTATAATTTATTAAAATGTATAAAGGGAACAAAGAACAGGATTAATTTTCTTCTTCTTTTTTAATTCCAGGGGCACCACTAGGGCATTTAATATGGGTTAAACCAGATTCAAAGAGCTTTTCATTAGACATTTAACATAAATGACTAAGAGCTTAATCAGCACATACCATTTAAATGCATTGAATAGAGGAATTGAACTGTACATTGCATTATAATTTATAGAGTTTTGTTTTTGATTACATAAGGGAAATACATTTTTTTAATGCCTTAAAAGCATTCCTTTGTAATGTTAAAAAAAATATATAGTATTATTGTTCAGAAAACGGTGTTTCAATTTGGTAGTGAAGCCTGAAGTCACCCAAGTGGAAAAGATAACTAGCAAATTCCTCAAAGTCCTGTAGTTTGTGGGTTTTCTCTTCAAAACGACCTTTTCTTCTGGGCCTGATAATGAACATTGCCTCTGCTTTCCGCCCTATGCTGCTTGTACATTCTTTTTAACCATGTTAGAAAAATTGACTTGTGAATACTTCTGGAATGCAGTTTAAACAGAATTAGAGAGAGCGTCACTATGCTGGGCTTGCAGCATGGAAGCAGAGCAATGCTGAAAACGTGTTTTGCTTCCCTTTTTCAATCATTTAGTGATAGTATAAAAGTAATTCAGTCCCCACTTAAACAATACCTGGGGTAACTCTGCGTGTATCATCTGTTCCATCAGAGATGATTATAGGAAATTAAAGTGCTGCAGAGGCAAAAGTGGCTCCCATTTTAAGGAACTTTATCAAAATGTTAAGGAAGGATAATATCTAAAGAGCTTACTTTTTAGTTTCTGTTTGCCTTCAGCAATTCTGTCTATTACAATCGCTCTTCAAATTGCAGTTAGCTTCCTTTCTAACAAAAGGCATTGTTTTTCCCCCTCTCTTCTCTTATATCTTTGCAGGAGACAATAAAGTATCTCTTCTTATCCAGAAACACTGAGAGCTCTTATCAGCAGAAAGGTAAGAAAAAGGAAATATCTCATCAATGGAGATATTTTTTGTAGTGTGTTTTATTTTTTTAGTAGGTCAGCAAAAGAAAAAAGTCCCATTCTCTGAGATGCTATCCCTTATTGTTAGAAGGAGCGCCTGAAATCAAGATAACGCTCTTATTCTCTGAGAATGCAGTCACCCTAAAATGCATACCTCCAACTCACACTTGCTTTTTATTTTTTCTTTTTCTTTCTTTCTTTCTTTCTTTCTTTCTTTCTTTCTTTCTTTCTTTCTTTCTTTCTTTCTTTCTTTCTTTCTTTCTTTCTTTCTTTCTTTCTTTCTTTCTTTCTTTCTTTCTTTCTTTCTTTCTTTCTTTCTTTCTTTCTTTCTTTCTTTCTTTCTTTCTTTCTTTCTTTCTTTCTTTCTTTCTTTCTTTCTTTCTTTCTTTCTCTCTTTCTCTCTTTCTTTCTTTCTTTCTTTCTTTCTTTCTTTCTTTCTTTCTTTCTTTCTCTCTTTCTTTCTTTCTTTCTCTCTTTCTCTCTTTCTCTCTTTCTCTCTTTTTCTCTCTTTCTCTCTTTCTCTCTTTCTCTCTTTCTTTCTTTCTCTCTTTCTCTTTCTCTCTTTCTCTCTTTCTCTCTTTCTCTCTTTCTCTCTTTCTTTCTTTCTCTCTTTCTCTTTCTCTCTTTTTCTCTTTCTCTCTTTCTTTCTTTCTTTCTTTCTTTCTTTCTTTCTTTCTTTCTTTCTTTCTTTCTTTCTTTCTTTCTTTCTTTCTTTCTTTCTTTCTTTCTTTCTTTCTTTCTTTCTTTCTTTCTTTCTTTCTTTCTCTCTTTCTCTCTTTCTCTCTCTCTTTCTTTCTTTCTCTCTCCCTTCCTCTCTCTCTTCCTCTCTCTCTTCCTCTCTCTCTTCCTCTCTCTCTTTCTTCCTTTCTTTCTCTCTCTCTTTCTTTCTCTCTTTCTCTCTCTCTCTTTCTCTCTCTCTTTCTCTTTGTGTCTCTTCCTCTTCATGTTCTTTTCTTTCCTAATAAAATAATTTTAATGTAAGTTTTATTATTCTGGGGTTTTTCCCTCTTGACAGATCCTATCTACAGTATTGGAAAAACAGGAGCAAACCAAACTTTGAGAAAGAAAATACACACAAACAAACAAAAAAATCTCCATCTGTGTATTTATATATATTGTTTCATTATACACGTAAGTATATGTGTAAATATGTATTTATATGCATATATATTTGTATATGTTTCTTTATACGTATGTGTATAAGGATATAAAGGAGCTCTTACAAGCTGGAATTCACTCTCATTATGGAGGCAAGATGCATAATGCTCTCAGTGTCATGCATTTACTTATATTTAAGACAGTAACGTATTAAATAGCATGATTGACATCTGCCTGCTGTGGCTTCCTACTCTCATCCTTTCTCCAGTCAGAGTTGTACATGCCCAGAATATTACTTCATTTTGGTAGTCTTTTATTTCTGTCTTATGAAATATTTACCCAAACTGAAGTAATACAGGAGACATGGTAGGGCAAAATCAGTCTTCTGCCAAAGATTCCCTTGCTCCTTCCAGAATCCCAGCTATCACTTTGCTAAGGAAGAGCTAATGGGGAAAATGTGATAAAAAGCACATAGCTTTAAATATCTAGATAGAAATGGTCTCTGCTATAACATCCAAAGAAGCCTGGAATAAAATTAAACCACTAACACTTTCTTTCTAGATTTCAGCTTAGAGTGGGTCTAAACAAAATCTACCGTACATGTTAAAATGCTTAGAGTATCCTGGAGAGATGGGTAAGAGCTAGCCAGCAGCTAATGTCTGCTGAGAGGGAAGGGAGGCAAATACCCAAACTCTTGCTGAGGAAGGCCTGATGTGTTCATCTGTCTATATCTACTCCTTAGCTTCATTGATGCATTCACTGATGCAGCAAAAGGAAGATAGCAGAAGCAAAGTCCCCTGCTGAGACACCTCGAGTAAGATTTACTTGTAACCCTTTCCTGGCTTCTCTGGTTCCCTTTCAGCATAAAAATACCCATGTCTTCACCCTACATACAGTCAGTAGGCTGAGGCTGCCTCCAAAATCAGGTTCTGGTAATCTGGTAGCCTTCAGAACTGTCCAGTTTCTCCACTGGCAATAACTGAGAGCTTCAAGTTACCTGGGATATCTGAATCACATCTAAACCAAAGGCTTTTCATTTAAAAATCATGTCAAATATAATTTGGTTACCTAATTTTGGTTGCATCAGTACTCACATAAGCATATAAAAAGGGCTAATTATGGAAAAATATATTTGTACAATCAGGTGAATAGTTAAGAAGAAAAAGTAAAACCAGTTTATGGGCAAATCTGATGATACTGGTTTACCAATTGGAAGGTGTTTGCTTGAGAGTCCAGAGTTCTTTGAAGCTATCAGGACTACTGTCAGTGAGTATTAATGGTCACACCTCATGATGAACCTGAACTTTGTGTGTATCCGTCAGCTGTACCTAGAGAGCCTTACCTAACAGCCCCAATCAGGTCTTCACCATGACACCACCACTCTGATCAAGGGCAATGCTGCCATGGACTTAATTGGAAGAAAGATGAACCCCCTTCTTGACTGCATGGTTTCCACATGGCTTTTGTGACCCTTTCCTGACATGTGAAACTGTAGCTTGTCTCCACAGGATGCAGCCTGTAGAATCACTTGTGCGTGTACACACACCCCCCAGCATATACACACACATATATGTATAGATATACACACAAAGGCTGTAGGGGTGGCCTCTGCGAGGAGAAGTCAGGGTTGCCTTATGCCAGGCACAGACAGTTCCAGCTGGTTCCACAACAGCCCCACCCCAGGACGCAGCTCACCCTGTCAGTAAGGTTGATGGCACCTCTTGGAAAAAAACATTTAAGAAAGGGCAAAAATTCCAGATAAGCAGAGGAGTGAAGAATAAAAAAAAAAGTGAGAAAAAATATTATGAACACCAAGAACAGAGCAGAAGGTGGGGGAGGAGGTGCACCAGGCTTCCGGGCAGAGATTCTTCTGCAGACCCTGGGACAGGACTATGCCGGAACAGATATCTACATGGCAGCATCTGGAGAATTCCACACTAAGATAGATGGGTATTATTATAGAATCATTGAATAGTTAAGGTTGGTAGGACCTTTAGAGGCCACCTACTCCAACACCCCTGCAGTGAGCAGGGACATCTTCAACCAGATCAGGTTGCTCAGAGCCCCGTCCAACCTGAACTTGAATGTTTCCAGGGATGGGGCATCGACCACCTCTCTGGGCAACCTGGGACAGGGTTCCACGACTCTCATAGTAAAAAATTTCTTCCTTATATTCAGTCTAAATCTTACCATCCTTCAGTTTAAAACCATTACCCCTTGTCCTGTCACAACAGGCCTTGTTAAAGAGGTTGTCCCCATCCTTCCTATAGTCCCCCTTTAAGTACTGAAAGGCCACAATAAGGTCCCTCTACAGCCTTCTCTTTTCCAGGCTGAACAACCCCACCTCTCTCAGCCTGTCCTCGTAGGAGAGGTGCTCCAGCCCTTGGATCACTTTTACAGCCTCCTCTGGACCCGCTCCAACAGCTCCATGTCCTCTTTATGCTGAGGGCTACAGAGCTGGACACAGCACTGCAAGTGGGGTTTCACCAGAGTGGAGCAGAGGGGCAGAATCACCTGCCTCGACCTGCTGCTGGCCACGCTGCTTTTGATGCGGCCCAGGCTACGGTTGGCCTTCTGGGCTGCGAGTACACACTGTTGGCTCGTGTCCAGCTTTTTGTCCATCAGTACCCCCAAGTCCTTCTTGGCAGGGCTGCTCTCAATCCCTTCATCCTCCAGGCTCTAAAGTTATCGGGGTTTGCCCCAACCCATGTTCAGGACCTTGCACTTGGTTTCGTTGAACCTCATGAGGTTTTCACAGGCTCACGCCTCCAGCTTGCTCAGGTTTCTCTGGATGATATCCCATACTTCTGGTAATATTCCTGAAGAAGACTGTAGTCTGTGGGAAGGATCCACTCTGGGCCAGGGAACAAGTGCGAGAAGGAAGGGGCAGTAGTGAGAAAATCCTCTGTGCAGACTACAACCTTTCCCACCCCCCTGCACTGCTCAGGGAAGAGAGGTACTAAGGTCTGGAGTGAAGGAGTGAGTGAAGCTGTGCCTGTGAAAAGGGCTGGTGGGAAAAGAAGAGAGTGAGATTTTTTTTTTAAATTTCTTTCCTTAGTTTTTCACTACCTATTTCTATTTTAATTGGAAATGGATTAAATTTATTTTCCCCAAATAGAGCCTTGCTATATTGTTTTTGTCTTTATGAGCACATATCCAGTTAGCGTGTGTGTGAGCATGCACATTTTTGTCTTCACTTTGTTCATAGTTGACTTTTACATTTGTCTTGATAAATTACCAAGGGATTTCTTTATAAATATTGTCTTTGGTTCTCCTAAGAACAACATTAGTAAGGGTTTTTTTCATTAAGTTCACTTTTATGCATTAAAAGGGGAGGGAGAACCCACCACATTTTATGATTTCAAAATTATTTTTTCCTTTTCTGCATATTTTTTCTTTCTCATCACTTAGATTTTTTTCACTCCCATGTTGTTATTTTGTCAGTGACGACAGTATGGAAATCCATACATATTGGTATTCCAATAGAGATTTGCCTAGCCAAAGAGAAGCAAAAAATTATGTGAATACAAATGTATTAACTGCAAAGATAAATCACAACCTGCAGGCAACTTGAATGAGCTGAGGAAAGCGAGGAAAAGATGTGGGGTGGGGAATGCAGCTTGAAACCAGCTGGAGTTGGAAGACGGAACATCACACACAGAAATGCAGGAAACATTTATAAGCATAACTTTTAGTATCACACAAGCAGAAAATGCAGAGTGATTGAAAAGCAAACAGGCCCACAACCACACTGCAATGGAGAAGTTTTATCGTCTTTGGAAATCATCTGTGCTCATTGTTAGGCTTTTTACAATTCTACCTTGGTTTGGGGGTCTTTTTCTTTCTTCTTCTTCTTCTTCTTCTTCTTATAAAAAGTTTAAAAAATATGAACTTAAGAAAAGCCAATTTCATGTGCTGTTAATTTAATTCCCAACATAAAACCTTACTTCTTCTGATGGAAAATGAAATTACCCTTTCTACATCCGTTTTATCTGTCAATTAAATTCTTTTTTTTCCCCTTTCCTCCCCTCAAAGAAAAAAGAACATGCACATTATTGGTTATATTTTCTGTGCTTGCAACAAAATGAAAATGGGAAGAGGTGGCATTAACTACAGTAAGTACACAAAACCTGCTTGATTATCATGTAAAGATGCTGGAATGACAACCCTGGAGACTTTGAATCTCCTTTGTGAGGTTGTAGATGTCTAGGCTAATTTTCATTTTCCATTTGTCCTGGTATTGCATGGCAAAGTAGTTTTAATAATGGGACTCTTAGCAGCGTTAACTATTAACCTTTCTATTTTGTGGTATCTTAAAGAAATGGCTTTTGCAGGTAGCTTTCTCTGCCTGAATCTGTATGTGAATAAACCTAGGAAAATAAAATGCATCTTTTGGGCAGAAAGAGAGGACATTCACTGTGATCTATTCTGTATGATTAATTTCAGGATGATATTTGTCTCTGCTTCATATTGTCATTATTTGACAGTTATGAAAAAAATCACCTTCTTCGGTCTCGCTTGGTTATTATTTGTATTACTGTAAAGCTGATTGGAAAATAGTACTTGAAAAAAAATCAGCTTTTCAAAATTGAAAATAAAAAAAAATAGAGGCAGTTTTGTTTGTTTGTTCATTTTTTGAATGAAGACAAAATCACCTTTCAGGACCAAAACAAAACAAAACGGATCCTTTTAATTTTTCAATAGCAGCACTGAAAAGAGAAGAAAGCAGATTCCATTTGTTGACTAATAGAAAACCCTGTAGCTGAACCACAACAGTTTGTCTTCTGTATGAAGATCTGAAATGTTCTAATCCTTATTTGGGGCAAAGATACCACAGCTAAACTAGCTATGGGGTAATTGTGCCTTGCAGGTGTTTTGCACCTGTGATGGGGACTAGCAAATTACCAGTGTTTGGGTGCTGGGAGGCATCTCCTGGTGAATCTTTTCATTGCAACTTAGATGTTACCACAACCCAACCTACCCACTATCCCCTCTGCTTACCCTACAGAGAGGGTGGCAGAAGCACCCACTTTTCAGCTGTGTCAGTTGGAAGTTAAGTGGCACTAAATTACATAAGTGGATTTAACTGTGACTGAAGTGATGATGTGCAGCTAGATTTTTCTTTTCTGTTACATTTTTAGAGAATAGCTTAGAGGCTGTGAGCCAGAGGACTGAGCAAATGTATATCTTAAAACCTCTGCACCCAGATTTGCCAGAGGACATTTGTTATCTTTTCTCTGAGAACAACTTTCAAGGAGGAGATTCTACTCCATTGCCCTTTGTCTTCACTGATCTTGACAAGAAGGACAAGTGACAGTTAAATATTTTCTGCTTACACCTGTAAGAGATTGGGGAAGCTTAATGCTAAGTTCTGTACATTGCTCAGGGATGCAGTGAGGGGCATTTCCTGAGTAAGCTTCCTCCCACTTAGAGAGTCTTTCCATTGTTGAGTGTATCTGAGGGTCTAAATAAATAATACTGAACTGTATGTCCAATGATATATGCATATCCAAAAAGAACTGGTTCGGTCCTGCCACAGCAGTGGTATCTGAGGCATGATTCTCCTCTCACTCACATCTGTAAAAATCAACTACGATTCCATTAAAGTTAAAACTAGAATTATACCAGAGGAAATCTGGAGTGATTGAGAGAAAAATCAGGCCTACAGCCCATAAAGTACAAGTATAAACAGCATCACTTTTTTTTTAACTTGACTGCATATACCTGGAAGGCATTCAAAGCATGCACTTGCAGTTATTTGTTACTCCTGGAATGATTAAAGTAAATCACATTGTTTGATATGAAAAATATGTTGTACACACACTTCTATTTTTCTAACTGCTCTGCCCTCCATGCTGCATTTTGTAGTGTAATCAAAATGCAAAATATATTTTGAAAAATTAAATGAGAGACACATGTGTGAATCATGAGGTTTATTTGCATGTTTGGCCCTTCAATTCATTAGGGATTTTAGTTTTTCCAGGAGGTAAACTGTCACATTTACATATTCTTAGACAGGCACACAAATATTAGTCAGAAACTATAGTTTATTCAATGCATTACAAGCTCCTGGGCTGCCAAACAGTAATTTCAGTTCCTGAGTAATACACGTTTTTGAAAACCTGGCATAATAACACTGTATTATAACATTGCCCACTAGGACCACTTATGATTTTGTCAGGTTTTCCATTATCAAGCCTTACATTCTGGGCCACGTACATTGTATACCAACTGTATAAATTTGTTATCTGACATGCATGGTCTCAGTCCCAAAAGCAAATTTCTTTTCCAAATTTCAGAAAACAAAACCACAGAAACTTATTCAGAAGTTCTAGCTTGACCAAAGGAGACACAGCATCAAAAGAAAGAAAACCAACTAGTAAAAGTCCTTCATGTCCATTTCTGTGTTTCTGTGATCTAGCATGTTGCAGGAGTTTGCTACTGCAGATGCAAATATGCACCTCAAAGAATTTACACAATAAAAATACACTGTTAATTATTACCTGTCAAATTGGAATGGAAGTGTCCATAATCTATCTGGGAAGTGGGCTGTAGTGTTTATATACCCTTCTTTGGCATAAATTCATGAACTGGTGGTACTTAACTGAGGTTACTCCAGTGTGTACTGAAGAAAATAGTTTACATCAGCTGAGTTCCCTTCTCCCTCTCCCCCATCTCAAGTGGAGGCTATATAACTGTTAAAAACTCCCATGGGTAAATTCAGGCCTGGTTAGAGACCAGGTCATTGCTAAGGTCAAGAATTCACTGGAGCAAAAATAGCTTACCAGGTTGATATAAGTCCCAAAGGGCCAGTGTCAGAGGAACAGTGTGATTAGTATCACATGAGGCTACCTTTGCTTTCAGCCTGGGTGCCTCAGGACGTATTTATCACATGAGGCTACCTTTGCTTTCAGCCTGGGTGCCTCAGGACGTATTTACATTTACTCTTAGGCTGGCCTTAAATCTGGGTGAGGCTTAAACTCATGCTTCTACCTTTTTCAGCAAGCAAAGAAAGTTAAAGCCTTTATAATGAAAAACTGAACTCACAGCTGATGAAGACAGATATCCTTATAGAAATTCATTGGGGGAATATATCGATTGAACCATACGGACTGAATTAACCAATAAACTCTTCCAGTTAACACTAAAGGATAGAAACAGTTGACCTATGTGTAAATTGTTCTTGTTCTTTGGACTAAAATATTAAGGACCACAATATTTGGTGCAAATCATCACAGGAGCTTTGCGCTGCGTGCAACTATTGTAATCCCATTTTCATGACATCATTTGGGGAACTGGTACTAGGTGATTGCTCCTAATCACAATATTTATGTATTACATTGACATAAAAGCAACTCTAGATTTTGATCTTTAGTTATGCTATCAGGAAGGCTGCAAAGAACCTCTTGGCATGGCTAAAGGGAACAAAATTGATAGTTTGTGGACATCTGATATTTGTTTGAAGAAATAAGTGCTTTTTCCTAACAGGAGAATTATAAAATATTCCACCTTTTCATACACCGTAACTTCTGACCATTAAGACTGCATAAGGTTTCTTGGTATACAGAGTGGCTATGCATGCAGAAATCTGCTGTTTTCTAAATCCACATTGATAGGATAGATTGTAAGCTCTTTGAAGGGACTGTTACAGTCAATCATGCTCATGATACGTAGATTTAGGATTTCTGAATGCAGAGTGGCAGGGTACTCTAATGATCCATTACTCTGTATCAATGATATATAGATTATGGACTGACTGTACATACTTGAACTATGCCCTACAATCCATAGTGTGGGTCTTTCATGATTTGTTAAAAACACTGAGGATCAGTGCACTTTGACATGACTCAGAAGAGGAATGAAGAACTAGAACTTGCCAAAATTTCACTACATTAAAGGCATGATCATGGTGTCCAGCATAG